>NW_008331995.1:8068413-8092805 GCF_000622305.1 Nannospalax galili | reverse complement strand
ACAGACTTGTAGGTTAATTTTGTAACCTGCTACTTTACTGGACGTGTTAATAATTTCTAAGAGTTTTCTGGTGGAATTTTTGGCGTCTCTTAGATACAATATTATATAGTCTGCAAGAAGGGATAATTTGATCTCATCTTTTCTAAATATTACTCCTTTAATTTCCTTCTGTTGTCTTATTGCTCTTGCAAGAGTTTCATGCTCTATGTTAAAGAGGAGTGGAGATAGTCAACAGCCTTTTCTGGTTCCTGATTTCAATGGGAATGCTCCTAGTTTTTCTCCATTTAGAATGATGTTGGCTGTGGGTTTGTTGTATATGGCTTTACTTTTGTTGAGGTATGTTCCCTCCAGTCCAATTCCCTTTAGAATTTGAACATAAATGCATGTTGAATTTTGTCAAAGGCCTTCTCTGCATCTATTGAGATGACCGTGTGGTTCTTGTTTGAGCCCATTTATATGATTTATGACATTTATAGTTTACATATATTGAAGCATCCCTGCATCTCTGGGATGAAGCCAACTTGATCATGGTGGATGATCTTTTTGATGTGTGTCTGTATGCGGTTTGCAAGTATTTTGTTGAGAATTATTGCATCTATATATGTTCATTAAGGGTATGTGTCTATAGTTTTCTTTCTGATTGTATCTTTACCTGGCTTTGGTATTAGAGTGATGCTGGCTTCATAGAAGGAATTTGGAAGTTCTCCCTCCATTTCTATCTTTTTGAATAAATTAAGTACTATTGGATGTAGATCTTCTTTAAATGTCTGGTAGAATTCTGCTGTAAATCCTTCTTGTCCTGAACTTTTTTTAGTTGGGAGGTTTTGTATTACTGTTTCAAGTTCCTTATGTGTTATGGGTCTGTTAAAGCTGTTAATCTCTTCTTGGTTTTGTTTTGGTGGTTCCTGTGCTTTTAGATTCCCATCCTTTCTTTTAGGTTTTCAAATTTAGTAGCATATAGTTTTTTTAAGTATTCCCTTTTAATATTCTGGATCTTTTTGGTGTTTGTTGTGATGTTTCCCCTTTCATCTCTGATTTTGTTGATTTGGAGGTGCTTTTTCCTTTGGTTAACTGGGCTAGTGGTCTGTCAATCTTCATCGATTCTTTGTATTGTTTTCTTTGTTTCTATTTCATTAATTTCTGCTGATTTTTTTTCTTTCTTCTTGTCCGCAGGGTTTGGGTTTCATTTGTTGTTGCTGTTCAAGTGTCTTGAGTGGCAATGTTAAGTCATTTATTTATGTTCTTTCCGATTTTTTAATGTAGGCACTTAGAGCTATAAACTTCTCTCTAAGGGCTGCTTCCAGCCTGTCCCAGAGGTTTTGTTGTGCTATCTTTTCCTCTTCATTTAGTTCCAGGAATACTTTTATTTCTTCCTTAACTTCTCCTTTGACCCATTCATCATTCAGGAGTGTGTTGTTTAATCTCCATGTGTTCATCGAGATATTAGCGTTTCTTCTACTGTTGATTTTAAGCTTTATTGCATTGTGGTCTGATAGAATGCATGAAATTATTTCAATCTTTTTGTATTTGTTGAGGTTTGTTTTGTGCCCCAGTATGTGGTCTGTTTTGGAGACAGTTCCATGGGGCGCTGAAAAGAAAGTATATTCTTTGGTGCTTGGGTGGCATATTTGGTAGGTGTCTATTAGGTCCATTTGATATATGATATTCTTTAATTCAGATGTCTCTCTGTTAATTTTCTGTCCTGTTGACCTATGTAATGGAAACAATGGGGTATTGAAGTCCCCTACTGTTAATGAGTTGGGATTAATCTGGGTCTTAAAGTCCTGGAGTACTGTTTTTATGAAGTTGGGTGCATGAGAATTTGGTGAATATATGTTCATGATTGTCATATCTTCTTAGTTTATTGTTCCTTTGATCAGAATGAAGTAGCTCTCTTTATCTCTGCTGATTAGTTTTAGTTTAAAGTCTATTTTGTCAGACATTAGAATTGTAACACCTTCTTTTTTCTTAGTACCATTTCTTGGTATATTTTTTCCATCCTTTCACCTTAAGACAGTGCCTGTCCTTGAAATTGGGATACGTTTCTTACAGACAACAAACAGATGGGTTTTGTTTCTTAATCCATTCAACTAGTCTCTGTCTTTTGACTGGGAAGTCCAGTCCATTGATATTTAAAGGTATTAATGAATGATGTGTATTGAATCCTGTCATTTTTCATTTCTGTTCACATTCGTGCTGTGCATTTGCATAGTTATACCTTCATTGGGTTTCTTTCTGTTACCCCTTGGGTATAGTTGTTCCTTTCTTCAGCTCTTTGTATTGCTTCAAGAAACATCTGCTTGGCTTTTATGTGGGTTTTGGGGATCTGAGTTCAGGCCTCAAGTTTGCATAGTCAAGTATTTATCCACTGAGCCATCTCTCTAGCCCCTTCTGTATGCTTTAAAGTTTGTGTTGGTTCCTTTTCCTTTTATGGGATGAAAACACCCTGAGTCTGGGAATTGCTGTCTTTCATCATGTCTAGAACACTCTCTGCTGTTTTCTCTTCAAGGCTTTACTCCTATCCATTTCTTTCCATTTCCCTTCTTGAACCTCTATCAAATACACGGGCTGTTTCATCCCTATCTTCCATGGAGAGTTTCTTTTCTGGTCCTATTTGGTGTTCTATATGCTTCTTGTCATTTGTATGGGAATGTCTTTCTTTAATTTTGCGAAATTTTCTTCTACAATTCTGTTGAAGATCTGGTCCATACCATTATCTTGAGATTCTTCTCCTTCCTGTATGCCTATGAATCGTAAGTTTGTTCTTTTTATGAAGTCACACAATTCCTTCATATTCCATTCTTGTGTTTTCTTGAATTTTGTGTATTTGCTTGAGTGGTCTCATTCATCCCTTTATCCTCCAGTCTTGATATTCTGTTTTCCATTTCATTCATCCTATTGGTGAGGTTTTCTCCTTTCAATTCTATTTGGCTTACTGAGTGTTTCACTTCCTTCTTCATTTCAGCCTGACTATTCTTCAATATTTCTAGCTCTTTTCTGAATTCATTCAGAAGTTTATCCCTAGAAGTTTATCCCTATCTTCCTTCAGTTCTTTGATTTCTTTGTTTGTGTGTTCTTTAAATTCACTGAATTCTTTTATCATGTTTATAATTGTCCTTTTGAGTTCCATGACCTGTGTTATCTCTAGGGGGTTCTCATTGTACTCCTCTTGAGGACTTTTGGTATTTGGTGGGGAAATGTTATTTTGGTTTTCCATCTTATTATTTTTTTCTCTGTTATTTTGACATTTGAATTTCTTTTGTAGTTTCTGATTCTTGTGTAAGACCTAAGCCTTCAAGTTTAGGTCTGCTTCTTTTTGTGAACTTTATGTGTCTTTGTGGTTTACTTTTGGGGCATTTTGGTAAAGCTGGTTCCTCTAAGCTTCCGGTTCTCTCTTTGATTTTATATTGGAGTGGCCGGATTGCTTTTGTCTTCAGGAGTTCCCACAGAGGCCCAAGTCAGATGAAGATCAATGCTCTCAGGCTTTCTCCTAAGGTCTGGATCCCCCCAGGAAAGATGCTGCCTTCAGGAATTTGGGGGCTGGGCTGGCCTGGGAGCAGGACCCAGGAAAGATACTGGTCTGAGGAAGCTGGTGGCTGTGCCACCCAGAGATGCAAAGGGAGGTGGAGGAAGGAAGAGGCCTGGAGGGATCCTGGGGACTACTGGGAGGAAGTGGGTTGGTCTGGATACAAAGGATAAGGAAGCAGTGGGGACTCTGAGCCAAGAGGTCAGCCCAGGTGTCTGGGGTGCCAAGACAAGAAATGGGCCAGTACCCAGGCTAGGAGGACAGACAGGGCACTGTAGCTGGGAGAGCGAATGAGGCTGGGGGAGTCAAGGGGAAGTGCAAGCCACTGTTCCCACCCAGGAAAGATACTAGCACCAGGAAGCTGGTGGCTGAGCCACCCAGGGAAGCAAAGGTAGGAGGGGGCAGGACCAGGCCCAGAGGGCCCCTGGGGACTGCAGGCAGGAACTAGGTTGGTCTGGATGAAAAGGATCAGGAAGCAATGGGGATTCTGGGCCAAGAGGTCAGTCCAGGGGTCTGGGGTGCCAAGACAAGAAATGGGCCAATACCCAGGCCAGACAGGGTGGGGGAGCTGCAAGGGTGAATGATGCTGGGAGAGTCAAGGTGAGGTGGGCCTCACTGGACTTACCCAGGAAGGGTGCTGGCACCAGGAAGCTGGTGGCTATGTAGCCCAGGGAAGCAAAGGAAGGTGGAGGCAGGACCAGGCCCAGAGCACTCCTGGGGACTGCAGGGAGGGACTGGGTTTGTCTGGATGCAAAGGATCAGGAAGCAGTGGGGATTCTGGGCCAAGAAATCAGTCCAAGAGTCTGGGGTGCCAAGACAAGAAATGGGCCAGTACCCAGGTTAGGAGGGGAGCTGAGTGAATGAGGCTGGGGGAGTCAAAGTGCCATGGGCATTGAGGGACCCACCCAGGAAAGATGCTAGCAACAGGAAACTGGTGGCTGAGTCACCTAGGGAAGCGAAGGAAGATGGGGGCAGCACCAGGCCCAGAGGGCTCCTGGGGACTGCAGGGAGGAATTGGGTTAATCTGGATGCAAATGATCAGGAAGCAGTGGGGACTCTGGGCCAAGAGGTTAGCCTCAGTATCTGGGGTGCCAAGACAAGAAATGGGCCAGTATCCAGGCTAGGAGGAGAGATAGGGTGGGGGAGCTGGGAAGGTGAATGAGGCTGGGGGAGTCAAGGTGCAGTGGGCTCAGATGGACTTACCCAGGAAAGATGCTGGCTCCAGGAAGCCATCGGCTGTGTTGACCTTGTAGTTTGTAGCTTAAAATTGCTTATTTATTTATTTAATTAATTAATTAATTTATATTTTATTGTCATTTTATGTGTATGAGTGTATTGGCTGTATATATGTAAGTGCACCCATGCATGCAATGCCTGAGGAGGCCAGAAAAGGGCATCAGGTTCCCTGGAACTGGAGTTATGGATATTGATAGACACCATGTGTGTACTAGGGATTAAGGTCAGGTATTCTACAAGAGCAGCCGGTGCTTTTAACTGCTGAGCCATCTCTCCAGCTCCAGTTTTCCCACATTTTATAACCAATCTCATGCTGGAACATTTAAGTAATGGCAACATGGTATTGATCCCATTGTTTCATTTGAAAGACATTAAGATATTCTATGCCTGATTTTCTGGAATTTGGATCCCACCACTTCCTGCATTCCTTATGTGACCACTTACTAGGTATTGTACTTTGAAAGGTAAGTCCTCAGTGTAGAAATTTGGGCTTGTGTTATTAATATATTTCTTTTCCTCTGTTTCTCTCTCTCTCTTTAAAGAGTTTTAGATCAACCCTGGGATTTGTTTTAATTTGTGGAAGATATGTATAACTTTGTCTTCTAAATTTAAATTGATTTTTTATTTTTTTGCAATCATTTTTCTTTTCATTGCCAAAAGTTTCCTTTTGATCTCAAGTTGTTTTTTTTTTTAGATACAGCACCCTAGCTTTAAATTGTGAAAGCAGTGTCAGGTATGCCTCTGAGTAGTCTAATTAGTATTTCTTCTAATTTGCATTGTTCTTCATTTGGCAATGCCTGCTCCAGCGACCCTTCCTATTTATTCATTTCACTATCTTCCCTCGTTATTGGAAGCATTCCTCAACAGCTGCTGCTGAAGGATGAGATACGAGAAAATCAAAAACTCAGTAGAGCTTATAAACTGATTGAAAAGCACGGTTATTGTCTTAGTCAGTTTTCTGTTGCTATAAGATAATTCTACAGACTAAGTAATTTATAGAGAAAATAAATTAATTTTGAAGGTTGGGGAATCTAAGACCAAAGGGATGCACCTGGTGTGGGCCTCCTTGCTGCCTCATAACTTGTTGGAAGGCATCACAGTCAGAATGAATAGAATGTGTGATTTCTGCCTATATAACTATTTATCCCACCACGAGAGTCCCACATTTTTTATCTCATCTAATGCTATTCACCTCCCAATTATCCCACCTCCAAAGACCATCAACACATGAATTTGGGGATTAAGTTTCTAACACACAACCTGTTAGGGTAAATAATCCTTATCATCCATACTCCCAACCACTTCTTCAATGTCAGTGTGTGGAGATCTTTCCTTTGAAGCTGTTCAGTGGAGCAAAGAAGGCAAGAAACCTAAGGACTTCCACTTAAAGACAGACAACCGATGACTGGTGTTGTTTGTAGTGGCTAGTGTAACACATATGAACATCTTATAATTAGCATTGGAAATGTGAATTTGGGTGTGGGAATGATTATAGAAGTTACATGTGAGAGTTGCTTTTCCCAAATAGATCTTAGCTTATTGTATTACATTAGTTTCAAGATTTTCAATGTGAGGATCAACTTAAATTCTGTTCTTTAAAAAACAAGAAAAAAGTGAATCCTTGTATAATTCCCGCATCAAATCATAAGGTAGAACTTTTAACATATTGCATATGTTTAAAATGAAAGGTCCAAAACATAATTGTCTAGAATTTCAATGTATATGGAAATTTTAGTGAGGAAAATATTATTTATTTAAACTACAAATATGTCTTTGGTACAGAACATTTGGGAGGTTAAAAAAAAGAAGTAAGCAAAGTGAACTAAATTTAAGAAAACAGATTTTGGAAATTCTAATCGCTTAGCTTTTCTTTTTGATGTAGAAGAGATCAATCTCTTTAAGTGCCTTGGTTGTCTTTTTCTTCACATTTGGACCAACACTCAGGTCCAAATTTAAGATTCCAAAAGCAAGTAGAAATTTCCCTGCTTTTTTAATCCACACATCCATAGACTTTCTAGTAGAAGTTCGATACACAAGCGTTAAAATGCAACAATCATGTTCATAAAAATAATGCATTTTGAATCGACATTTGTTCTCAATACTTTCCTCCTTTAAGTGTTTGTTGGGGTGCAAAGGCAATGGAAGGATGCATTTGCTATGGCAATTACCCATTACTGTTGAGCAGCCTAGCCCGTCCCCTGAGAAAACTCATGCATAATTTGTTTGTGCATAATATGCTGTCTGCAGTACTGTACCTACCCCTGCCTCAGGGAAGAAACTCCTGGGGCTTCTTGCCCATGCTGTTTCTTCTACATTAAGTGACCTTTTCTTCCGCCCCAACCTCCAACCTCATTGCCACATGGTCCAATCCAAGTGCCTTACAAGCTCAAATGCCTTAATATCATTTACAGAAAGTGATTTTTCTTCCTCCCAACAATGCCTCACTTATTGATTCCTATCATTAAATAGATGAAAAAATACTTCTGAACACATTTTATTCTGTCAGCTTGTGACTATCGTGGGATGAATGATGTAATGGGTTACTGATTTCCTTATACTTTCCCTGCTAACTGCTATCCACTTTCTGAAGATGCTTCTCCTATGCCACCCCCTCAGCTCTCTTGCCCATGACTCATGAACAAGGAAAAGTGCTTCAGCAATAGGATCACCTGTCACTTCACTGGTGAGAGTTGAGGGATGCATGGGTTTTCTCTCTACCCCTGGTTCCACTATGTTCCATGAGTCTTAGGTGTAGAGGCTCCAATGTAGATGTGTCACCTAGGAATGGGCATCTCTCAGATGTATATTCCTCTGTGTCTGACCAGTTGTGGGATTCTGCAGTAGCCTCCATCTATTGTAAAAAGAAACTTCTTTGATGAGTGGTACCCATCAATCAATAAATGAGTAAGAAAAAATGTGTTGCACATACACAATAGAATATGACTCAGCTGAAAAGAAAAATGAAGGCGAAATCATGAAATTTTCAGGTGGACAGAATTGAAAAAAAAATTACACCAAGTGAGGTTTTCTCTCATATAAAGAGCTTAAATTAAAATTTTTGTTTTGTGTGTTTAGCTTGGAGCACAATTATAAGCCAGAAATTAGAAAAAAAGGGCTTTGAGGGCACATTAAGGGATGGAGGATAGTAGGTTATAGGTTAAATGAAAAGGATAGATGTGGGATACTGGAGGCAGAAAGACTTAAACAAGGAGAAGTACAGGAATATGGAGGAAATCAAGAGGGAGATGGGCAGGCTAACCCAAAGGAAGGGTGTATAGAAACCATATAGAAATCTTCTATCTCACAACACAATTAAAATAATTAGCAATATAGTGTAATACACTGAAATAAAAGAAGAGGGGGGAATACTGGTTTAAAAGAATTAAGCCAGGCTGTGGTTGGGGGATGGGGAGAGTATGGGATAGAGGGTAAGTTAACAAAAATTAAGGATGCATGAAAAAGAAGCATTATGGAAACCCACTGGTTAGTAAGCTAATTTCAAAATACAACTTAAAAAATATAGAGCTTGATTGGAATTATCTTATATGAGTGGACAATGTCACTCCCGGAAGACATGGATTATTAAATGAATATCACAGTGTAAGTCATGGGGTAGCTCTCTATGAGTTAGTGGTCAAGGAGGTTCCAGAGTTTTCCAAAATAAAATAGGCTATTGCTCTTTCCATTGGTTACCTTCCATAACTACATGATAAGACCTTATTGCTGAAGATACCATACTATTCTCAGGACATAGACAAATCAAACTCAAACTGAATGAGAAAATTCCTCCTTACTGACTGGCTTTCATGAACATTGTTGGAGAAAATACACCAATGATCTTATCAGATGCTGGACCCAACCTTCCAGGCAAGATACGCCCGTGGTGCAACAACGGCATGGCTATTATGGGGAACTAAGCACTTTCTGGTTAGATTTGAGGCCTGCTCCACAGAAGGGAATTTAAGACCTGGTACTGTATTCCTACTCAAAAGCCCATGGCTAGCGAGGCCATCAGATCTAGGGTAGAACCTGCTATTGTTATTTTACTAAAAGGTCATGTTGTCAAAGCGCCTTCTAAATATTTACGTTTATACACATAGATATTAACTGCTCTTAATCTTGGTGAGAGAAGCTTTTTCTTTTTGCAGTGGGCAGCAGTCAACAAAGAAATGCATAACTGGTCAAAGTGATGAGAATGAGAGACTGTCTCCTAAGACTAAGGGAACATGAAAGGGGAGGTAGAAAAAATGCAAGAGCCAAGGCATGGAGAAGAGGGCTGTGAAATGTTGTCTTCTGGATATAACACAACCACTGCACTCATGAATTCCCAGCAGCCGTGGTTGCCTGCACAACACCTGCACAACATAAAGACAGCAAAAACACCAACACAGATGGAATAAAGGATCTCCAGGCTGCACCCCTTACTGAGGAGCTGTTAGAAAATGGTAGTTGTTAGGAGAGGGAAAATCACTTTTTTTTGGGGAATGTAGTCACTGGATTCGCATGCTCCAGTGGATGGTCCCATACCCATACACATAAATGCAGCACTAATGGTACTTAGTGAATTATAACAAACAAACAAAAAAGGACATGAAATCTGAAGTGTGATGTGTTAAGGAGGATGTGCAAGGGTTTGGAGGTGGGAAATGAGGGTGGTATATGATCACATTTCATTGTATACATGCATGAAATTCTCGAGAATAAAGATAAGCTTTAAAACAAAATAACACTCTAGAGGCAGCCCTTCATCCTTGAGGAAGAGATGTTGTAAGACTGGATTACAAATACACGAAATGCTAACAAGCACATTTAGAATTCCTAATAAAACTTTTGACAACCCAGAGTGTAATGCATCTTTTCTGAGAATTTTAGGATTAGAAATCATGTTATAAAAAGTTATTACTTCATCAAATGTGAGGATTGTAGGCACCTGAACTGAATCTTAGAGCACTGTGGTACCTTCTGCCTGCCTTCACGTCTTCCTAAAGGCTTTTGTTAGAGATGAGAATTTTCCCTTAAACACAAAAGACAACTTTGTCCTCTTCTTTCAGTGCGCTTCAGGTGGGTAAAAACTTAAATGCCGCTGCATTCTCAAGTGCATGTCTATATACACATAATGTGCTGGTTTTCATCAAAATTCACTCTAGGCATAGACTTTAACCAAAATGAATTCAAAATCTATAATACAGGCAAAATATCTGTGTGATCTGAGATTGGAGATAAGTTTCTACATATACCTCTCAAAGCAAAAGACTAATAGCACAAAAAATTTAAAATGTTTAAAAGATCTGGGGCCTGGAGAGATGGCTCAGCAGGTAAGAGAACTGACTGTTCTTGCAGAGGACCCGGATTCGATTCCCAGCACCCAGATGGCAGTTAAAAACTGTTCGTGACTCCAGTCCCAGGGTAATTTTTAAAACAATATTTTATGTGTTATTCTTATTTTATGTGTATGAGTGTATTGCCTGCATGTATGATTGTGCACCCATGTTGTGCAATGCCTGTGGAGGTTAGAAGAAAGCATTGAATTCCTTTGGAACTGGAGTTATAGATGGTAGCTAGCCATCATGTTGACGCTGGGAATCAAACCCAAGTCCTCTGCAAGAGCAGCCAGTGCTCTTAACCACTGAGCCACCTCTCCAGCCCCCAGTTCAAAGGGAATTTGATGCCCTCTTCTGACCGCCTCAGGCATTGCATGACATGGGTTCACTTTTATGCATGCAGGCAATATACTCATACACTTTTAAAAAATGGGAAAAGTAAAAAATAAAAATATTTAAAAGATCTGAAGAGATATTCCATTGCAGAAGATACAAGGATATCAAAGAAGCCAATAAAATGGAAATTCAAACAACAGGAAATGACACAGTTAAAATGGAGTTGATCCAAAATAAGTGGCAGTGTAAATGGATGATGGTGAGGTTGTGGAACAAGAAGATGTTAATTCATGACTTCTAAGAATGGAAAACAGGGCAGCTGACACTTTGGTGGTTCATTACAAGTAGAAATAAAGGTTGTACCATATGATCCATCTATTGTGCTCTTCATACTGACAAAAGTGATTTGAATTCCCATCCTATACAAATTTGTATGGAAGTGTTTGTTGCAGATTTCCTCATCCAAACCAAGATATTTTTCAATGAATAATCAAATCGCAGTAATTCACAACACAATACTACTGGGTAATGAAATGTAATGAGCTGTCAAGCCCTGCAGAGCTGGGGTCTGTGCTAAGTGGAAGAAGCTAGTCTGAAAATACTGCTCACTGATAATGCCAATCACATGGCACAGAACACAGAAGACAATGGAAATGGAAAACTGAACAGTGATTAATGGCAGTGAAGAGTTCTGAAGAGGACAGGGGAGGCTTCAATAGCTAAAGCACAGAGCATTTTCTAGCACAGAGGAATTATTCTGTTTGATATTAAGAGTTTTTCAAGTTGTTGAGGATGTGCCTTTGAAGGGCCTCTGGAGACCCCTCTCCTACCTCTGTTTCTTTTTCTTCTTGACCATGACATGAGCAGTTCTGTTCTGCCCCCTTCTTTACCACATACTTATCTACACAACTTCTGCTCTTCCCACAGACTCAAACAACAGGACCACCGACCATTGATGCAAACTTCTAAAATGATGATCCGAATAAACCCTTTCCCTGTGGGCTGATTGTCTCAGGTACATGTTAGAGTGAAGGAAGCTGTCTGACAAATTGAAAAACAATGTATGCCAAGGCGAGTGGCAACCGTGATCCTGACACTCGGAAAGCTAGAGCAGGATGATTACACAATTGGAAGCAGTCTGTATTACATGGTAAGACACTGTGTTTGAAAAACAAACAAATGAGCAAAAAAACAAGGGCTGGGGAAATGGCTCCAATGGCAAAACACTTGCTGCACAAGCATGAGGCACCTGAGTTCAGATTGCCGGTGTCCACGTACAAAGCCAGCACGGCAGCATGTCTACAATTCCAGGAAGCAAAGACAGGAGGATCCCTGCATGCTGGCCAGCTAGTCGGCCTTAACTGGTGAGATCTAGATTCAGCCAAACATCATGCCAAAAAATAAGATGGAGGACAATTGAGACAGACACCTTATGTCAACCTCTGGCTTCCATATATAGGCACACATGCATACACGCAGATGCACAGACAAACACATAAACCACACACAGAAAACTACGATAATAATAATTAATAATAATAATAAATTTCTGTTTGAGAATCAAATGGAGAAATCCATAATGTAATGAAACCAACTGCTTGTATTCCAAAGTGCTGAATGAGTTAAGGGAGAAAAGATTTGGCCTAAGAAACATTGGAAGTAATTGGAGTCTGTAAAGCTAAGCATCAAACTATGCTTGATAAAGATGCTTCCTGTGGCTTATTCAGAAATGCCTGTATATACATACTGCAAATGAACAACTGATTAAACAAATGAGCGATGTTGGGAACCAAATTTGTACTAATGGAATGGGAGGTTCAAAAATTAGGGGGAGAAAAGCAGTAGAATCCACAGGGAGATGGGATAGAGATGGAAAGACTGCAGTACAAGTTGGAATCTGATATGATATAGCTTGCTATACATTAGGACTTTATTAGGCACATACATGTTTTCACTCTGTTGACTGAGGTCTAGAACAAATGACACTCCCAGAACAATGAGCAATGAGCACAGCCAGCAACCAGACCTTAGCTTCTGATCAGATTCTTTAGGAAAATGGACCGAGAACCTTGTATAAACGGCTCAAGTATACAGTCTCAGTCATACCAGAGCAGTGATTCTTTATGTGTGTGCTCGTCTCTCCTAAAACCCATAACCAATCTGCTCATCAGAAAAACACAAATTGTTTGAAATTCTACAAAATACCCGAATCAGTGCTTCTTAAAATTGGCAAGGCTGTCAGAAGTAAATGGAAACAGAAACATTCACAGTCAAGAGAAGCCTACGGGACATGATAGCTAAAGATAGCTTGCTATTGGGATGGGATCCTGGAAAATAAAAGGGACTGGCTATATACACTAAAGAATATGATTACAGCATGAAATGCAGCTAGTAATCATGGCTCAGTATTAATTGTATGCTCACTAATTGTGACAAATTTGGCACGCTGATATGAGATGTGAACAGCAGCAGAAATTGTATGGGAGAATATCTAGGAACTCTTACTAACATCTCTATATTTTTTTCTGCAAATCTAACACAATCCTAAAATAAAAAGCTTATTTTAAAAAAGTAATGAGGAATTGGCTTCAAGTACAAAACTGTCTTCCTTAAATGACTAACATCTCCAGCTCTGTCTTGTTTGGCACTTGCAACTCTTCAGAGAGTTTTATACCTACTAGTAACTTTTATGACCTACTACTGAATGCCAAATGGCTTGCACAATAATACAGGAAACAGTTATCTCTTTACTTGTGTGTATGCATGTGTGTATATGCACCTGTACGTATGTATGCATGTGCAGGGGGGACACACTCATCCATGCCTGAACATATGAAGGTTAGAGGTCAATGTGGAATGTCTTCCTCAATTGCTCTCCACCTACTTTTAAAAAGTAATTGCGTGTGTGTGTGTGTGTGTGTGTGTGTGTGTGTGTGTGTGAGATGTGTGTGGTAGTACAAGTGAAGGTGCCTGTCATAGTGTACATGTGGAGAGATTCACTTCAATTCACTCTTTCCATCCCGGGTTCTGGGGATTGAACCTGGGTTTTCAGGCTTGAGCTATAGGTGCTTTTACGTGCTGAGCCATCTCCCTGCCCCATCTTATTTGTTGAGAAAGGGTTTCTTTCACTGAACCTGGAGTTCACTGATTCGGTTAGATTTGCTGACCAGCAAACCCCAAGCAAGGATCCTCCCCCAGATCACTTGACTCACAGCCACACACCATTGTGCCTGCCTTTTAATTTTTTTCTACATGAGTTTTCATGTGGAATCATGCTCAAGTCCTCATGCTTGCACAGCAAGCCCCTTATTAACTGAGCCATCTCAAGCTCTGGAATCAGCCAACTGTTCAGCCATAATATACAAACACTGACCAAGGAGAAAGGAAAAAGGTGGAAACTTTAAGATGAAAGAAACACAGAGGCAGAGAATGCTGAGCATGCTTAGTTAAAGTGCCAGTCATCCACAATGGCTTCAGGCCCTGCTGACTGGCCCTTAGCCACTGGGCAGATATTTCTGCCTAACAATGATGGTTCTGGAAATGAAAGGTGTATATATCATAAAATCCTTGTTAAAGGCTTCTGCAAAGTACATAAAAGACACTTGGGATTCCCTTAGAATTAGCCATTGATCAATCAACTTGATGAAAGAGAAGTGACATTTGATTCCTCAGAAGTTAATTAGACACAAAGAAAATACTTTGGAAAAGGATCATATAAAACCAGCTGTGCTGTGTGTTCCATCGATAATTCTTAACTCAAAATTTCATCAGTTATTTATGAGTTCTCAGCCAGCTAAGCAGTCATGCTAAGACCCAGGTATTTTCAACATTTTGTACTTATTAACAAGCAGTGCCATACATGGCAGTGGGTATATACTGCAGCCAATAAAGACACAAGTCTGAAGTGAGGCGCCTGAAGTTCTTTATTATAGACACCATGTGATTTCCCTCAAGTTTTTGCAAAGCAAAAATGTATTCTGTCATCACTGTTTAATTTCTGCTTCAAACAAATTGACCCCAAACACTCAATGGTAATAGCATTTTGCCCTGAGAAATGTCATAAACAGAATAAAACACTCTTAATAAAGACTGTATTTCAAACTATACTTTGCTATTCACCATAAATGTGCTAATCTGGGGACTGGAGAAGTTGGCAAATTGTGTAGTTGGTAAAGTACTTGCCACACAAGCATGAAGAACTGAGTTCAATTCCCCAGAGCCCACATGTAAATGTCAGCATGGTGGCACATGCGTCAAATTCCAAGAATAGAGATAAGAAAACCTGCTTGAGATTGCAGGTCAGCCAGAGTTGTCAAATCAGTGAGCTCCAGGTTTAATGACAGTCTCTGTCTCAAAAAAATAAGGCAAAGTATGCTGAGGAAGACACCCACCCAATGCCAGCCTCTGACCTACCCCCCTCACATGCGTGTGTGCACCACACTTGTTAATTCTACTAGTATTGCTCCAATCACAAATCTTTTGGAGGACTGAATTGCAAGGAGAATTTTTCAAGTCTCTGATAATCATTCATACAATGAAGTTAGCTATCCACTCCTGTAAATTCTTTTTTATTTTTATTTTTCTTTCTTTTGAGTCAGGGCCTCGGGCAGCCCAGGCTTGCCTGGAACTTATTGCCTAGCTTATGGTAGCTTTGAACTTCTGATCCTTTTGTCTCTACCTCCCAGAGTGCTGGGCTTACAGGAATGCAACATTGTACCCTACACTTATAATCCTTCCTCTGTAAATTCAACCTACTGCCTACCAAAACTACTAGGAAAAAAATGCATCCATATATATCACCTACAGACTTTTTTTCTTGCCATTATTCCCCAAACATCATCACAGAATAACTACTTTACATAGCACTTATAACTGCATTAGGTATCAAAATTTAGTATTATAGTGGTGGTTGAAAAGATTCAAGAGGCCATACAAAGTTTACATAGAGAAACTACATGCTATCTGTATTAGTGGACCTGAGTAGCATCCATAGATGCAGGTTCCCCAGGGATCCTGTTACTTGGTTAATTACCTGTAAATACTGAGGGACAACCTTCTTAGCTTTGAACTTGGTGCTTTGATTATCAAGGATTTTTTCAACAGACTCTTAAATTCCTGATAAACTATAAAAATTCTTGCTTTATTCAATATTATAAATCAATATCTAAAATTTCTCCTTACGCCGTGCCTCTCATGTGATAGACTGTGTCAAGAAGAAAGCACAAGGAAGATGGTATGCCAGCAACAGTAATGGCAATAACCCAGTTAATGCATGTTGCTTTGCCTGACATACACAATATGTTAGACTCACAGCCTCCATTTGAGACAGGTGTCATGAGCATCATTTACATACTACAAAGGAGAAGTTAATCAACACATTCAAGATCGGGTCTTCAAGCCTCCCTGGGTTCGATGATTCCTCAAGGAGGACTCTCAGTACTCACAATAGAGCTATACTCAGGTTGTCATATACCACAGTTCAAGCACACAAGGCCAAACCAGGGTGTGTGACATCTTTAGAGGAGACTAGGCACAGGCTTCCCAGAGTCCAGTCCCAGTGTCATCACACAGGACATGTTGATCTCTCAGGGACAAGGGATGACAGCACATGGGAGATGCTATCTTCCTGAAAAGCCTCATTGCAGATTTAATGCTCCAGGGTTTTACTTCAGGAAAATTCCAGATTCCCTGCAGGAGATTAGGAGCTCAGTCTAGGCCAACTTGTTCATTCCAATAACTGAGGGCTCAGTGGACTACTTTCATCAATTCTGGTGGTAGGACTCCTCCTCAGATCCAATTTCAAACATTCTAGTCAGAGGCCAGCACTTCCTAAGGGCAGCAGTTTCTGATTGCTGCTGACTCTTCTTTACAACCACCTAGTGCATCCTAAAATTTGCACTCTAACATGGATCATCCGATTCTCTATTCTGTCACCCTCCTTCTGCTGCGGAATGTATATAAAGGCAAAGGAATAAGCCTTGGAATGCAGCTAAGTGGTAGAAAGCATGCTAAGCACAAGGGTCTGGGGATTTGATCCCTACTGCCCTTTCCCTACAGTGCAGGAGTGAATCTATGTATATCACATCTACTGATGATTATGAGTTATAAGGGACAAACAATTTATATATCGTGTCCAATAGCAAAGCAACGTTTGTGAGGGAGTTGCAGAGTTCTGATTCTATCACAAATGTTTCCAAATCTTCAAGAGGAATTTTGCTTCACCAAAAACACTGTTTTCTGGGGCCTGGAGAGATGGCTGAGTGATTAAGAGCACTGTATGCTCTTGCAGAGGACCTGGGTTCGATTCCCAGGACCCACATGATGGCTAACAACTATCTGTAACTCCAGTTCCAGGGGATTTGACACCTCTCTTCTGGCCTCCACGGGCACTGAACAATACGAGAGCACATACAAACAGGCAAAGCACTCAAACACATAAAATAAAAGTAAATAATAAAAACATTATGAAATTCATTCTATAATAAATGTGTTTAATATGTATTACAAACTTTGATCAATAGGTAATAAAACATAGGACTATAATTTTTATATATTGAAAAAGATACAAAATTATCAGTCAAAAATCATTGTTTTTTATTTTAGCCACATTTTTAGTATTTACACTAAAGTCAACACATTTCAAAGGTGTAGCAGAACTGACATAACATTTAATTTTAAAATATTTTCTTTATTATTTGTATTTTATTTTGTATGAGTGTATTGTTTGCATGTATGTAAGTGAGCTGTGTTGTGCAGTGCCTGTGGAGGTCAGAAGAGGGCATTAGATTCCCTGGAGCTGGAGTTAGGACAGTTAGCTGCCATGTGGGTGCTGGGAATTGAACCCAGGTGCTCTTAACTGCTAACCAGTGCTCTTAACTGCCGAGTCATCTCTCAAGCTCCAAAATGTAATTTAAAATAAAAACTAAACATCAAAGATCAATTTAAAGCTACAGTATGCAGTGTAATCTATGAAAAATATGCAGAAATTACAGAGAAAAATAATATAATAAACATTACTGCTTTTTATTTAATTTATGTACATTTTCTTTGAGTATATGAATAGTGAGTTTGATTTATGAAATTATATTTTTAAGATCAACTAATGAAATGCTTCACTATTATTTAAGTTTGCATGTACATCCTTATCCTAGGAGAAATACAGACATCTTCAGATATCAATAATGTCATGAGATTATGCAAGTGATGCAGAATCCCCCTAAATAAAGCTTGAAAAATTCCTGTCATCATCATTGCAAGAAATTACAACAAAGTTCAGGCATGCAAGATGTTGAACATTTATTTATTCATATTCTTTGCTTGCTACTTTTTCCTTAGGGAAAATGAGCAGCTGAAATGTAGCCATCAAGCAGAATATACAAGAGGGGAAAACAGGCACTTAACAGGGCAGCTGCTTTCCAACTCTCTCTTCAAGCAGGAAGCGTTGACTAGAAGAGGAGACAGTTCTCTGCTTAGGGCCTTGCATCCTGGAACAACAGAGCAATTATTTTAAATTAAATATCTAAGAGCAGGAGCTAAGAACCTCCCTGTTTAGATATGATTATTAAATCATTCTAATTTTCTGCCACAGGAAGAAGAATCTTTCATTCATTGATGGAGCACCAGGAATAGTTAGCAATAGATGAACTCCTGGTACTGACCTATCTTCTCTCTCTCTCTCTCTCTCTCTCTCTCTCTCTCTCTCTCTCCAACAAATCTTCTACATTATGTTTCATTTTTTTTATAAAACATTGCAAAAGAAAAATGAAGATTCACTGAGTATGGACAGTGCAGAAAATAAAATAGTAATAATTGAATTCTCATAGGAAGCTACATATCCACCACCAGACTTCCAGTGGCTTTTATGTAAATTTTACAAGCCTAATGAAAAGCAAAAATCATATTAAGGTGCTGGGGAGATGGTCCAATCAGTAAAGTACTTGCTACACAACATAAGGACCTGGACCTGAGTTCAGAATCCTGGCACTCACATAGAAAGCTGGGTATTGCAGTCTGTAATCCCAGGGCAAGGGAGACAGAAATAGGAGAATCCCAGGAGCTTACTGGCCAGCCAGTCTAGCCAATCTATGAGCTCCAGGTTAATAAGAGACTGTCTCAGAAAAAAAAAAAAAGAGGAGGAGAGTGATAGAGGAAGAGGCCCAATTCTAACCCCTGGTCTCTACTCACAAGCACATACATATGTATGAGTACTACACACAACATATTACCGCCACCCACCCCCCATATTTAAAAAAATTGTTCTTAATTTGGTGATGTTCTAACCAGTGAAAAGAACCAGAAAATGTTAGTTTCCTGCCACTTGACTTTTCCTGACTCCCACAAATTTCTCCCACCAACTTCCAGATTGACAGGTAGATATTTGAGTGGGAAGTTGGTTTAGTGAGGAATTCAGAAACGGAAGTAAGTTCTTGTATAACTTTAGATCTAACCACCAGTACATTATGACTTTTGACTGATGATCAACAGAATGAAAGAATGCTTGTGAAATAATTTCCAAAGGAACAATATCCAAGTTGTAAAATGCCATCAGTTTGGTCCTTGCCTTCAAAAGATCTGCTTACTTTTTTGCTTTCATACAACCAACTGTGATGTTCTTAGCTATTCAAAGACATTGCTCACAATTTTTGGGCTAAAGTCTCAATATATATTATTGAATAAAGTTGCAAAATTGAGAGCTGTGCAAGCTCAAAATTATATCCAGGCGCTGTCGGCTGTGTTAGAAAAGGATTCTTTTAAACAAAAAAATTGACTTTGAATGGATTTTCTTAAAATTTGAGTTTTCCTTCTAGGAAGAACTTTCAGGCTTGCTGGAGATGCAGATTCCTAATGCACCCTTAAGAGGCTATTACACTAGAAAGGCACCTAGACTGTGATGTTTCTAGCTTTTGGATTCTTTTTTAATTTATTATCCAAGATAGAGTTCCTTGGATGGATACAGCTATACCAGCACAGTAGAAAAGATCAAAGATGAAAAGAATATTTTAAATCTATCATTGGAGAGTTTCAAGACTGACATTCCTATTTTTAAGAATCAAGAGTCTATCTGCCCTTTGCCAGTGCAATAACAAAATTGGTTCTTACTGACACAGTGACTGTAACTTCTGCACTTCATCATTATGGTATACATCCAAAAGATTACCTAAAAATTACCTAGATAGCAGTGGGTTCAAGTTCAAGATACCTACAGTGTATCAGTGCCACTCACAGTTCAAATATAAGACAGCCTCACAATAGCAAAGCAATGGGGCTATTCTTTTCCAAGCAACCTCTTTGGTGATTCCTCCTCAATATGGTTAATTCTAAATGGACTCTCTCTGTTTGAAGTATTATCTGTGCTGTGACAAAAACTACTTGGATTAAAAGTCTTATAAAACCTTAAGATCATTATCATGTACTGGTCTATTAAAAAAGAAACAAAATTTGAACATATTATGAGGAGTCTCAGTAAGTTTTGTTGAGGTTACCACAACAAAGAACAAAGAAAATCAAACTGTAGTTACCTGAGAGACCCAGGAACAAGCCTCAATTGCTGCAGCAACATAACATACTTATTATGCACAGCACGCCATGAGGGAAGCAAATAGCTAAACATTCACATTTTATCCTCAGGGTCTTGGCAGTCTAGATGAGCTGATGAGACACACCCACGAGGAGAGAGAAACACCAATGGCTCACATGTGTTCAGTATTGTGCTATATATTTACTTATTTGGATAATGTCTTTATACCCATTCTATGTAGGAAGGGACTGGGAAATATATACCCAAAGCAACTGATTTGCAGGTGACTCACCAAGATTAGGTTTCAGATCATCCTAGAACCAATCAACTTTTCTCCCATTGCATTGTACTGAATGTGATGAGGAAAACCAGGAATTAAAAACAAAACAAAACAAAAAAACAAAAGGAAAGCTACAATTAAGTGCCACAGCAATAATAGACATCATATGTAATCAAATTTTCAGGAAGAGGAAAGATAACAGTATACAGAGGCATTACAATTTCTTAATCAGAATTAAGAGGGTTAAAGTGTGAGGAGACAAGCAGGGCTGTTAAACTAGAAAATGTTTGAGCATCTTGCATGTCTCTGTTATACAGCCTGCTGATTAGTTTTTGTCAGCTTGGTACAAACTAGCGTCACCTGGTAAGATGGAACCTCAGCTGAGAAATTTCCTCTATCAAATTGGCCTGCGGGCATGCCTGTGAGACATTTTTTTTGTCCTTCCCTCCCCTTCCCTTCCCTCCACTCCCCTCCCCTCCACTCCACTCCCTTTCCTTCCCCTCTCTTTCCTTCCTTCCTTCCTTCCTTCCTTCCTTCCTTCCTTCTTTCCTTCCCTCCCTCCAATCAGCTTTCCCTCCTTCCCTCTTTTTTCTTTCTTTCTTTCTTTCTTTCTTTCTTTCTTTCTTTCTTTCTTTCTTTCTTTCTTTCTTTCTTTCTTCTTTATTTCTCTTTCTTTCTTTGACCTTTGAGTCTCTGCTTCCTGAGTGCAGGGATTATAAACCCTCCTATGGGCCTGGACTGTATAAGAAAGGCCATTGAGCAAGTCAGGGAGGCTAATTAAAAATCAGAATCAGTGTTCCTTCATGGTCTCTATTTCAGTTCCGACCTTAAGCTCCTGGCCTGATTTCCCTCAATATTAGATTGTGACCTGAAAGTTGTATCCTGAAATAAGCCCTTTCCTCCCCAAGTTGCTTTTTGGCCATGTGTTTATCACAGCAACAAAAAGAACACATAGCCTTCTTTAGAATTAATACTTATACTTTTGCTGTTTCTTTAGATTGTCCTTATATATACTCACTGTACATGGTACTGTACTACATGACATTTTTATATGCGCATATATTATACATTGAGCATATTCCCCACATACCTCCTACCCTCCTCTTTTAAAATTGTAACATAAATTTACTGGTTGTGACTCTTAGCAGACCATAAGGTAAAGAAAGTAAAGTCCTATTTAAAGTATAAACATAACCAGTATCCAGCTGCTTAATTTAGGAGCCGAATGCTCTGAGCAACTTTATCAACTCATAGCTTCTTTATTTATGAAAATAGGGGAATAAGATTTAGCTTACAATGTTGTTGTGAATGTTGAATAAAACAAATGTTATCATGCATAGGGCTTCACACACAGAGTACAATCAAGTTTTCAAATTGTGGAATTATAATGATTATTATAATATTGAATAAAGAGCACAATTTAGCTAGGTAGTAGAAAGAAAGACATGACCTTGAAGACCACAAGTACCCATTCTTTTCAAATCCTGACTAGCAAAACAATCTTGAGCTATGCTCCCAAAATATATACATTTACTTACAGGTTAGATGGTCACATTCCTGTCAAACTCTAATATCTCAAGACTTTTTATTCCCAGGGAACAGTGTCATCACTCGTAATGGTAGACAAAATTCATTTTTAAATCACCTCTTTGATAATTCTGATTTTTTAAATGATGTACATCAAAGATGGTTAAATTATTGTTTTTGATGCTTTATACTGACAGTGACAAAGGCTCATTCCCTAAACAGCAGAAGGATGCTTGCATAATTATATAACCTGCCATGATGGCTCATCTGTAGCATTTCTTTAAACCACTTTAAAAAATTAGTTTAAGAGAAAAAAAATCCCTAAGTTACATAATGTGTAAATCCTCTTAAATAAGCACACTTAACTTGTGATATGTCAAAATATTCTGAAAGCAATTAAATAAGTTGGGGTGCCTTGACAACAAAATCCTCTGTAATTCCTACATTATGTGATAGCTGACCATCCAATAAATGAATAAAATTATAAAGTTATTTTTAATCAACATATATTAACCCTATTCAATTAATATATGCACAATTTCTAAGGGTTTCTTTGTGTGTTCCACTGAGTTACTCTATCCATGGAGTCCACTTGGAGACTTACTATGGAAACTACAAAAACTCCTAGGTGTGTAATCAAGGCTGAGATATGACCAAAGAGGGCACCGAGGAAATAAATCTTCCTTGTAGTATGTACGGGGTAATTTGTAAAAATGGAAGACAAAAACGAACAGATCAACTAGCAGAAATATGTAGTATTTAGAATTTAGAGTCTACAGAAAGGTTTGAAATGAATAAATAAAGACATAGATGGTTTCAGTGTCTCTCTCCCATCATCCTGAACAAATACCATGTTTTCTTACATAATATCAGGATGAATGGAGCAATTCCAGACACATGGAATTACCTACAGCACTATCCAGTGAAGAAAATAATGACCCTTTCCACTTCTGAGTCTTTTTCAAAATTATATTCAATTGTTCATCACTTAGTGATGGGGAGAGTTCTTGTTCCTAGAGTACAGTCCACAAACAAAGATAACATCACTAACAGTATAATCTTACAGGACAATCATCATTATATCTGTGGTGGGTTTTTTTTTTTTTTTTTTTTTTTTTGTGTGTGTGTGTGTGTGTGCATGTAAAACCATTTAGGCCATGATTCAGGCATTTCCTTTCATTTTTTATTTCTAAAAAATGTTTTTAAGGGTAAGAAGACATTTCAAGGAATTCTACTGTCTCAGTGGCAGAACTGCACCACT
This sequence comes from Nannospalax galili, assembly GCF_000622305.1. Lineage (NCBI taxonomy): Eukaryota > Metazoa > Chordata > Mammalia > Rodentia > Spalacidae > Nannospalax > Nannospalax galili. The sequence goes on along the minus strand of NW_008331995.1, from coordinate 8,069,801 downwards.
TGTCTCTCTGCTGGGTTGGAAGAAGGGTGGAAGCTGAGTGTCCGGTAGTTCAGACTCCAAAGTTGGAAATAGTCTGAGTAAGGAAGATGGAACACAAAATGGTGATTAGACAATACTTACTAAAGCAAGAGTTCAAGGCATGGTCACTATAGAAACAAAAGAAAAAATACTACAAAAAGTGGACCTAGAGAATTGTGAGATCATATAGGGACTAACGCATATTAACAGTTCACTAGTGCCAGGTACTGTGCCAACCACCACCGGTCTCATTTAATTCTCACACTAATTCTATTAATGATTGGTGTTAGGTCACTTCTTCAAAGGGAAGGTTATGAGCTCTGTTTGAGGACACTGAATCTGACACCTGATCCTTTGTGTGTAAAGCAGACAGGGACTGCAGTTTACAGGCAGGAATAAGAAGGAGGGAAGGAGGAATTATTGAGGAGGGGCCTAGCTTGACATTAGCCTCTTGACTGAGTGTACCAGGAGGGACAGAAACTTGTTTGAGGAAAGCAGATGAATTCTGCAAGTCAGTCTGAGAGTTTGTGAGTTTTAAACAGTAAAAGGAAAAACAAAATAAGGAAAGAAAGATATGCTAAAATGACTAATGAATTGACTTATGTTGTTGCATTCTGCACTTTGAAATACGTAGTATGTGCGGTGTATGTGTGTACCTGTGCATGTCCACATGCGTGCACGTGTGTGTGTGTGTGTGTGTGTGTGTTTATGCATTTGGAGGCCAGAGGTTGAAGTTAGACGTCTTCTTTGATCACTCTCTCCACCTTATTACTTGTGACACAGACTCTCACAGAAGCTGGAGGAATTCTTCCAGGAAGCTCCAGGAATCCCTCTGTCACTTCTGACCAGTTCTAGGATCCCAGGTGTGCACCACTACACATGGGTTTTTACATGGGTGCTGGAGACTTTAATTCATGTCCTTGTGTTTCCATGGATAGCTCTTTACCAGCTCTGCCATCTCCCTACCCTCACTTTGAATCATTTCTACAATTAAAGAAAATCAAATTGATAAAAAATTGCCATTTTCCTAAACAATGGAGGTTTCCATTTCTAGATCATTCACAGGACCTATTGCTGCTAAATTCATAAGCACCAAACTCCCCTTTCTCTTCACACAGGGTAGCGACTCAGTAGTTTAATTATGGAGTCACTGTTCCAAATCTCAAGGGATTCCCCCCAAATCCTACTCTAATGCCATTTTGTTCCATTAACTTTTATCATCTCCTGGTACTTGATAAATTCTGAATTGTGCTATTATCTGAATATGACAGTCTTGGTGAACAGAAACAAATGGAACTTTATTTCCTTAATACTTCAATAATGGTAAAAAGGGTAGAGAGCACATTAGCTGACAAATTTGAGATACAAAA
>NW_008331995.1:8052095-8067886 GCF_000622305.1 Nannospalax galili | reverse complement strand
GAAAGATTTAGATCAACTGTTATTTCATTATGACTTTGAAATATGACTTTAAACATGAAAGAAATTTATATGTTAAAATTATTAGATATATCTTTCTCACTTTTGAAGACTCTCTTGGTGTTTATTCAATTGTTGATTCTACTTGCTTCTTATTAAGGTTTGTATTTTCTTTCTTATTGTGTGCCTGGTAATTTCTGGCTCAGTGCCAAACATTGTCACTTTATGCTTTTGAGAATGTGTTATTCTTTTCAATATTTGAAGTCTCTTCTGGAGGCTGACGTCTCCTCACATGTGTGCTCTGACTCTTACTTAACAAAGTGCCTGAACATTTACTCTCAATGCAGCTTTCTGCACTTCCAGTGTTGTGACAGGTGAATTTGTCCTTCCTTGACAATTCTGATCTCTAAACTCTGTCTCCTTCCCTCTGGGAGACTTCCAGGCTGTCTTTTAGGTTTTCTCATACTGTGAAAATCTCTCAAGGCATCAAGCTTTAGGCAGGTCTCTGCCATGTATGTCTGGTCATCCACTGATTACTACTGAAATGGATTAAAATGGGATAGTAACTTGGGTTCTTTGTACTAAATTCTATCTATAAGCAAAGTTCCCTTACAACATACTTGATAGACATAAATATTAGCATAAAATTTCATCACTGCCATCATCAAATGTGTAAATATGTATAGCTATCTCTCATTGTCTTCATGTAATTCTCCTAGGATAGCTTCAATATGATCAAAACTCTCACAATCATCAAATGCCTCATGGCCTTGTATAATATGTTATAGTAGCTGCACACAGCCCTGCATACCCTCTGCTAGACCTTAAATCATCTTTAGGTGACTTAGAGTGGCTAATACAAAATAAATGTTAGGTAAGTAGTTGTTATACTTTATTGTTTTTGGGAATAGTGATGAGAAAAAATCCACACATACTCAGTATGACTGTGTATAAAAATATATTTTCACATGTTGTTGGTTGGACCCATGATATAGAAGAGGTGGTTATGGGTAGGTGGCCACATGATGTCTGGAAAGGGAAAACAGCTTTCACTCTTAACTCTCAGTACATGATGATGTAACAGAAATGTTCATGGAATCAAAATATCCTTCACTTATAATTTTTTGACTTTTCAACACCATAATAGTGTGAAGCAATATACATTCCGTTGAAACTGCATTTCAAGTCTTGAATTCTGATATTTCCCTGTGCTACCCATCTCCGGTATAGTCATATCTTGAGATTCTGTACACCAACTCCTAGTAAAGAGGGAAAACCCAACACTCTGAAGACCACTGTATTGCCATTATGTTTTAGAAATACTTTTGGTTATTTCTATCCTAATTTGTAAACAATTAAGTAAATAACTATCTGGTTCTCCTCCTTCCTGTGCAAATAAAAGGATCCCAATACTCTTCAGAGGAAGCTCAAGAAAACTTCCCAGCATGAAGGCTGTAAGCCAGTCATGAGTGAGAACTTTTGCAACTGATTATCTTGACCATTTAAAAAGACAAGAAGCAAACCAATGATGATGTGTGCTTGTCAGTACTGGTTAAATTATTGTCATTACTAAGAAAAGAGTTGGGCCTATTGATGATAAAGAAAAATTAGGTGATATGGATAGAAGTCCTGACAATGGAAGCATATACTGTCTACTGCCACAGGTGAAGAAGAGTCTTAAATATACTGCAAGAACCAACAGGTGATTCTTTGGATATGCAGTGTTTATAGTAAAGTCTCAATAGGTATTAAATTTATAATGATGTGATGGTCAAGAGTGAGGCAGAAAATGCAGATAATAAAGATGAAGAATTTTTTAAGAAGGAGCAGCACAGGGTAATGGTGGGTGTTTAGTGTCACACTAAACAGCTAGCATTACGGAAATGAGTTTATTCTGGAAAAATATACCACAGTGCACATATGTACATTCAACAGTATATTCTAGACTGCCCAGTCAGAAATGAAGTCTACTGTCCCACAGAAATGAAAAGAAAGCTACATAGTAATAATTTACAACTTGATGTACTTACTACATTCTCTTAAGCGTTACCTTATGTTTATAAAATCTATTTACAAGGGTACAGAGTGATGTGCTGTCAGTGAAATTTTAACCACACACTTTTTATTCTTTTGAAAATGGGCACTCTGAGTAGAGGAACCAACAGGGACATGGTAAAATTTGAAAGACAAATTATAAAAGGAGGAACTACCACAAAATGTCTCTGAATATAAGGGGACTACATCACTATTCCAATAATATATTTTAACATACTTTTCTCCCTCACAGCATCAATTACTTATAGCATCTTTCCAGTTGATTATTTTCTCTTTTGAAATGTAAACGAACACTTGAAAGTTGAGCCTTATTCAATCTTCCAGCAATAACTTTTATCAGCTAATCAAATCCACACCTAGTTGATACAACTCACAGGGGTGAGGTGATTGGAATAGAAAAGGAAATCTATGGAATCTAATGGAATACTTCTAGTGCATCTCATTTTGGACAGGCCTATTCTTTATTGAACAGGATCTTTCTTACACTCCTGGATGTTCAATACTGCAGGCTCCTTTCCTCAATATACAAATATAGAACCCCCACTTCCTACAGGGGCCACATTCTAAAAGCCCGGTTGGTGTCTGGCATGTTAGATTTTATGTATATTGTAGACCTGTCAAATTGGTGAACAATATTAACCTTTTGACAGGTCTACAATTACCTAAAAGACAGACAAACCTCTTGGCATATTTGTGAGGGAATTTCCAGATTGGGTTAATTAAGGTGGACAGACCCACCTTAAATGTGGGCAGCACTATTTCATGAGCTGTGGTCCTGGACTGAATAAAAAAGATCAAGAGAGCTGAGTATTAACATTCATCTTCTTCTCCTGACTATGGATGCAACATGACCAGCTTCTTCACACTCTTGCCACCATGCCTTCTACAGGATGATGATCTGCACCCTTGAACTGGTACCCCAAATAAGCCTTTCCTGTCTTTGATTTCTTTTGTCAGGTTATTTTGTTATAGTAATGAGAAAAGTAACATATATATATATATGATAAAAGTTAATATTTAAATTAGATAAAGAAAGAGGTTCAAAAAGGAAGAGTAAGCCAAAACCATTATCATAAGTTAACAGAATGTATTCTCTCTCTCAAAACATCTTACCTTCTTCCAGTGACAATATGCAAAGAAACAATGTCTCATTATTGGAGCCTGGTAAGGTGAGTGGTGTAGGCACCAAGGGAGAAGATGGGGTGAACAAACACTTTACTGTGTAGCTTACGGTACCGTCACTGTGAGTAGCTCCACAGCACGGCAGAGGTGGGGGATGACTGTAGTGCTTTGCACACATATTTTATCATGGGGTCAGTACCAGTGCCAGTGATGAGACTCCAGTTTTCACACTACTTATGCTATGGTCCCAGAGACCTTGGTGCTGCTATCTGATCCCCAAGCAAAGCAACGTGGAGCTATAGAGAACAGTGTTCTTTACGTACATTACGATGTGCATGGTCACTCCGTTGTTCAAGGTACCATTCAAGAAGTGGAATCATGAGAAGGTATTTATTTTAAGAAGTTTGTTGCAGAGACTTGACCTTACACAATTTAGGGAGCTTGTTAACATTCTTTGTAAAGCTTTGAACTATGAGTCTGTCATAGATGTCCCAGCAGAAGTGCATGCCTTTTGTTGTAGAACTAAACATACCGCCAACTATGCAGGAGGTGGGGAAGCCAGAGGAGGATATGTTTGGGTGCAGGCCAGATGTTGCCCTGCACAGACCAACTGACCCAGACAGATAGGGATTGATGCTGAAGAGCTTAGAATGGGGCTTCCTCAATCTCCCTATAAAAAAAGTAATATAGCTACTGTTATATGCTTATTTTTCAGATCTCTCCCATAAATATCTTTCAGGTTCTTTTTAAGCATCATTGTGAGAAGGATGATGCAGGCTAGGCAAGTCACCCCATTAAAAATCTACTTTGTGCACCTTGCAGCTCTGCACTGTACAACCTTCACAGCTGCATGTGGCAGCCTGAAGACTTCAATCAGGCAAGTACTGGAAAGGCTCCCACTTAGGTAAGGGTGGAAGAGAAGAAGCCATTGGTGACATAATGTACAGACTGTCCCAGAAGGGACATGCATATTCACAGTCAGAGAAATAAGTTGATTACGTAGATGGGCTCCCTGTCAGTGGCATGAGCTCGGCATCCTAATGCCTGGCAGGAATCACAGTCCTGATATTTATTAATAGAAATAGACATATTCGTTTTGCCTTCCACAACACTGAAAGATCTTGTATTAAACTTATACTTTTCTTAAGTTCAAACTAGATTTAGGAGAAAAAGCCTAGATTTTCATTTTCTTCCTCTTATGTCCTAAACAGCTGAGGAAATTCAAGAAAATAATCTTGGACTTTTTTCCATGTATCTCAGAAGGAAAGAAATGCCATTTTAAATCTAATTTTAAGAATGACAGCTTCTTCTTTAATAATCTCACCTGTCTCTTATTTCTATACCAAAGTGTTGTGGTTTTTAAAAAGTATTTACCTACTGTACTCTTATGCCCATAAACCTCGTTTTCCCTTATAATTTGTATAAGTAACAACTGCATATTCGTTCATGTCTGTGCCATTGCCTATAAAGATCCTGTGTGGTTTCAACTTTATTAAATTAATAATTTAGGGACATAGTGATATTCTTTTCCAATTAGCCTCGAAGCTCTTCAAAGACTTATTTTATCTCTGATAACATCAAATAAAACTGCTTACAATTTTTTTATTTGCTTTATAGTTCTTTAAAGGACACAAAGACATCATTTGTGAATAGCTGATCAAATGTTAGAATTTCCTTTTGGATCCAAAAGTCCTGTTAAACTGAGATTGTATTTGAAGTTCAATATATTTAAATATCTTGCTTTGTGGCTGACCCATGAGAGGTGGTCTAGAGAAAAGACTGATCAAGATAACATGTTCTTTTCTTTTTTCTTTCTTTCCTGGGTTAAAAAAAATGAAAAAGGTACTTTTCACTGATGTACGTGGAAGATCAAGTACTGTCCAAGAGAATTATGGCTGTCTGTCCCATGTGGCAGAGCAGGTCTGGAATTACAGATGCAAAGGCAAGGAGATGAGGAAGAACTGAGGAGGGGAGTGAAGAATAAACAAGAGATGCCCAACCTCCAAATAATGGCAGCACTAGATGTTCACAAAGGGTAATGATTCAGACATATCGTACTGATTAAAACGCCCTTTGCTTTAAGCATCATACCTCTGTTGACAATATCTATTAGTTTACATAATTATCTTCAGTAATTATTGAGAATCTAGTCAAAGACACTGCACTGTAACAATCTTCTGAATCAATATGCCCTTATTAATAAATAATTGTAAAGTAATTTGGAACATGAACTCAGGAAAACATTGTGAAGGGTGAAGAATGTTCTGTACTGTTCAATCATAATCACCCAACTATCTCAAAATATTTATATTTTGCATTTTAAAAACAGGTCTTCAAGTATCCCAGGCTGGTGTAGAACAAAATCTGTAATATTGTTATTTCTTCATAAGTGATATTAATTAAGTGTCTGAACCCTTATTTCTACTGATGAGAGAAAGCAAAATTTCAAATTCAAGTTAACTCAATCTCCTCTCATTGAGGAGCATTCAAGATCAGTACAATTGTGGGGCCTGATGGTGCTCACCATTAATCCCAGCACTTAGGAGGTAGAGGAAGGCAGATCTCTGTGAGTCCATAGTGAGATCCTGTCTCAAAACAAATCAGTACAATTCTGCCTTGCTCTACTCTTTGCCACTGGGAGCATATGTATATGAAGGTCCCTGTCATCAGGAGTCTTCACAGGTGGAACATTTCCTGCAAGCTTTTGGAATGCTCTTTCCCCACTTTTACAGTATCTGAAAACTGAATTCTTTCTGCTCATGTTCTCTAGTTGCATCACAAATGACATCTCTTACTGGCCCCCGAATCCCTGTTTGTATTCTCTCAAATGTGGTGGTTTTTAATACTCCCAAGGTGGGAGTATTTGACCTCCTGTCTTTCTATGTAAATGCCTTTACCTGCCATTGGTACTCTGATAACAGGTGGCACGCAGAGATTTTTCCATAAGTCTTATGAAACAGGAGTGTGGCTTGCTCAGTGTAGAGTATGCACTGAGTATCTCTGAGGCCATAGGTTGCATACCTATCATCACACACACACACACACACACACACACACACACACACACAGACACACACACACACACAGAGACACACACACACACATATGGAGAGAGCGAGAGAGGGAGGGAGGGAGGGAGGAAGGAAGGAAGGAAAGGATTGATTTCTGTAGGCTTTGAAATTCACTAAAGTCCTTCTAGGAGATAGGATAAAAACGTTCTAGGGATCTTATTGTCCTAGAATTTCCAGGATAATACTTAAGATAATAATGTACTAAGTCCCTTTCTAATGAAAATCCAGTGTCTAAACCATACTGACACATCCTTTCTGAATTCTATTCTTCCTCCCCTGCTTCTTTGTCAGAATTTAATTTGGTGGGATGGGTAGCTTAAACACTACTTTTATGCAATGTTTTATTCCTATTTAATATGTAATTTATGGTTTAAATGGGATCTCAAGTCTTTGGTGCTTATTATAAGAAGGACTTGCTTTCAAATTTACTGATTCGTCTATGAACTTAAATTTGAATCTCAAAGCTTGAGGCACCCTTTGTTCAAGGTTTCATTTAATTATAAAAACATATCTGGCAATTGGTCATGATGGAATAAATGGCACAGAACTTGCATCTCTTCAAACATAGTTACAATATCACACAAAATGTATGAAGCAGCCATTTTCAACCTCTAGGTCAATAGAGGGCCATGATTGGGAGTAGGAAAACACAAAAGAGGAAGTATAACTTGGCTCTAGCTCTTGACTGGCATCCCTTTCCCTTCGTCATGGAGAGGTGAGGTATAAATTGAGCCATAAACTTGCTGAAGTGAGAAGAGAGACTAAAGATGTGTTGTGAAGTGTTAAGAGTTTGCAGTGCAGGAATAGATAGAAGATGGAATTGTGCAAAGTAGAGAAAAGGCAGGTCTTACAACATGTGCAGCTAATGGCTAGAGTGTGTATACAGAGATGAGACTTCCAGAACATCATTGCAAAACATGGCACATGTGAAGCTGAACATTGAGTGAGGATGCACAGTCAACACAGTGCTTGAAGATTTTTTTTTCTGGACGAACTAGAGCATAAATATTGCCCTGAGCATTTGGGGCATTTAGTTGACATCTAGAAAAGGACATATCTTTGGCATAGTAAGCCGATCAAATAACATGCATTATTTCCTAAAACCAAGAGAAGGAAACTTGACTCATTATAAGAATACTAAAACAAAACTTTATAGATTTAAAAGATGACATTAGCAATCTCACTATTTTCTAGAACAAGTTCAATGTTTATCAAAAAAATACAGCAAAATCCAGACTATATCTCATCCACTGCATTCAACATACAAATAAAAAATAGATGTTTGAAGATGTATATTTTCAAATGTAGCATGCAGAAAAATTAAACAAACAACAGCAAAAAGAGTTAATAGACCAGGACATTGTATTCATCAGATGATAACACTAGACTATCTATAATATCAAAATAAAGAAAATAAAGGAAAAGATGGTGGTAATAAATGACATTGGGAAGCACCAACAAATAAATAGGAATTACACCAAGGACTAGATGCAAACTCTAAAATGAAAAGTAGCACACCAGATGGTCCTTGTGAGAGACAGGGGACTACAGAAGGAAAGGTTAGTGACCAGGAGGCAAGTCTACAAAGAATTATTGAATCTGAATAAGAGAGAAGAGGGCTGCAAAATAAGGTGGCCTGTGTGGAACTATCAAGTGGTCTAATGCGTCTATAATTGGACTCTTAGAGAGAGAGGACACAGAATAGGACAGAAAAACTGTATTTGAAGAAAAAGTGAGTCAAGTGCCCTAAATTTGGTGAAAAGCATCAATGGACAGAACCCAGTGTCTCAGCTAAGAGCAAAGAGAGTAAAACCACAATGAAAGATGAAGGAAATCCCTAAATATAGTGCAGTCAGGCAGCTAAAACAACAAATATACAAACAAAAAACAAGAAGAGGAAAAAGTCAATTAGCTAGAAAGGTGGAAAGGTGGACATAAGGGACCTGGGATAGGAGTGACCTCAAAAACAAGGAAGAAGGAAAAGCAATGAGGAAGAGCAAAAAGAATTAAATAGCTCAGCCAGGCTTGGTGGCACAAGCCAGTATCCCAACCGCTTGGGAGGCTGAGCCCAGAGATCTCCAGGTTCAGAGCCAGTACAGGCTAAGAGAGAGTTCAAAGGCAGCTTGGGTGACTTGGTCCCCAATTAAAAAGTGGAAAGAAGGCTGGGGATATCGCTCAATGTTAGAGTGCTTCCTAGTATACACAAGGCCCTAAAATCCGCTCCCAGGACACAAAAAAGAAAAAGGAAAAAATGTTATCTAGAGTAAATGCAGTCTGCAGATAATAAAGTCTAAGGGATTTTGTCATCAATATACTTGCATTTCATGATATGCAGAAGAAATTCTTTGGCTGAAGTGGAATGGCATCAGATGAAAACTCCCATCTATGAAAATGAAAGGGCAGAATCAGAAATGATAGTGATTTAGGTGTGAATAGAAATGATTTTATCTTTTGACTTCTTTAGGCGAAAACCAGTTGTATACACAACACATAACTTATGGGTTTATGACAGCTGCACACAGGAAACATCAAAATGATAGTATAAAACAGAAACTGAATAAAGGAACTGACAAGGTATGAAATTCTCTCATGTATTTACCCTAGTGGACCATATTAAGTAAAGGATGCTTGGCATCATGCCTTGTGAAAACAAGCATTTTCATAAAAAACCTTCTAGGGAATAACATGCAGATTTGTTTTTATAACATTTTCTGTTTTCAACAAATAGCTAAGTTAATGAAAATAACTTTAGTGCATGAAAACAATTTGATTGCTATAAATATCATTTTAAATGACTAGCATGGAAGAATGATAAAACCATGATTTTATATCCTCAGTGTTGTTATTTCATACCTTAGCTTCTGAGAAGCCAAACATCCAAGCCATAGATCTGGTATGCTTCATGATATTAACTGTTATGGCCTCTGGCAGAGTCCATGTGGCAAATATGGAATTTTATTAATCTTTTATTTAGGTTTGTCTTTGATACTTTGGACCAAAGCTTAGTTGTTCCATATGAATTCTTGCACCAAGGACACAAAATAGTCAAATAAAAATGTTAAATGTACACTACTTGGTGGCTTGTGTTAGTTATTTGAATGGCTACTGAAAATTTTTCATTATACTCAATACTGGAGATTCTATTCTATAGCAAAAAAGACTTTCAAATAAGTAACTCACCTTTCTGTATCATCGTATTTGTATTTAGATTGAACCCACAAATCCTCAAAGGCACGCTATTCTACAAATTATATTTCTAAAATTCAATAAGGTAAGTTGGTAACATCATTACACACAGATTAAATATTCTTACATTAATTTTACATTAATTTCATTTCCTAAAGCAATACTAAATGTTAATGTGGTATATTTTAAAACAATAAAAAACTCACAAAATTCACATACTTCTTATTTGTTAAAATGATTCTATCTCATGGGTTCAATTGGATTCTAACAGGAACAAGAGTGTGAAATGTGATCACCTTGCAGGCTTTTCTTTTGGCAAAAACTGCCTTCTGATGGACAGCCTGTCCTCAAAGATTCTATTTTAGGATCAGATTTTGATCCTGAAGCAGAGCTACTGAGTCAAATCAAAAGAATTTATTGCAAGATTGAATTCATATTATTTCCATTTTTAAAAGAAAAATAGGGGCTAGAGAGATGGCTCAGCAGTTAAGAACACTGTTCTTGCAGAAGACCTGGATTTGAATCCCAGCACTCATATGGCAGCTAACAACTGTCCATAACTCCAGTTCCAGGGGATCTGATAGCCTCTTCTGTCCTCCATGGGCATTGCATGACACAGGTGCACTTACCTATACACAGGGAATATACCCATACACATAAAATAAAAATAATAAATTTAAAAAAAAAGAAAAAGAAATCATAATTTAAGAAGAAAATATAAACTTTGCAACACCATCTCTGGATTCAAACACGTTTCTAAATACAACAATCCTTATTTGCAAAGAGAACTCCTGTAAAATGTGTTTAGGTTGGGGATGCAGTACAGCATTCAAAAAGCCCTGAGTTTTATCCACAGCACCACATAAACCAGAAGTGGAGGTGCATGCCTGTAATTCCAGCACTCAGGAGGTAGGTGAGGAGGGTCAGGGGTTCAAGTTCAGTCTTCAGTTATATAGTAATTTGGAGGCCAGTTCCACTGATGCACATACAGGCAGTAATAGGTGTACTCAGTGGTGGTGGGGGGATTTTAAGGGATTAGAAGAAGAATTGGAGGGAAGGGAATGGGGATAGGTTTGATCAAAACACATTGTATACATGTATGAAATTTTCAGTTAAAAAAAGTATCAATGGATTCTGATCAGACCCCAGACCAGCATCTGTCCTGACTGCTTCCTTGAACTTCTGTTTGTCTTTATTTCCAGCCATTCATTCCACAGCTCAGTCTAACTCAAGAGGCTAAAATCACAGTCCAAATCAGTCCATTGCCCAGACAGAGAATTCTATAGTTCATGCTTGTCACTAAACAGGTGAACAGACAGTTTCAATGTTGGCACATGAAGGGAATACTCAGCATAGTGTCTAACAAGGACACTAGTCAGAAACAGATGACTGAGAACAAACTACTTAATACCTGTTTTTAACAGCTTTACTGCTGGGATAGAGACAAAAATGAATTCTATGCTTATCAATATCTATGGCGTTTATCAGAGGTGATTGATGACTGATAAAGGTAGCAATAGGGTTCCAAGTGAGTTGCCTAACTGAAAAATAGTGCTGTTTTGAATGAAACAGAATTCCATGAGAAAATCCAAGTAATATCACATACTTGGATTGATCACTTGCAGTTAAAAAGATATTGAAAGTCTTCCAAGGAAAGGGTGACCCAAAACTTTGGGGATACATTCCTATAGATGTTAATAACAAAACAGGAGTTGTAAAATTATGTTGAATGTTAGGTCTTGCCTAAAAATCTTGACCTTGGGTGGAAAATCACAGAGAAAAATCTGATCATTCAAGGTCTTAAATAGCTGTCTAAGCAATCTGAAATTTATCTTACTCATAATGGAAGGAATTAAAGATGAATTTTCCATTAAAATTGGCTGACAAGGGAGTTTTGACGATGATAAGCTTGTGAACAAAATAGTAGAAGAAATGAAGTTTGTGTGGTAGAGGAAACAGCAGCTGCATAATCAGATAACACCTTTTTTAGGTAAACACACAGGGTTGGGGGAGAAACCACTTTGGGACACACACCAAATACTTCCATGATAAAAATGTGTCAACTAATGACAAATCCTTTTTGGAATATCTACAAATGATAAAAATTTAATTTTTTTATTGCTTATGTTAGAAAAGTTGCCTTTCCAAATAGCAACAAGAGAATGAACATCTGGGAATTCAGTTTTAGAGGTCACCCTGTTTTTTTTAACCCCAATAGTCTGGGTAGATATTTTAGTATGTCCTTTCTATAACTTCTAATATTAATCCTACATAGTGAATGGCAGATGGAAAGGAAGGGAATAGACGGCACTTTGTCTATTCAAGAAGAATTCGTTGTTTTTACCCTATTTGGTAGAGTGTCAGTTTAAATAAGTGTTAGCCTGGAAGAGGTTTTATTGTTTTGAACCACAGGCTTTATATTACCTTGAAAAAAACCCTCTCAGCCGCAAGTTGGATGCTTCTGGCAGCAATACAAATCTAGCACCACCCAGGGAGGGCGTGTGTTTGCTTCTCCGCTCACTTCTGCCAGGATAGAGGAATGCTGGACACCTCGAGACAAGGGAGGTTGTAGCACACTGCTCTCCAGTCCCATACCTCTGGCCTTCTCCTTTTGGGACACACAGGTAAGTGCTGTGCTGTGTGGATTTGAGTAGAGGAAATTTAGCTAGCAAGCCTTGAAAGTCAAGTGCACTGCACTGAAGGTCTCGAAAGGTCTCCTGGGCTCCTCCAGGGGGTTCAGGCTGAGCTGGCTTAGGTAGTAAGGTTCTTACTTCACCAATAAATTCCTGAAGAAGTCCCTTTGTGTTTGATGGTTATTGTTTTACTTTCCAGCAGGCCTTCCTATATGGTATGTAGAAAAATTTAAACAGCAACAGAGTGTTTGTTTCAAATCCGAGACATTTTTTAATGTGTTATTCTTTCCTTTCACATTCAAAAGATGTAAGATCTTATAACAGTCTTTGTTTCTGAGCAATGAAGTCTCTATCACACCAAGTTTAGTTCTCAATGTCAGTGTTTTAAAATAACACAAATGGATCAAAGGTAAGACTTCACATTTAGACAGTGCACCGAAACACTATAGAGAGGAAAAATTTCCATAATATGGCAACAGTCTCCAAATATAAAACTCTGTGTTATAAATTTGGGTTCTTAATGCATTTTTTATATCGCAAATTTTGTTTCCTTTTAGATGTCAGAAACTGAGCTAGAAAAGATAAAAGTCAGAACAGCTGAGCATTTCGAAAATGACAAAAATAACACTCCTTGGGTAAAGGAAGGTAAGTTGTCTTCTTGCTCTTGATTTTTTTTCTACTAGTGAAAAAAAATGGTATTTTTCTCATAGTGAGAAGACAGCATGGGCAGGAGAAATGTGCTTCAGGAGTTCAAATGAGATCAATACTTCTGATTTTCTCTTTTTATGCACGTGTGACCCAAGCAGGCATTTCAAGATCTTCCGTATTGAAACTGTGCTGTAGTCTTTGGGTTGTGACATACTCCTTGATTGGCAAGGCTTCATATGCATTTTCAACTTAGATACACACACTCTTGGAGGGTCTTGTGGTACTGTAGACTTTTCTCCTTCAGCTCCAAGAAGAGTAAGGAATTTGAGGACAAGTATTCTTAAATAATAATCACAGAAATGAAGGCATGCTGTAGGAAACGTTACCTACAAATAGAATCACAATTCACTGCAATTAGAGAAGCCACCTTTCCCAGGGGGGTATGCTGCTGACCACACGCCCATCATGCATAAGACCGTTGCTTGAAATACACACACAAATCAATATGTTCTCCTTTGATGAGTACAGATTAGTGTTACTTCTAAAATAGGTCTAAACTCATTATTATTTACTAGAAGACCTGCTTTTATAATCTTTTGGCTTTATGGAGGTCTTTGTGTCTCTTAAAGGAAACTGGCTTGGTATTTTGTTGAAATAAGTGTGCTGTGTCTTTTTCCCAATGTTGTTAAGTTGTTCCATTGTAGAAGAGCAACTTATAAGTGGTTTAAACCCGTTGAAAAGCGTTTTATAAGGTCATAGGAGATGCTAATAAACCTGTCAAGAAGGTTATATAACCCTCAGACAATAATGATAATTTTTACCACATTGATGTATTGATTGGCATTTATTGATGTTTATGCTGAATCATTATGACTAACCTACAAAGCAGTTATTATCAATAATTTTCCAATGAGAAAACTGAGCCTTAAAGAGTCCCAGGAACTTACAAAATCAGAAGTAAGAGCTGGGACCAGATCCCAGCTCATGATTTGATAGCACATGGATTTAACCATCGCCTTACCAGGTTCCAGCGGAAAAGACAGTTCATTTACTGGTCAGGACAAAAGCCATGCTCTAAAACTTCCCCAGTGTATTTAAATCAGTACAAACAGCTTCCTCATACCCTCGTGTGCTCTTACCCCTAATGCCATGGTACTTCCATCCTCATTATGAAAGCATTCATCTTAAAAAAATAATTTTGTCTATCCAATTGTTCAACAATCAGATTAATACTTAGAGCTTCTCCCTTTAAGTGGTTTTATTCAGCTGGGGGTGAGAAGTTGTCTCGGTAAAATGCTTGCCATGCCAGCACAAGGACCTGAATTTGGCTCTCTAGAACCTAAGTAAAAAGACAGGCATGGTGGCACATGCCTGTAATCCCAGTACTAGGGTTGCAGAAAGATAGGAGGATCCCTGGGGCTTGCTGGCCATCCAGACTGGGTAAACCAGTGAGCTCCAAGCTCAGTGAGAGACCCTGTCTTAAAAAAGGTGGGAACAATTGAGGAAAACATGCAACATCAACCTGTGGTCTCTACTCAATGCACACATTATGCACATGTTCACATACATATGAACACAGACACATGAAAACAGATTTTATTTCAGGATTAAAGTATATATTCACATAAAGTATCTTCAACATCACTTCCTTCAAAAAGACACAAGGCTGACAATTCCCTAATTTCTTTTTATCCAAAAATGCTTTACATAGAACCTTTTAAAAACAAGGTAGAAGGAAAAAATGAACTTGGATCAAAGAGCCTCGTGTTTTTCTTGTGAATCTCAAGTCCATTAACAAAGATGTTTTCATTACTACTTACAGTGAAGTTTTTATTATTTATTTTGACCTTAATTGGCCTACACTGTAGAGTTATAGAAATAATGATGAAATTGATAGACCAGTCATTTCCAAAGAATTTTCTTTAAAAAATTATGCCCATTAAGTACAACTTAGGCATTAAATTCTTGTAATCTATAAAATCTAATTTCCCAGGTGACCTGTTTTTATCCCATTTGGACACTTCATTTAAGCTATACTCAAATTATGTTTACAATATTTCATAAAAGGAAATGGAGCCAGATGCTAGATGACAACATCTTAATTGGGAATTATCAGGATGAGTTAGTTTCAAACATAAATGTCTTTCATTTTTGCTGCCAAGAAGAAGTATATAGGTTGGCTTTAAAAAAAAAAAAAAGAAAAGAAAGACAAACTGGCTCAGCAGAAACACAGCATTTGAAGTCAGGCATCCATGGTTCTAAATCTCAGCTCAGTTGCTCCCTAGCTTTGTAATTATATCATATTTCTCTACTTCTTGGACCTTGGTTGCCTTTCTGGGGATTAGTCTATACAAATGGAGTTTCATGACTTCTGTATTTCTTGACCCTTTAGAAAACAAGATTGCAGTAGTATTTTTCAAAGCTTGGTTTCCTTGAAATATCAGTATTAGTAACAGCAGTGCATATCTTATAAGGTTCTTTGTATTCCTTTATCTGATCCCTACTGCAACCTAGTATACAACAGAATCATCCCCATTACTAAAATTTTATTATTTTTATTTTATGTGTATGTGTGTATTGCCTGCGTGTAGGTAAGTGCATCCATGTTGTGCAATGCCCACGGAGGACAGAAGAGGTTGTCGGATCCCCTGGAACTGGAGTTACAGACGGTTGTTAGCTGCCATGTGGGTGCTGGGATTCAAACCTGAGTCTTCTGCAAGAACAACCAGTGTTCTTAACCGCTGAGCCATCTCTCCAGGCCTGAATCATCCCCATTTTATAGATTGAGTTTGAAGAGATCTTGGGTCATGCCCAAACTTGCAGAACTGGCAAATTGTAAAAAGAATCTCAAACCTAAGTTTCCTAGTTCCAAATTCCTTTCTTTTTATAAAGCCACCTTATCACACCAGTTAAGCTACCTACAAATTCCAGACTTTCTAAAGTCTAGATTTATCTGTGCACACACGCATGCACGCAGGGTATATATCTATCTATCCACATAGCTTCTATCTATAATTGATCTCTATCACCTGTCTACCTAACTATATGGCCATGTATGTACACATATATACATTCATAT
>NW_008331995.1:8050654-8051956 GCF_000622305.1 Nannospalax galili | reverse complement strand
ACTATCTATCATCTATCATCATCTATCAATCATCTATCTATCTATTTTCTATCTATCTATCTATCATCTATCTATCTATCTATCTATCTATCTATCTATCTATCTATCATCAATCATCTATCTATCATCTATCTATCTATCACCTACCTGTCTGTCATCTACTTATCTGCCCATCATCTATCTTTCATCTGATTTCTGGATCCTACTAGGAGTAATTCAGAAGTATATAGATGGAGCCAAGGGAAAAATCCTCAGGACTAAGGCAGCTGATTCAAGGTATCACACCTTGAAAAGCCTTGTTCTAAGATAATCAGAGAAGCTGGATACTATTCTGAAATAAGTACCAGGAAAGGTGAGTTACATCCTGCAAATGTGAACTCAGGGATCTGGAAAGACTTGTGCTCATCTGTACTCAGAGGTGAGGAAGAGGAAGCACTGCCAGGAATTAAAACACACGAGAGGCTAGAAGGGAGTTATCTTGGTGCATGCTGACTGGATATTTGCTTTCAAGTTAAGGAATGTAAAGAAAGAAATCGGCTGAACTTCAACCTTGTTTTAAGTAGGTGGAAATGGGTTCCATGTTGCCCTGGAGATCTGGGAACAAGAACCAATATATTTAATTAGGATTTCTACATAAATAATCTGTAATAGGCACTCAGAATGGGAGAGGAGAGGAAGAGGAGAGAAGACAGATAGGGAGGGAGAATGGATGCATTCAGCAGCCAAAGCGAGGAAAGACCCAGATAAAACTCATTACAAGGACAGCAAGAAAATAGGCCCCAATGTGAGAAACTATATGGAGGGGAAATTGATATAACATAGAAATTGGGGGGAAAATTACAGGTGGAATAGGATGGCATGTAATACCCCATTAAGCCAGGGAGCATTCTGGGTAAGCATTTCAGTGCTTGTACCTTACACCATTTGATACGGAAGAGAAACATCCTGATGAAGGGATAGAAGCCCTGAAATTGTGGCCATTTGCAGTTTAAAACCACAGCATCACCAGTGTTTGAATTGCATGCAGTTTCTTGTAGAGTCTCCTGATTTTTGAGAGATACTGGAAATCTGGATTTTGAAAGGAAATCCCCTGATTGCTAAAGATTAAGTAATAATAACCACCATAATAAAAATAACAACAGTAAAATACCACACAAGACATATGAAACCAGGTTTTGTAAGTTTATTCCAGCCAGTAGGTTTCCAATCTGCAACTTCTAGTCTAAGAATTTGTGTCTCTTGATATTCTTTATAAAAATTTTCTAAAATCTTCATCAGCAGGGGTATCTATTTCGCATCTCT
>NW_008331995.1:8027773-8050638 GCF_000622305.1 Nannospalax galili | reverse complement strand
ATCTATCATCTATCTATCTATCTATCTATCTATCTATCTATCTATCTATCTATCTATCATCTATCTATCTGTCTATCTATCATCTATCTATCTATTATCTATCTATCTATCTATCCTATCTATTATCTCTTATCTATCTATCTATCTATATTCTATTTATCACCTATCATCTACCTATCATTTACCTATCTATCATCTATCTATCTATCTATCTATCTATCTATCTACTATCATCTGTCTATCATCTATCTATCTTCTATCATCTATCTGTCTACTCACAGGGATGTGTATATTAATCAGTATGAACAAAGTCACGATAAAAACCATTTAACCTCAATATGAGAAATGAGGAATACTGAAATAAAACTTTGTCCCTAGAGAGACTAGCTCCCTGACACTGTGTTTGGAGAGCCTTCTCTGTACAGCTGTCACAATAGAGGAAGAATACACTCATCCCAGTGCACCCTCTGCATAACACAGCAGTGAGGTGGAGTCTTGAACATGTTGCTTATCACCCAATAAAAAGTAGAGACTAGTAATTTAAACTACCAGAAAAGAGAATAGCATAGTGTTCCCCAAATCCATGTTTCCTAAGTTCCCTGTTTTATACAATGCAACATTCCAAGTGCCATCCTGTTCCCAAACTTGGTGTTTATTTGCAAATGAGAGAGGGAAAGTAAGAGTCTCATATGTACTGGCCTTCATAAGTTCAGTGGACTGCCCTCTAATACCAAGGGGAGGCTATTTATTCTCTTGTTCAAAAATTAATTTTGGGTCATGAGCATTAAAATGGTTATAAAGAGTCATTTTATTCAATTCAGTGACCATTTGATGCAGCTCCCCTCAAACTCCCAGACAATATGCTAGGCAAAGAAATCAAGATGCCCCAAAATGAAAATGTCACAGTTCCTGCTTTTGAGGCACTCGTGTCTAAGTGCTCTGCTATAATGGCTAAAAATTAATCCATGCTAATTCTGTTATTTAGATAATTCTTATTTTCAAAAGGTTGACTTTTAAATGCCTAGCTTAAAAATTAAGCCATGCTAATGTCTATTTTAAATTGTTAATTTCTATAAATAGCCTATGTTGAATTTTTCCTTTTTTTCTATAAGCACAGGAGATAGAATCATTAGCTCTTATTTCTGTACTTTTCAGTAATTTGCAAAAATATATTATATAATAAACAAAATAGGGGTGAAGGAAAAGTAACAGCTAAATAGAATTTGTTTTTAAATGTAGCTAATAAGAGAAATCAGACATCAAAACATGCCCGTGGAAGTCACATAAATACATAAAATGGGGACACTATCTCAGTCCACTTTGTGTTGAGATAACAAATACCATAGAGTAGGCAATTTCTGAAGAAAGCAAATTTATTCCTTCTAGTTTGGGGGCTAGGAGGCTAAGGTCAAAGACCCAGATTTGCTGAGGGCCTTCCAGCTATTCCTTCCAGTCTGTTCAGCCTGTTCATTCCAACACAAATTTTGGGGGTGATATGTTAAAATCTAGCAAATATTCAGAAGAAAATTTCTTGAGAGTCATTGCTTTAACCTCTGGAACATGCTGATGTGACAGACTGTGGGAACTACCCCTTAGAATCAGCAGTCACTTGAACTGAGACTTGATGACAAAAGAAGCCAGGCCTACAAAACCCCAGAACATTCCAAAAGGGAGGAAAGCCAGGGCTCAAATGGCTGGATAAGAAGGAAGCATGAAAAACAAAGAGAATGAGAGAGGGAGAAAGGAAGGGAGGAAAGGAAAGAGGGGGAGGGAGGGAGGAAGAGAGGGAGGAAGGAAGAAGGGGAAATAATTTACAAAAGATACAGGAACTTGGTGAATGAGGATTGGGGATCTATTCTATTCTATGTGGCTTTAGCAGGTGATGAAGATGCTAAGCAAAGATACACAAGCAACTTTTTTTAATTTTAAATTTTTTAAATAAACAATTTATTGAGACTTTCATGTATGCATATAAGGTGTTTTGATCAAATCCATGGCCAGTCCCTTCCCTTCCAACTCCTCCCATGTCTCCCCATCACTTTTTTCTGATAACTTCATGTACTCTTTCTTCTTTATTTTTTTATGGGGCTTTTGGCTACTCTAACATTCCCCCTCCTGAAGAGGTAACCCTAAAATCTTTTAAGGATTAGCTAAAAGTTCCCAAATATTTTTGTCATTTTTGGCCTTTGGAATGGAGTAGGTCCAAGGACATGGTGAGTTTCAGCCAAGAAATAGGCTACTTTTCTTTGGGGTCTTTTTACCCTCACTGCCTAGCGAATTCCTACCTCCTATTCATTTTTTAAAAAATATTTTATTTATTATTTTTATTTTTATGTGTATGAGTGTATTGCCTGCATGTATGTGAGTGCACCCGTGTCATGCAATGCTGTGGAGGTCAGAAGAGGGCTTCGGATTCCCCTGGAACTGGAGCTAAGGATGGTTGTAGCCACCATGTGAGTGCTGGGAATAGAACCCGGGTCCTCTGTAAAGCAGTCAGTGCTCTTAACTGCTGAGTCATCTCTCCAGCCTCCTATTCTTATCACACCATCCTCTGAAGAGGATGCCAATAGGAAATCTGGACACAGACCACTCTGGCTTCTTCCAGGCTGAACAGGGACGCAGGGTGAGGTAATTAGGGTATGTCTTCAATGGGTCTATCTAAAAGACTCTAAAGTGCATAACTCTCAAGGAGGAAAAGAAAGTCTTTGAATCGTGAATAGGAGATGTGAAGGAGAAGTAAAGGCAAGAGTAATTAGCATTACAAGTTCTAGACAGGGAACTACAAAAAAGTTAGATCAGGGCAATTTTCAAATGTTCATATGAGAGTCTGTTGGAATTTGTTGACAAGGGCTTCCAAAAGCATCCCTCTATTGAGTTCCTCCTCATTTTTCTTTTGTTTTCCAAGGCTGGACTCTAGAATGATGGATTCAGGATTTGCTTTCAGGTATTTTGATAGCCATTAGAGTGGTTAGAATCAGTGTCAGTTCCCTTTCAAATGCTTCTAAATAGGGGGAGAAAACAAATTTATCCATCATTTTAGAACAATAGCTGGTTGTCACCCTTAGCTACCAGTGCACACTACAGTATTGCAGACCAAGATTTGAAGTCTTACATCTGAGCAGCACTTTCTGGTTAGGAACAAAATCATCAATGAGAAATAATTGTCTAAATAACTTTTTGTATGGACTTAAGCCTAATGTCTGGGAAGTGTAATACCTTTAACTCTTAAAGAAATATACTGATGACTTTATTCTTTGGTTATACTTTCCTTTTCGGTGTTTAAGACCCTACATTTGGCCCAAATAAATCAATTTATTTTTACACTTAAGGTCATTTGAGGATCTGTGCCTCAGGGGTCACAGGGGCTTGGGAGGAGCTCCTGGCTCCTTTCTTTTACCAGTTCCATCTATGTGAAGATAAGTCAAAGTTCCTGCTCAACCATGTCTGCCTTCACTCGGAAGCATGAATGACAAATTTCTTCTGAGTTGACTCTCTTTTTGTAGACTGGACCCTGGTTCAAGTCCACCTCATGGAGTCTTCATGGCCTCCCCGAACAAAAGGACAGGTGACTCACCACAGTTACAGGACATTTTTAGAGACGTTTCATAGTCCCTTGGAACTTAGTCGACCTCGGAGGGCAAGGGGCAAAAACTGTCCTTTAAGTCACCTGGCCACATTAGTATAGGCCTAAAACTCTGGCTGTTAAACATCCAATAAGGTTAATTCTACCAGTCTGGTACTTTTAATTATCATGTACTATGTAGATAAGGCTTGGGTAAAAAGCCAAATATTCTCCGATAAACTTTGACTAGATACATATTTTGGTCCTAAACTAGTTTACTAAACTATGGTCATAGACATTTTAAGATTATATGTGTATTATTTATGTCTCATCCTTTATATATCATAACAAACCTACACAGACCTTCATCACTTGCTTAGACTTTCTCATTTTTTCTATTTTTGAAAATATTTCCATTCCCATATATTTTTTACATCTTTTACATTCTTTTCTTTTTTTAAAAAATAACTATGAGACATAATAGCATTAACAAGTAAATTTTTCATCTGTTCTAGGGATGCTAAGCAATGCTTATTCCCTTTCAAGGTTCTCGTGTGGAGCCAATGTTTGATTAAAGTTTTACTGGGGAACCAGTGAATTTATTGAGCTTACTTACTGAGATAACTGATGGGTTGCTGAGGTGTATGTATGACCTGAGGGTACGCAGACTGGAAAGACTTTGCCCAGCATAGGTCATGCCTTCTCTTCCTAGCCCTCTGCAGATTGTATACTTTCATATTGCATGAAATAGAGAAGAACCAGAAAGAAAGGAAGGAAGAATTAGACACAAGTGCACCTGACCCAGCAAAAGATGGTAACAGGAAAGGATCTAACCGTCAAGGAGGTAAAAAGAATGGGTTACAGATGTAAGAGATTGAGACCAAGAGAACTGGCTAGTGCCTCCTGTGAGGTAAGAGAGAGGAATTCAGTGTTGACTGCTGGCTTGAGAGAACATCCTGGAAATACTGAGTGAAGAACAATGAGGGTAGATCATGTGGGGGGACAGCTCAACTGTGAAATGCCTCAGGAACATCCCCAATCAAACTGTTGCTTGGGCAACAGGATTTAGGAGCTCAGTTATCTATGTTGACTCATGTAGACACGGAAAGACCCCTTCAGAAAGACATGAAGTCCTGTTCTTAAGGAAGTAATGAAAATGAAATATGATTTCTAAGATTAGGAATCACAAGCTTGCGGGTGTTAGAGCAGGATAAAAAAATTGCCATGCTCCCAAAGGCAGAGGAAATGGGTGATTAGAACACCTGGAGAAGAATGGGGCCCTATGAGTACCAGGGGGGTTCACACCCTAGAGCCTTTCCTAGGCCTAGTGCTGCAGTATGGATTCCATGTTCCTCTTTACTTTTGGAATGCTTACTAAAGATACGATGCATCTTACAATAAGATACATTCTACTGTATTTTATTTTTCTAAACATAAAGAACTATCAAAGGATGACCAATTATTTTTTTTAAATTGGAGCAAAATTCCATCAGTTATTGAAAGGAATGTTTCAGACATGGATTCTAGCTACACCAATGAGAATGGAGCTGATTGGAGACATCAGAGTGGCTCACAGTCAGGAGAGCTGAGGTCTGTGTATGACAGGAACTAGTCTGGCTCTGGTGAGCATGAGAGTAAAACAGTATCTCCAGGACACCAATCCTAGAATCCATGAACCCTTTGTCAATTTTCTGTCTTCTTAGTCCCCTCCTCCATGTCCTCAGAAAGGAAGATCAACATTTTTAGCCAAAAGTTCACCCCTTCTGGCCAGTCAACACTTGACATGCAGGCTACAAAGCTCCACACAACGAGAGATTGATGTCTTTTCAGAGAGGAAACAGGTTGCAGCATCAACATAAAGGAGAAAAGATGTTATGTGGCTTCCAAAAAATATCTGCTCCGAGAGCCAGCATCCTCATGACTGGATTTCAGTGCTTTTCTCCATGAGGAGCAATATTTTCTTAAGAACCTGACATGCTGCTGATAAAACACTAAACATTTCAGGAAACATGAGTACTTACTTTAAATGAATTGGCCTTCCACTAAAGTTCAAATATCAGAATCTTACTGATTCTATGATAACCTTATTTTATGTTTAGCAAGTTCAGGACAAGATGAGGTCTTCTGTGTTCTCATAGGTCAACAAATTAAATTCCAGAGGCACATCCTACAGCTGACGTTTGAAATTTCTTTCCCATTAAGCCTATAAAAGAGTAAGTTCACTTCATATAAAATGATGACGTTGATCCCAATGGATGGCTAAGAAGATGCCATGTCAGCCTGGAGACTCTGACCAGATGAATTAATCAGCGTGAAGTCCCTATAAGTTGTTAAGCAGCAGATTTAAAGACTCGCTTTCGATGATGATAGGGTAGTACATCAAATTCAAAATGATCTTAGTTCATCATTATTAATTGCAGTTTTATGAACTAGGAGTGAAGCAATCCATAGAGACCAGGAACCAGTCTGTTCTACCTCAACAGGAAGAAGAAAATGATAGACAACCAGAACCTGAGTGATTTACACCTTCCAACAGAGACTGCCCAGGGCATCATTCATATTGGTCTTTGTCACAACAGCCATTGATGTGATACACTTAATCAACATTGGTAGAAAGAGCAATCATACAGGGAGAGGAAAAAGTCTCATACGCTATGCCTCAGGCATAAGGATATTCCATTTCTTGTAAATTCTACAAAGAGATACTTTAAGTTTATGAGATTATGGCCCATTTCTTTCAGCTTTAGAACCACATTTAGAGGGAATATACTTTCTAATAAAATGCACCTACATGAGGTGTTCGCCAGACCATTAGTTTAAAAAAAAAGAGGAAGGAGGAGGAATGTGAATAGAGGAAATAAAGACATCACTCTTTAGATAGCATAAATCATTTCAACCATTTTAGCCATTATTTAAGCCTGTAGAGAAACAAGTGTACAGACAAAAAGCAAGGGCAATGGCAGTGGTTTTGCCAATGTATGACTTCTAGAAAAGTAGAGGCTAGAACTCAGAGAAGTGGAGCTAATATAATAAATAAGACACCAGGTGATTCTTCCTCCTGAGTTGCCTTCCGTGACAGCATGCCTCTGAGAGGAGGAAGTGATGTTGCAAGGGAGAGAGAGAGAGAGATGTTTTTCAACTCTCCATCTCCACAACAGGAACAGGAGAATGAAAGTGGCACTATAGCTCTCTTCCATTCAATATTTTTATTTGAGAAAGGATATGGAGCCTGGACTGACCACAAACCCACAATCCTTCTGCCTCAGTCTTCAAAGTTCTGAGATTGTAGGTATATACTCAGCTCCAAATTTTCCTATTTCCTATTTAGAAAATTGAGAAATAGTTACAAGGAATCAGATCCCTTCCAGAGGTTTTGAAAGATATTTGTAAACATCTCAAGTATAAATTTCATAAAATAAATAAGAGCTATGGGGCTGGGGAGAAGGTGCAGCTAGTAGGGTGTTTGCCTGGCAAGCCTGAAGACTTGAGCTCACAACCCGAGAACCTTTGGAGAAAACTGGGTACAGTGGTACAGATCTGCAATACTAGCCCTACAAGGTGGGAGGCAGAGACAGGAGGATCCCAGGGAGCTGTGGGCCAACTAGACTACCCTACATGGGGAAGACCCTGGTCAGTGAGGGATATGAGCTCAAAGGAATAGTGGAAGGTACCTGATGATCAACACCCAAGATTATCCGCTTACCTCAACATGCACAACAGCAAATGTACCCCATACACCTCTCTCTCTCTCTCTCTCTCTCTCTCTCTCTCTCTCTCTCTCTCTCTCATATTAAATAGATAAATAGGATCTGTATAAATAAGCCCTTCTAGAATATAAAAATCAACTTTGTTCAGACCACATAATAAAGAATAAAAGACCCCCCTCTTCCCATTGATCTTAAAACTATTTTCTTAGACCAGTATGTTCGAGTCCATATTGATGGGATAACTCATTTCTACTGTAGAACCAGAATTGGTTTTACAAAAATATATAAACCCAATCAACAAATGTTTTCATTTACTGTAAGACACAGACTTACACCAGAAAGATACAATGATTCCCATGCTCAAGGAAATTAAAATCCAGCTGAGGAAACAAAACAGCAATAGTACACCCCAGATGCCAGGATTCAGGGAGCACAAGTTCATCGGTTGTATTTGAAATACAGTGGGATGTGAAAAACTAATTTAGAAGGATTTTTTTCATTATGCAATCTCACACATATTGAGGCATAAGAAAATGCCCAATCCCATAGACATACATAGAGCTCGTCTAAAATTAAAACAGGGTTTGTGTGCTTGTTTTGTTTGTAAAGGACTTAGTAAGTTTGGGCTAAAACAACTATAGTAAGAAGTCACCTAAAAACAGCAGGATTCATGTAAAAGCAAGGAGTAGATTTCTTACATGTGTCACATAAAAAATCTTTCGATAGCCATGATCATTTAACCTTTTAAAAAGAAAATAAACAATATCTTCTTTTTCAGAGTGATCAACGGGGCTGGAGAGATGGGTTAACGGTTAAGAGCACTGACTGCTCTTGCAGAGAACCCAGGTTCGATTCCCAGCACCCACATAGTGGCTACGAACCATCCTTAACTCCAGTTCCAGGGTAATCGAAGCCCTCTTCTGACCTCCATGGCATTGCACGACATAGGTGCACTCACATACATGCAGGCAATACACTCATACATATAAAATAAAAATAATAAAATTTTTAAAAAAATAAAATGGTCAAAATATAGTAAAAGAAATAAGGAGCACCCTTTCCCAAGGAAAATCCTAATCTATCTATTTTTTAGTAATGAAATAAAAGAAGATGGAATTACACTGACGATATTAATTTTTTAAGTAATACAACTTGGAGATGAAATATATTTATAGGATTGAGGACAGTAGAGTGTTCAAATTTAGCACACTATTACGCTTGTAAAATCTGAAGCACTTATAAATTAAAAAGCAGCTCTACAGTCTCTGAATTCTAAGCCAATAACTAAATACAAGTCCCATGATGTACCTGACTCTGTGACAGAGGTAGAAAGTTTTGCTTCAGTTTTACTTAAGAAATCAGTTTTGTTTTCTTCTCTCTCAGATATAATAACAAGAAATAACATTCTCATGCATTTAGAGACCAAAGAATAATGCTAACGGGGAAACAAATTTCATTTAAAAAACTACACAATGGAGAAAAGTAATAAAATTTCCCATTCTCTGCTTCTTTCTGCTCTTCAATAGTATATTTATTTACTATCTTCTATTTGTAAAAAAGCGTTTTTTTGAAAGCATCAAATGCAAACCTCATGCAAGGCGCCTATAACCTATGTAGGTATGGTTATAGGAGGAGATAGTATATTTAGAAAGGTACTCCTAATTTAACAGATTAAGGAAAGGAGAAATGTTATGAGGTTTGTAAGCTCTCATGGGCTCTCATGGAACTACCAGATCACCCCTGGGCCACAGCAGGTGCTCAAAAATAGAATGACTAAAGGAAGAATTGAATTAATAAATTCAAATAAATAATGGACTCCAAATAGAAAAAAGCATATGTATAACTGGGCACTATGCTGATAGATAAGGCACAGGTGGAGTTTTAATAGGTTGCAATGTTCTGAACTTAAGGAATGTGATGGCTGATGCATGGTTGCAGCAAAGTATAAGGTGTGCACTGTTCAGAGGACAACAGTCATGCTTGACTTCGCGTGTATGAAAGAGTATGAAATGATTTTGGCTGTATTCTAACATGCTCCCAACACCGGGCTGAAGAATGCAAACTGAATTATAGGACAAAAGGATATTATCATCTGTGTCTGGGCTTGGAATCAGGATATCAAGGAAGTCCTAAACATTAAAAATTAACTTTAGAAAAGCTGTGTGATTTGACAACCTTTATGAGGATGAACTAGAAGAGAGGAAACAGGAAACAACATGACTGGTAAGAGGCATATTGCATCCACAGATGAGAAGGAATGAATTATCAGTTGATTGCAGAGGCTGTGGAAGCCAAGAACTGACCCTAAAGAGACCTTGATTATGCACAGACAAGAGATTCAGGAAGGGGTAGGGGAGAGGAAGAGGGAAATTTTCAAGATTATATTCTGGATTTAAGTGAAATTTCTAATGTATATATATATATGTATGTTTTTATATAAATCATGTTTGCTTCAGGAAAATTAGAAAACACAATTGACAAAAATTATTCCAGAGTCCACCTTTTATATCTCAGTTCATACTTCACAAAAGGAAAACCAATACAGACTTTAAATGCATGTTTGTGTGTGTGCGTGCACACACATATGTAATTTTAAAATATGATTATGAAACTCATATGATAACATGTTTTCCTGAATCATAATGAGTGCAAATAACTTCTTCAGACAATAAATACAGATTTAAATCCTTATTTCAGTGGCCATATACCGAGAATCCCATTAAGTAACAAATCATATGTAACCAGTTACTCAGTGTTTTTGATCTTCAGGTTGTTTCAAGATGTTTGCTTTTAAATCTCAAAGGAATTCATTACAATGTGTTTTAGAATCTTTTTACTCAGCATGTGAGGTTGTCTAGTCACAGTCTACACTCTCACACAACTATGTCTCAGTTTGGTTGTATGTAAGATGTATGCAGAAAATCTCGCCATGCTCTTTCTCTAAATGAGGAAACTAAGGTCACAGAAGTTGAAATAATTTGATCCAGAGTCACTGAAGTAATAGACAAGACCTGGTCACGTAGCCAGGTCTTCCAGGACTGAAGGCAAACCTTTCTCTGTCATAAACTTCTGTTGTGGAAGAGAGAATGGAGGCTAGGTGGTCAGAGTTCCCCGATTGTACTCATTTTAAGAACTAAAATTAAGGAAGACTGGGAAAATTTGGCTAAGTCACTGAAGAGAATGAATTTTAAAGCCCATCCTTCATTTAGTTGGATTTTCTAAACAACTTTTTCCAGCACAAAGTGATTTCAATGGGAATAAGGCCCAAGTTATAATATTAGGCAGATTCAACAGCTGACTTATCTGCAGATGGTAGTGATTGAGAAACAGAACGAATTACAGCTCTGTGATATTGTAGCCTTCGTAGCTCAGATAAAAGCTGGAGTTCAGCTCCTATCATATCCAGCTATTTAAGACACAAATGAATTGTCTAGATTAATCATTTCAATATCTTCCTCTTTAATGCTGGCAAACTAAACACAAACATGGCTAGCAGGAGGAAAGTGGAAATCTTATTTTGCTTGCTTATCTTTGAGGGGAAAAAACACTTGAAAATAAAACACCTCATCAAAGTATGGGAGAAAAAAAATTTCCAAGAGAAGAATCAGCTGTGATCAGATTATGAAGGAGCAGTATATTTTGCCTGGTTAATAAACAGATCAAAACCCTGCAAACCTAAGGATATTTGGATGACAAATCTAACTTTTTCAAATATCTTTATCTGATAATACTATCTCTACAGCAATGATGTTATATTTACCCTCAGCAAGTAGTGCCCTACCATCAACCTTAGATGTGACTGGTTTTCTTTTCTATATTTGAAAAAAAAATTAAAGAAGAGGAATTCAAAAAGAATAAAATGTGCTACCCTGCTAAAACTTTCAAGCAGAAACAAACATCTCTCAGACAGCCATGTTGAATCCAATTAATCCATTACACTTTTTTAAACTTATTTTTACTTTATGTCTATGCGTGTTTTACATCCATGTATGCAAGTTCACCACATGTCTACATAGTACCCACAAAGGCCAAAATAGGGTGTTGGATCCCCTGGAACTGGAGTCAAGAACAGTTGTTAGCCACCATGTGGAGGCTGGGAACTGAACCCTGGTCTTCTGTAAGAACAGCCGTTGCTTTTAACCTTGTAACCATCTCTTCAGCCCCTTATTACACTTTTCAACCACAGTAATTCATTGAACTAGATTCAGTTATACTGTAGTGACCAGAAGGCTGTGTACCATTTTGTTTGTTTAATTGATTTTTTTTGAAGTTGGATGGAACCCAGAGCTTTTATGTAAGTACTTTACCACCAAGCTGCATCTCCAGTTAAGATTATTATAACAATTCTTTTATAATATTTTATTATTATTTCATGTATATGAGTGTATTGCCTGCATGTGTGTATAGACACCTGTGTTATGCAGTGACTGCGGAGGTCGGAAGAGGGTGTTCTATTCCCGTGGAGTTGGAGTTATGGACAGCACCCGCCATGTGGGTGCTGGGAATTGAACCCAGGTCCTCTGCAAGAACAGTCAGTGCTCTTAACTGCAGAGCCATCTCCAATCCCAATAATTCTTATCATTAAGATTTGTTATAGGAAGTCAAATCAGACTTTACAAAATACCTGATTTCTTAGTGTGTACTCCACACAAGGAAAACCAGTAACAACACACGCAAGGAAGTATTTAACTCATAAGGGAGGAAACTAAGTTAAGTGTACAACCTTGAAGAAGGAATTTAATGCAACTCAATTCTGATTTTATGTATATATATGCATATATACATATATATCGAGAGGTATACATATATGCAATAATATGCATGTGTTATTACTCATCAATTGAAACTGCAGACAGAATATGGCTTTGTCATTAGTAATAAGAGAAATTAAATTAATTTCTGGGAAAGCAAATTTTAATTACAGCTCTTTAGTGGTCCAAATATTTGAACTCCTAATTTGCATCGCCATATATTTAAATTTCCTCACCTTTACAGCGTCAATCCCAACTTCTAGCGTACTTAAGTAAACAGGTAGGTTCTTTTCACTTTGTATGAGGGCTCATTTAAATTTTATTTTAATTTAAATTTTATTTTATGTGTATGTGTATGACTGTTATGTAGGCATGTATGTAAGTGTACCTGTGTTGGGCAGTGCCCACAGAGGACAAAAGAAGGCATTAGATCCCCTGGAACTGGAATTAAGGACATGTAGGTGCTAGGGTTTAAACCAAGTTCCTCTGTAAGAACAGCCAGTGCTCTTAACTGCTGAGCCATCTCTCCAGCTCTATGAGGTCTCTTTTTATAACATTAAGTAAATGCATAAAAGTATGAAATCATTAAAATTGCCTAACATCAAATTTGTCAAAGAAAGTGTTGTTCTGAATTATAAATTTAGTTCATTTTATTTTTTAAAGTAAGCGGGGTTCAGAGAAAGAGTTTTTGCCATTTAGAAGAAGCTTTCAAGGGACTCATATCCCTTAATTCTCCACTCTGCACACACTGGTTAAGCCTGTATATGCTGGGGATGTGGGATCTTGCACTGGCAAGACAGTGGAGCAGACAGACAGATCATTAGGGGACTTTTTTAAACTAATTTTTTGTGTATTTTATACAGAATATCTCAATCTTAATCATCCTTGTACCTCCATCCTCACTGGTACCCTCCCATAACGCCCCCCCACTGGAAACCATATACTCTACTCTGTCATCCCTGTTAAGTCCTAATGTATCAAGTTAGTGTCCCTAGACATTGCTCACCAGGGGATTTTTATTAGCTATATGAAAACATTTCCTCTAAGGGTGATGAGAAAGCTTTAAATGGTATGCTACACAGAAGCCATTACTTGGGATTGATGGAAAACAGGTGGGAGGGTTTGCCATGATTAAAAGTACAAGTGGCACACGCCTTTAATCCCAGCACTTGGGAGGCAGAGGTAGGCCGATCTCTGTGGGTTCAAGGCCAGCCTGGTCTACATAGGGAGTTCAGGTCACCTGGGACTACAGGGAGACGCTGTCTCAAAATGACAAAAAAAAAAAAAAAAAAAAGTACAACAATTTGAATTAGAAGGAGAGAAATTCTGATTACTTGGTGATAATGTGAAATGGCAGAACATCTTGATAACTAGTTGTAAAGGTAAGGCAGAAGACAAGGACAGTTGTCCAAGCTGGTGGGTAAGGGATCTGGCTCTTTAATTAGAAACACAGGAAGAAAGACAGAATCAACTCAACTGTTAGGTATGAATGAAAACAATGAATTATTATTTAATGACTTTATTTGAAAAATTATACTAACCAATGTCAAGGTGTTAGAAATGATGGGCTTGGAACCTGGGGCTGTGTTTCTTGAACTTTGATTATTTAAGATGAAATATATCATTGGCAAGGTCTGGTGGCACACGCCTTTACCCAGTACTCAGAATGCAGAGGTAGGCATCCAGGCCAGCTGGAGCTACAGAGAGGTCCTGTCTCAAAATAAACCCAACCCAACCCAAACCAAAACCAAACCAAACCAAACCAAACCAAAACAAAACAACACAAAACCAAAGATTAGATATATCACTTTTTCTAGTAGGTTCTAGACACAGTAAATATTTGAGAAAATACATTTAGATTTTTTTCCCTTTCTTTGTGAGGGAGATATAACTAGGTGACAATTTAGAAAAGGAAAAAAACATGGGGTAAAAATTAACCTCCATACCATCTCATGTTCTAAACTGCAATTTCTTTGAGTATATATGGGAACAGGAAACCTGTCATTAGTAACAGGTGTAAAACACTCATGTTTTTTTTCTTCACCTTGCCAGCCACCAGTACAAATGCCTGTGCTTTGAATTAATTATAAAATAAAAGACTCAAAATTCTGTTGATGTCTGCAACAAGGTGACACACAGTAAAGAATGGTAGATGAGTGCAAGGACGCAGGGTTGCTGCAAGTCAGTGTTGACATAGATTTATACCGTTTAGTGCTCTTAGTTCCATAAAGATTAAGAATATAGAGGCTGGAGAGATGACTCAGTGCTTAAAAGCACTGGCTGCTCTTGCAGAGGACCCATGTTCATTCTCAGCACTCACATAGTGGCTAACAACCATCTGTAACTCCAGTTCCAGGAGCTCTAACTCCCTCTTCTTGTCCGTGTGGGCATTGTATGACGTGAACACATTTATGTTCATGCAGGCAAAATACTCACAGGCCTAGTATAAAAATAAATTTAAACATTTTTATAAAAGATTAAGAAATATAATGAGAAGGTCTAGGAAATAAGGAGAAAAAGTATAAGGCATGTTTGCTTTCTTTGTTCCTTCTTTCATTTGTATAGGTGTTTGCGCTGTGCATGTGTGTGAGTGGATAGTTCAGAGGTAGATGTCAGGCATCTTCTCCAATTTCTGCTCCACCTTATTTATTTTGTGGCAAATTCTCTTGTCAAACATAGAGCCCAGAAATTTGGCTAGAATGGCTGGACAACAAGGCCCAGGATTCTGCTATCTCTGCCTCCATAGCACTGGAGTTACCGGCATGCACGGCCACATCTGTGTTTTTATGTGTTTGCTGAGTATTTGAACTCATGTCATTATGGTTGTGGGGCAAGCACGTTGCCTACTGAACCGCCTCCACTTGCAAATCTTGTCAAGAATTCACGCAGTGCTTGAAACTGAAAAGGTGATTTCATCACCTTGAGATGTCACACTGAGCCTTAAAGGCACACCCCTAGCCTATAGTGTCATACAAGAAAAAAACCCCGCATCTGTTCTTAAAGGTGTTATTGAGACACTGGTTTTGTCAACCTTTGAGCCATTCTACTTCTGAAACTATTCATTGAATAATAAATTAGTTTAGTTTTAAGTTAGTTTGAGCTAGGGGTTTCTGTCTTTTGCCACTGAAAGTTACCTGACCAGCTGCCATGCAGACTTCGCAATTATGAATGGAGGGCAATTAGTTTCCCCAAATAACGACTACTACTTTAAATTTTTTTGTAGTTATTTTTTGGCATCTATCTTTCTTCTTCCATCAAGGAATGTGTGGTTTCTTAATGCAGTTTTGCATCCCCCAACACACCCACAGGAGTGTCTGTCAACAGTGAAGCTTCTAAATACTGTCAAAGGAAAATGAACAGAAGCTGAGTATGTACATATAGTACAAGTCTGTTCATGAGCAGGGGGGCGATTTCATCAGTGATGGCAGAGGAAGGCTTCCAAAGAGCAGCACTACAGAGACCAATGTGTTCTCGTTCTAATGAAAAATATAAATGTCCATAAACTGATTTTAAGTGGTAGAGCAGTATTGTTTAGAATAACTGACATTTCTAAAGATTGAAATAGAAAAAGAGATGAGTATATATTTATGAAAACATGATGCATCTCTGATAAAAATAGGTACGCAGTAAAAAAATTTAAAAATTAACTATTTCGCAAAACATACCCTTGATCCAATATTCCCAAGTGATAGCATGCATTTGTATTGTCTTTTCTTTTTACTAGATAACTGCTCACTGTCCTTGCTCCAAGATTCTTTTTGAATTTCTTGTGTGTGACACAAGAATAAACAAGGCAACGATACAGAAAGTGGAACCATTAAGGTTATCAATTGGTAAAAATAGTCAGGCTTAGACCATATTTTTTATTTTTGGTAAAATTTACATATCATTAGCATTTATTTTCATTAATGATTTTCTAGATGGAGCTAAGTTCTACATATCCCATTACTTCTGTTGAAATAGAATGTTGTGCTAGAAAGGGAAATCTTTACAAAAAACTCTTAATTGGCAGCGAAAGCCAAACTAATATTATATCACTGCAGCGTCCAACTACAGCACAGACATTATGTTTTTACAGTATCTAACTAAAGTTCAGAATTCCCTTTAGCCTGAAATAAAAAGAAAGACAACTGTATAAGATGAACAACATATGCAGTTTTGTCACCAACAGAAATTGAAGATATTTTCAAATCAATTTCATATAATTTATCTCATATATTGTTCATTATTTCATTAATTATTCACCTTTATTTATTAATGTATTCATAAGTATGTATATATTTGCGTATACAAATGTTTTCCTTTATAATAGCGTATACTTTACTGTATGCCATTTATGTGTATGTGCGTGTGGTGCATGCATGTGTGTATGCATGTTCACATATGTAGATACACTGTGTTTGTGTACGCATGCATTTGAAGGCCCAAAGCGGATGTTGCAGGTCTTCCTTCCTACTACTCTGCTTTATTCTTTGACACAGTGTCTCTCCACTGAACCCTGAGCTTGCCAATACAGCCAGTCTAGCCAGCCAGCATGCTCCAAGTATCTCCTTTCTCTGCATTCCTAGCACTGAAATTACAGATGGGCTTCCACACCCACTGGGCATTTACCTGGGCTCTGGTGATTGAGTCTCCAATCCTCATTCTTACATTGCAAGCAGTTTATCCACTTAGTCATCTTCCCAATACAACTTTAAATGGGGAAACCATGGCGGAAGGGTTAGACAAGTAAGAGAGGGAGGAGAGGTAAATAACACCTAGCTAGTCTTAAAAAACCAGAGGGAATAATATTAGTCCAACAACCTGCTAACAAATCATATGTACCAGGAAGCAGTGAAAGACAAGAAAAACTGTCCTTTTATTTGCTGGCAAGTTTGGTCCAAGAAACTCCCAAAATTACACACGTTATTACCACAGTTTTTTATTGCCTCTGAGAACTTAAAGGCAATACCCTGCTGCTGAAGGTTTGGATACAGGCTTTGGAACAATAGAGCTGCAACTGATCTGGAACCACTTCCCCTGAAGGCTAGCTATCGTAGCTTGGAAAGCACTATCAAGGTACTAATGGAACATCAACCAATGGTCCAACACCAGCTTCAATACCAAATAACCATATCAGTGACCTGCATAGCATATGCAGTAGTGGCACTTTTATCTTGGGGGCAATCAACAGCTACCTAATTGTATTCTTTTAAGGAAAGTCTTATAAAAGAGATCTACAGGTTTTCTATGGGTGCAAAAATAATCTTGATGAATTCTGAACTGAAGGACATTAATGATTGAATGCAAACAGAGATATAAAAAGCTGTTTAGGGTACATGCTGCTAACACCTTCCCATGTTATTTCATTTTTGTTTCAAACCACAAAACTCACAGTCTTGCAGTTGTATTGCCTGCAGATGGGATTTACTTCTTATGGAAGATAAAACCTTTACATTCTTAGTAATTAGCTTTATATATTTTCATTATTAGATAATTTTGAATCGTAAATATTTTAAGCTTCTTTAAAAGAGTGATTACATAGCATTTTTATCAAAGTGAGTCAGTCTACTGTCAGTGAAAACAAATCTTGAATAGTATTTTTTTTTTTTAGTAAATTCCATTGCATAAAGAAGGAAGAGATTTGTTTGAAGCTGTATATATGATTTGTAAACCAGAGTCAATGAATGAATGAATGAGCTCAAAAATATAGTCAGGCCATTGTGAGCCATTAGTTAAAATGTATGTGAAAACTGAACAATGAAAGAATGGTAAATACTAGACTCATTTTTTTTCAGGAAACCAATGATAAGATGCATGAACTATACATGTTGGAAGAAGGGTATGGAGAGGGTTATATTTTACTCACAATTTGGTAAGCCAATATATTTCATCTTGGACTGATTCTAGTTGTCAGCAGTGGGGTGAAGAGGACGCTGAATGAGATGAAGACAAGCATGTCCTATGTAGCAGAGGGAAAGAGGACAGCACATTTGCAAAGGAGAGACCACTCCAGGCCACTCCAGACTACCGATAACCACAGCACAGTGCTAAGCATATGGTTCCTTCACAGTGTAGTGGGAGTTAAGGTCAAAGTACAGGAAAAGTATATACTATGTTTTAAAAAGCACAAGAGCATAACTATATAGATGATGTTGGATGAGTCCAGAAAAGCTAGTTAGGAGTTCTTCTATGAATTAGCCTGACAATGTGTTAGCTAAAACAACATGGACAGTGTGTGTATACTAAGTATTTAAAACCACTCCAGCACTACCTTAAGCAGGTATGTGTAACAATTCATTTAACTGTTTTTAAGGAAACAGGGGTGGCTGCTGATATAATTCCATTTTAAGAATTAGGAAACTATAGATCACATAATTTGCCCAAGACCAACATGGGATATGTGGGGAGCTAGTTTTGAATTGTAGATGCCCTAACTCCAGAACTTTTTATGCCAACCACCAAAAAAGGTGAAACATACTTTTTAATGATAAAAATTGCTTCAAGAACATTCTTTTCCTTTGAAAGAAACAAGTAAAGGGAACCATATTGATTTCAGTTTAGCCCACATAGCATCGGCAGTGAAACTTCAAGAAGATATGGATTAGCTGGACAAATCCCATAGACTCTTGATGCTTCTCATTCTTCAAAGACAGACATTGTTCTTTTTCGTTGGTTTTGCTTTTGTTTTCAGGAAGGTTAATGGAGTTTTGCTAGAAACATATAAAGAATCAAATGCAAATTTTTCCAGTAAAGTATTTGGAATGGGGCAAATTCCACTTTATAAAGTTGTAGGGCCAGGATTACAGAAATAAATCATGGGGATTAACACTCTCAAATATTCTGGCCTTGTCAAAATTACAATGAATGCTTCTTCAATGTTCATTAAGTCTTTCTAATGAGGTAAATACTGCCAATCAGACACAACATGACCCTTGGAAATTTAGAATGTTGTAAATGTTTTTAACAGCCACACAAAACCAGTCTAACTTACCTCAAAACCATGTCTATTATAAGATTTTGACAAATAGTCAGTGTCTATGGCACCAGAAGGTATGAACTAGAAACCGTTTTATCTGATGATGGGAACAAGAGAGCTTAGACATTGGAAGTGGACTTGATAATATTGTAAGATTAGTAATAAAATACATATTAATTGTTTAATCTTGACATTTTGTAGGTTCTTTTAAAAATACATGCTCCCTTTCCAGATCTAACAGATGTTAACATTTGCCCATATCTGCCTTTCCTTTTCTTTTTCTTTTTGAGAAAAAAAGGATCATATACTCCTATCTTTCTCATACTATAGAGAATCAAAATTCAAGCTTGAAATTCCTTGAAATAAAAAACATTGAGACCTCAGCACTTAAGATAATAGCTCTAACAAATCTGAGTCGAGAATGAATCCCCATAAGGTATCCATGTCCCAGGTAGATGAGGGACAAATGGAACCTGCTCTGTGGCTGGCATAGTAGGAGTTCAGAGAAGCTGGGTCAAGTGGGATTTGACCTAACTCTGCCCTGTTCTGAGACTAACATAGCAAGTGTTTCCACAGGCAAGATTCAACTCCTTCCAGGGCCTTCCTATTTTACATTAGCCTATGGATCCAAGAGAAGTGACAGTGTCCACCAGTCCAGACCCTTCTCATTCAGCCATCACCCTGCACTGACTGTCTACCAGGCACAGCACATTCAGAACACAGAAAAGGGCTGGGGAGATGGCTCAGTCAAAATCCCTAGAAGCCAGGTATAGTAGCATGTCTGTAATTCCAGTGCCAGGGATATAGAGAGAGGTAGATCCCTGGGGCTCACTGGCCAACTAGCCTAGCCAAAATGGTAAGTCCTAGGTTCAGTGAGAGACTTGGTCTCAAAATAAAGTGGAGAGTGATAGAAGACAACCAACATTGACCTCTAGCCTCCACATGCACGCTCAAACAAGTGCACTCACATACACACATTCATATACTGACAGGAACACATACGTATACCACATACACAATCACATCCACACACACACACCACAGAACAATCAAAGGCAATAAACAGTAGACTGGATGGTTTTAATAGGCTACTGCAAATCAATTCCATGTCTTCTTCCATAATAACTAAAAAGTTCACAGGCCTCTCCTACCCAACCACACCACCACCTGACACTATTGTGGTGCTCAAATCAATACACTCTACTCTTTGATTACTAATTAGTCTCAAGACTTTTGGTGGAGATAGTCTAGGTTCCCCAGCACTGACCTTGAAGCTTGGACACCTGAAGTGCAGCAACTGCCTTTAGTCTGCTCCCCATCCCATCTTTTTACCAGCATTAGCTGACATGGCAGGTCCAGGGGACACCTGGTAGTTCTCAGCCTCGTCTTTCCTATGTCATGTTGGTGCAAGAATGACATCAGTCAATTATTCTGCAAATACTCAGTACCTCCACACTCCAGGCACTGTTCTAGGCATACTTTGGAAATAATAAACAAAAGAGTCATATTTGCATTTCAGTAGAAAGCAGGTATTTAACAAATAAGCATATTGTATGTCTAGTGATGATAAATACTAAGAAGAAGCAGGAAAAACAAATAGAAATGTCAGGAAGGATTAAGTACTATCCGAGCACGACCAAAAGGAAATAGGGGCAAGAGCCAAGTTTATATCTGAAAGAAAATATTTCTATCATAGAAAAATACCAAGTATTATACAGAGTCTCTGAGTAAGGATAATGTTTAATATGTTCAAGGCCAATGACATAGGATGAGCCAGGATGAGCACTAAAAGGAAGGCCTCCCAGGTCTGATCAGAGAAGGCTTCATACACTAACATTTTAATTTCAAGAGGAATGTGAAGGTGTTCATATGCTGAGTGACAGCGGGATTTGAAACACTTAGTTTGAAGAGATAAGACACTCCCTCATGGGAGGACAAATCAGATTCTACATGTAATCTGATACCATGATTTGTAGGTGTCTGTCCATGAGAGCTTCCGTTCTAAGGATCAGTCGTATGCAGTGCTACAGGCCATTAAAATACAATCAGGAAGATACTGTATTAGAATAATAAAGAAAAATTGCTGTTCAACTGATGATTTAATGGATTCCATCCAAAATATGATCAGGGTTCAAGAATCTACATTTAACAAGGCATCCTGGTGACATATCTGTGAGAATTTTGAAATACAACTGGAATCAAGGATAGCTGTGAGAACAGGATTCTCAAACTGTGTTGTAAAGCCAAGAAAGAGGGAACATGGGAAAGAGGCAGGCTGCAATGATGGCAAAACTCTTTGAGGAGAGGAATCCATTTTGGAGATATAACAGAAATTCAAATTTCTGCATATGATTTGACATGTTAAAGCATTGTGTTTTGTTCTGAGTTCTTACCTAGCACATGGTATACACATGATCTCATTCTAACATTTCAATCCATAAAAGGATCTTGAACAGAGGAGTGGATCAGGGACTCAAAGAACTAAATGGCCAATCCAAGAATAGTGGGTTGGTCGATGGCAAAAGCAGAACTCAATTCAATGTGGTTTGTTCACAAGCCCATGGTCATAACTATCAGACTGAGGATGGTCAAATAATGAAATATGAGAAGCAATAAGAATGGATAAGATGAAGAGGCCTCTAAATTAAGCTTTCCTTTAAGCTTTCCTAGGGAGGTTGAACATCATAGAGTTACCTTTAAGAAATTTATGGATTCTGAGTCACATGATCTGATATGTCGTTAGCATAATCCTTCTGGCAGGAGAAAAACAAGCAAGAAATAGTGATGAATGGAGCTCAGTTAAAGCAAAGATAATGTCTTGGCTCAGCTCTTCTAGAAAGGCAAGCTTCAGATAAGAGTGAGCCTGTTGATTCCTGGTTTGAGAGGTGTAGTCTTAGGGCAGTGTGGTAGCTACTTTTCTTATCACTGTGACAAAATAGGAACAAAACAATTCAAGAGAAGAGAGGTTTGTTTTGGTTCATGGTTTCAGAAAGATTTCAGTTCATCACAGGTGGGAAGGCAAGTCAATGAGAGCAGTTGAGTCCTTATGGTGGGAGTTGGAGGTGGGAGGTTTTCAGCCAGCATTAGCAGGACTTGGCTGGACAAAGGAGGTCACTGGAGATGTGCCCTGAAGCAGCTTATTTTCGCCCCTGGTTCTGACCTGCTTTCTTTGCTTTGTATCCTTACCAGCCACATCCTACATACTATAGGCTACTCAGTCTAGAAAGGTGCTACAACCTGAGGACCAAGTGTTCAGAATATGAGTCTGTGGCAGATATTTCTGATTCAAACCATAACATTTATCCTCTGGCCCCCAAAGACGTATTGCCATCTCATAATACAAATTGTTTTTAGTCCAATGTCTGCAGTCCTCAATGTATTAATAGTCTCGACATGGTTCAAAAGTTCAGTCTCTGATGCTGATTCTCAAAACAAACTCTCAACTGTGAGCCCCTTTCAAAAAGCAAGTTATATTGTGAGTTCATATGTATAATAACACTGTCATGTCCAACCAGTTTTACTTTGCTACATACATCTACTACCTGTAGTCTTAAAATATTTATACCCCCTCTTCTATGATGAACTCTGAGCCTTGGGGGAGTGTGATATAGCTGTCCCATTTAGAGCTGAGTACCTCACAATCTCTTATTTTTGGCATGTTGACTAGTTGTGGGTTTCTGTATTCATCACCATCTACTGAAAAAAGCAGCTTCTCTGATGAGGATTGAGAAATCACTAATATGGGTAAAAGATAAGAACATGGGAAATAGTTTAATATCCTGTCTATTTAGCAAAATAATAGTAATAGGTTCTCCCTTAGGGCCTATGACCTCTCAGCATCCAGATTTTGGCACAGTTGATGTTATCAGTCATTATTATTATTGTTG
>NW_008331995.1:8024702-8027237 GCF_000622305.1 Nannospalax galili | reverse complement strand
GCCTGCCTCTGCCTCCCGAGTTCTGGGATTAAAGGCATGTGCCAACACGCCCGGCCATCAGTCATTATTTTAGCTGACAGTGTTCATAGATGAGTAAGACCGTTAATTATTTTTTCCCCTGGTATTATGCACAGAATCTTTCAGCACTATTAAAGTTTGTCAGTAAGTATGAAGCTTCCAAGTCAATATCAGTTTGATTTCTCCATGTCCTTGAGTCATACCCAAGTATAAAATATCTTCAGCAATAGGGTCTTACTCTTAATTTCTGGGGGTAACTTAGAGAAATGGCAATATACATGACACTTCTTTTTAAAAAAATTTATTTTCATTTTATGTGTATGAGTGCATTGCCTGCATGTGTATGAGTGCACTTGTGTCGTACAATGCCCATGGAGATCAAAAGAGAGTGTGGGATGCCCTGGAACTGGAATGATGTACAGTTGTTAACCACCATGTAGGTGTGTGAATCAAACCCAGGTCCTCCACAAGAGCAGCCAGTATTCTTGACTACTGGCCCATCTCTCTAGCTCCATCGTGTCACTTATTTCTTTTCAAAAACTAATTTATTTCATACATGCATGTAAGATGTGATCAAATCCATGCCCACTCCCCTCCAATTCCTCTCATACCTCCCCATCACGCCATCACTTTCTCCTGACAACTTCTTAATAAATTTTTTTTAAGTTAAAAAAAAAATCTTTTCTTGGGGATAAATGACTTCGCTGTTAAGAGCACCAGCTATTCTTGCAGAGCATCTGAGCTCAGTTCCCAGAACCTACAAGGAGACTAGCCTTCTGTTAACTCTAGTTCCAGGATGTCTGATGCCTTCTTCTGACCTCCTCAGGCATTTCACAACATGAGTGCACTTACATACATGCAGACCATGTATTTTATGTACAAACATACAAAAATTAAATAAAATATTTAAAAAT
Source organism: Nannospalax galili (assembly GCF_000622305.1). Taxonomy (NCBI): domain Eukaryota; kingdom Metazoa; phylum Chordata; class Mammalia; order Rodentia; family Spalacidae; genus Nannospalax; species Nannospalax galili. Next base: position 8,026,305 of record NW_008331995.1, on the reverse strand, counting down.
ATTTTATTTATTATTTTATTTTTTATGTGTATGAGTCTATTACCTACATGCAAATAGATGTACCCATGTCATGCAATGCCTGCAGAGGTCAGAAGAGGGTATTGGATCCCCTAGAATTGGAGTTATGGACAGTTGTCAGCTGCCCTGTGGGTGTTGGGAATGGAACCCAGGTCCTCTGCAAGAGCATCCAGTGCTCTTAACCACTGAGCCATCTCTCCAGCCCTAGCACTTATTTGCCCAAACTCTTTGCCCACTATGTTAAACAAGCCCATTCTCTTTTCCTGGCCAAACTGCTCAATTTTCAAATCCTTCTGCAAGTTTTTGTTCCTTATTCTCTCTATAAACCTGGCTAAAAGCATAGAATAATAACCATTCCACAGACTGACTGTTATGCTGTCTTGAAATGTCCTCTGCTTTATAAATTAATCCATTACTTTTAAAGTCAGGCTCACTTAAATTTTATTATAATTTTTATGGATTACATAAATATACAGAAGTAAGGGAAGGTTCATGGTACTACTGAAAACACAAATTGAGTGAGGAATTTCCTTTGGGATGTCCACTATTTTGATAGTGTGAATTTAAATTACTAAAAACTTTCATTTATTGTTATGAGTAAATTATATTTTATTTATGTATCCAAAATTTGGATCATGCACACCTTGCATTACTGTAAGCCATCCAAGTTTCCAATGGTTTCTTAGGAAAGGTTTCAAAAGTGTACATACAAAAATATGGGGCTACTTTGTTTCTGTCAACTTGATACAAACTAGAGTCACCTGGGAAGAGAGAACCTCCACTGAAGAATTTCCCAGAGCAGATTTCCCTGAGGCCATGTCTGTGGATTTGGATCATGCACACCTTGCATTACTGTAAGCCATCCAAGTTTCCAATGGTTTCTTAGGAAAGGTTTCAAAAGTGTACATACAAAAATATGGGGCTACTTTGTTTCTGTCAACTTGATACAAACTAGAGTCACCTGGGAAGAGAGAACCTCCACTGAAGAATTTCCCAGAGCAGATTTCCCTGAGGCCATGTCTGTGGAGCATTTTCTTAATTGCTAATTGATGAGGGAGGGCCCAGCCCACTGTGGGCAATGCCACCCCTAGGCAGGGGTGCCTGGGCTGTATAAAGTTGCTGAGTAAACCAGGGGAAGCAAGCCTGCAAGCAGCATTCCTTATGGTCTTTGTTTCACTTCCTGCTTTCAGGTTCTGGCCCTGACCACCTTCAGCCACTGAGTGTAACTGGTAAGATAAAATAAAGCCTTTCCTCTCCAAGTTGGTTTTGTCACAACAACTGAAAGCAAACTAAAATAGTGACCTATTTCTACTAGCCAGACCCTACTTCCTAAAGGCTCCATGGCCTTTAAAATACAACCTGAGGGCTAAATATTCAAAATTTGACCATTGCTTTTACTCTTATAAAAGGAAGTAAAAGTGAAGAAATGAAGTAAATATAGGAGGCTGAATAATAGCCAGAGACATCACACTCTAATTCCTATAAACAGTGGATTTTATAGTATAAGTGAAAGGGTCCTTATAGCTTTACTTACATATTTTGATATGGAGAGATCATCCAGAATTATGGGGGTGGCTAGTAGAAA
>NW_008331995.1:8011417-8024462 GCF_000622305.1 Nannospalax galili | reverse complement strand
CTAAGGGGGGGGGGGGGAACCTTAAGTAAGAAAACACTCATAGCAGTGTGATGTCTTTACTCTGTCGGCCACCACTATACGGAAAAATAACAGGTTGTAACACAGCATACACACTGGCAGTTGTAATTGTGTAGGCAAAAGGGACATGTTAGGAAGGTATGCAAGGTGACACTGTACCCCACTGTTAAAAAGGAGAAAAGATGTGGTATTTATCTGACTGATTATATCATCCAGCTCTCAGGACTACCCAGGAAGCCTATTCCATACCTTCATGGTATAGATTTCATGCAAATATAGAGATAGAGAAACTACTAAACAGGACTCAACAAGGACTCCCTACCCATCTGAGCCTTCAACTTTGATTCCATCTGACAGAGCTCACCAAGGATGTAAGCAGAAGGTGATAGCAGAGAAACACGTTCAGCAAGAAAAAGGCTCAGGAAACAGAAACGGAAGAGAGAGATGATCCATAACTAAGGGAATGAAGATCACGTGATTAAGGGATGTTTAGCATTAAAGTACAGAGAGCTTGCTACGCAGAATGATGTAGAAAGCTGCAGTCAATCAAGTGGGCATCAGATTTGGTTTCCAATCTTAGTTCTACCATGTATTCTGCACGTGACTAAGACTAATTTGTTTGCTCACTCAGATTCCTGGGGTCTTCTGTAAAACAAATAATAAATAACATGCATTCTGCAGGTTTCTTACCAAACACTATGTGTAACGCATTGGCCATGGCATTTAGCACATGTTGCTAAATTTAAAAGTACAGTGGAAAGCATCATTATTGCATGGGGGTAGAGAAGCAGAGGAAAGGTTCTAGGATGGCATTCAGGAGTCCAGCTTGGGCAACTGAGAGGATATTAAGGAGGGGGAGGCTAGACAAGACTCAATGTGAGATGCTGGTTGGCTGCTACAGAGACCATCTTCTCACAGTGGCTCTCTTGTTTTGTGGGACCATGTGGACCACATTCCGTTTGTCTTTACAAGTATCTTTGGACTCTCAAATCCAAAGAATTGTTCTGTTTGACAGAAGAAGAATCAGAGGTGTGGGGAACATAACTGAGTTTGCTAAGGCCACCCTGTTATTAACTGGTAGTGGTACAATGTCAACTTAGATCTCTTTAATTCCAAAACCTTGCCTCCTACCACATCCCTAGGGCAAAGAGATTTATCACACAGATTTGGCTATACATAGAAAGCATATTAGATGACCAACTATACTTCCTGAAATTTCACTTGCATGTAGTATATAAAGGCATTGAAATCTGCTAAAATAACAATACAATGGACAGTACCAAGTGCCGATAACAGTAAATATTAGCTGCAATTCCTTTGTGCTATTTGCGGATATAAAAGTCAGAACCACTTGAAAAACTCAGAGACAGCATCAACCTAAGGCTAACAATCTATCCATTTGCAACCCCTCATTTCGACTTAAGTTATACCCAACAGAAATGCATGCTTATATCCACCAAAATATATGCGAGCGTGCTGTACCTACTCAGCATAGCTATTCACTGAGCACTACCTGTACATCCCCAGAACAGAGTGGACAAGTTGTAGTATAGTTCTGCAGTGGAATATCACAAAGCAATACAAATAATGAAATACATATACACATAAAAAACCTGGTGCTGAACAAATAAAATTAGGGATGAAAGGACTATATGATGTTATCTGTAGGAAGAACAGAGGGAAACAAAACACAGCAACAGAAGTCACAGGTCACACTGGGGCTGAGTGTTGACTGGAAGGGGGAATGAGGTTGCTGCTAGGGTGCTGGAAAGATTTTTGTCTCTTGATGGGTGATAGTTATGCAGGTGTGCTCCTATGTAGAGCGTATTCAAGCTGGGGCTGGCCAGATGGCTCAGTGGGTAAACCCGTCTGCAGCCAAACCTGATGACCTGAGTTCAATATCCAAGATTCACATGAGGGAGGTGGTGAACCAACCCCTGAAAATTGCCCTCAGACTTACACACAAGCACGAACACACAAATGCATCCACTCAATCAATCAATCAATCATCAATCAATCATAAAGTCATTTTAGAAAGGTGTTCAAGCTATATTCTGAAGACTTACACTCACGATTTCAGGTAAATTATACCTCAATAAAAAGTTAATTTAAGAAGTAAAGTGACTACTGAAATCTTGCCTGTAGGCTTATAATAAAAAATCTGTAAAGACTGAATTCTGCCTTACTCAGATCTGCCTCAGTCTTTCATCCCCTCCGCTGGGCACATGGTAGGACTCAATAAGCATTTTAAGTAGCAAATGAGTCCATGGCTGTGATGTTAAACAAGTTTCTGCTTGTCTTTAAGTGCATCCACCCTGTTTCTTAGGCAAATCACAGACTGTGGTGGCATTACGTTCCACAGCTGAAGGGCTAGTAGACTCTCCTATACTTGGCCATCCTTTCATTAGGAGAAATAAACCATAGAGCCAGGCCACAGCGTTGCAGTATGATGCAGAAGTATTGCTTGCATTAGGCCAATTTTCCACTTACAACAGCAGTAATAGCACTAAAAGCCAATAACAGCGGTCTGTTCGTTCAAAGATCAGCTTTTACGGCTTATTCTAAATATTATCAGTGAATCAAGAGCTGTCATTAGAGTGTCTAAAAAGCCTTCATACCTTGTAAGCAAACAGTGAGACTTTGACAAATAATCATTAGCACACCCGTGTGAAGCCAGCACTGGGGGGGGCAGATGGGGGGAAGTCAAATAACAGATATTTCCATTTACAAAAGTCATTAAAGTAATGTTGGTTAGTTTCAGAATAAACAAAATGGATTTCATATGTAAAATGATATAGTATCGATTTCAATAATTCCAACAGTTTTGGGAATTTTATTTTCAGGAAGCTGAAGGCTTTGCTGTATTGTCCCAGCTTCCTCAGTCCTTTGGAACAAGTAAGGAAAGTTTACTAAAGTGATGAGGACTCAGCCAATAGTGGTGATGACTTGTTGAAATGAAATCATAATCATTCTTGATTCTATTAGCTTCAAATTTGGGGGCTATCCAGGCATGCCATCCTAAAATGACCTATTTAAAGGAGTTCCACGAGAGACAAACAAAAAATAAATGTAGTGAAATCTTGTTAATGTGAGGGCCTCTAGCCGATGACCGTTATATGCACTGTAATTTGACAAACCGTAAACCCATCAGACCAAGGGGTTGGCCAATGTTTTTCTGGAACTGGCCAGCCAATAAATATTTTGTTGGCTTTGTAGGACCTCTAGCAGCTGTGTCACAACTTTTAGACTCTACTCTTACAATATGAGAGCAGAGACAATATATAATAAGCCTGCCTGTGCTTTGGTAAAATTTGATTTAGGAAAACAAAGCAGCTAAGCTACACTTGGCCTAAGAGCCATAGCTTTCCAACATCTGTTCTAGATTATTACAAGATCCATTAGGCCAGCAATGTCCCTGCTTTACTCCCCATGGTATTCTCAGACAGATGGCTAGCATGGAGCATAGATTAGATTATTTGGTAAATATTGACTCAACAAATATTAGAATTATAATCCTTAAAAGTCCATATAACTTATTGGCCAGCCAGTTCTAGGCATGATCCTAATAAAATAATCAGAGGTTTATGCAATGGATTTGCTGTGTGGACTTGTCACAATATTTGTGTATAATAGGAAGGTAATAGAACTAACATCACTGTCCAGGGATTGGGGAGGGGAGGGGAAAATATGTCCGTGGAATGTTATTCAGTCATTTAAAATGATGATATGTAATATTAGAAAAATAATATCTGATACCTTAAATATTTTCAAATATGTCAAGTGAAAACTTATATTAAAAACAAGTCATTTTCATTGAACAAATATGTACTTAACACTCACCACATACCAAGCCCTATTCTAGACACAGAAATGTGTATAGAGAGGAACAAAACAACAAAAAATCCATTCCATATGCCATTTACATTACATTACTGTGTTAAGTTTGATGGTATTTTTGTTAGCACATATCCATATACACTTTAAAAAATAATAATTTATTGAGAATTTCATACATGCATATAAGGGTTTTGATCAAATCTATGCCCACTGCTTCCCCTCCAACTTCTCCCATCTCTCCCCATCCCTTTTTTCTGATAACTTCATGTACTCTCTCCATTGATTTTTTTCTTTTATGGGGCTTTTGGCTACAAGTGTTCTTTATCAAAATGTTTTTCTTTTTTGTATATTCTTATTGAATTTTGGTGAATTTCATACACATCTTGATCATCTTTATACTCCTTTCCCCATTGGCCCCCTCCCATAGCACCCCCACACTGGATTTCCTGTATTCTGGCATTTATATTAAGGCTTATCAAGTTAAGCTACTGTCCCCTGACATCTCCTGACATCCCTCAGTGCAAGTTCATCCACTGGGGTCTAGCCCACCTATCTAGAGTTACTCCCTTACAGAAGATCAACTCTTCTTCAACCAACAGTAATCAGACACCCAGTAGTTTTCAGCTAACATTAGAGCCTGCTATCTATTTCCACAGTTCTGTGCTGGGTTTTTTTCCACTTGAGTTTGCCTGGGTCTTGTGCATGCTGTCACCATTGCTGTAAGTTCATATGAGCAATGTCCCAGGAGTCTATAAAAGGCTATTTTCATGGCCATGCACCTCCTCCTCTGACTCTTACAATCTTTTTGCCTTCTCTTCAATGGTCCCTGAGCCCTGGGTTCATTGCCCTCTGTTGCATGAGGGAGCTTTGTCGATGAGAGTTGAGAGATGCATTAGTGTTCTTTCTATACCCTTGTTCCACTATGTTCTGTGAGCCTTAGGTGTAGAGGTTTCATTGTGGCTGTGTCACTTAGGATTGGGCATTTCACAGATAACTTAATCTGTGTGTGACCATTTGTGGAACTCTGCAATAATCTCCATCTGTTGCAAAGGAAGCTTCTTTGATGAGTGGTGACTGGCATACTTGTCTGCAAATATAAAGATCCATATTTATCATATAGTAAGAAATTACACTTGTCTAGGGATGTGACAGACTTGGGGTTTTTGCTAAGATCTATGACCTCTCTAGTCATGTATCTTTGGCTTTGTTTACAGTACCAGATATGAGTTCCCTCCCTTGAGCTTTAAATTCAATCAAGTAGCTGTTGATTATTCCCAAGATAAAAGTGCCACTACTGACCTAATATAGTCTGCTGTACCAGTCATTGTTGTGGTTATTAGGCCTGAAAGCTGGCTTGGACCATCGATTGATGTTCTCATTTAGAAACTCATACAGTGTTCTCCAAAACTATGAGCACCAGCCTTCAGGGAGGTGACTTTAAGGTCAGTTCCAGCTCCATTGCTCCAAGTCCTGTGTCTAAAGTATGTCCCGTTTTCACCAGTAGGGGCTTACCTTCAAGTTCTGGGAGGAAATCAAGGGCTGTGGCAATAGCCTGTGTAATTTTGGGAGTCTCTTGGACTACCCTAGCCAACAACTTGAAGGGAGGTTTCTCCTGTTTGGCACTGTTTCTTGTTATATTCAGAAACCTACTGAAAAATTACACATACAATATCTCTATATGAGTCCATATGTATCGTTGAAGGATATATATCAAAACCCTTAAAAGTTCATTGTAGATCCTAGAGAGATGACTCAGTGGTTGAAAGTATGTACTGTTCCTACAGAGGACCTCAGTTTGTCTGCCTTGCAGCATTCATGTCAGTGACTCACAATCATCTGTAACTCCAGCTCCAAGAAATCTCACACCTTTTAACCTTTTCTGGCCTCTATGGACACTGTGGTCGAGAGAGAGAGAGAGAGAGAGAGAGAGAGAGAGAGAGAGAGAGAGAGAGAGAAATAAAACCTTAATTTAAAAACTGTTCCTTGTAAGAGGGAGGGACTGATGAGGAGGTCCCACCCCTCCTTAAGGACCTATTGACAGCTAATGGTTGCTGGGTCAGGGAGAGTCATTTTTCATCAGTGGTGTAGACTCTGGCAAGTTGTCCATGCTCCTATAAATAGCCTCACACTCATGTTTAAGCAAGCAACAGTAATTACACTCACAGGTCACACAAACAATGATATGAAAATAGGAGGGGACTTGTTAGTAGGAAGAAGGGGGTAGATAAGAGATGTAATGGGGTGAATATGATCCAAATACTTTATACACATGTATGAATTGTCAAATAATTTTTTAATAGAAAGAGAGTTTAAGGGGGCTGGCTCAGGAATGTTTTCAACTTGAAAGGGCCCAGAATCATTGAGAATGAACAAAGAGAAAGTGACAGAGCACCAACATTTATTACTCTCTGCTTCTTGTCTGTAGATACAGTGCAACCAGCTGCCTCATGCTCCCGCCTCGATGGCTTCCCAGCATGAGGGACTACACCCTCAAACTATTAGCCAAAGTAGCCTTTTTTAAAACAAAGTTCACTCTAGGCAAATAAAAATGAATTATTTTGTTTGCTTCATTTTCATTTCTTTAGTCACTTTTGTCATTGTCACCACCATGCCAAAACACCTAACCAAGAGCTTCTTAAGAAGGACGGGTTTGTTTTGACACACAGTTTAGTCTATAATGACATAGAGGGCATGGTGGCAGGATCCTAAGGTGGCTGGTCACATTTCATCTGCAATGAGACAGCAGAGAACTGGCAGGAAGTGAGGCAGACTAAAACCAGCCCAGGTGACTCACTTCCTCCTGCAAGGCTCCACCTTCCAAAGTTCCAAGACCTTACAAAACAGAGTCACTAACGGGATCAAATATAAGAGCCTATCAGGAGGCATTTCAGTCAAACCATTTAGCAAGATTTTCATCAATTAATCAATAGTCTGATTTTAATTAGTTATCGGCTAATGATTCTCTAGAAAAGACCCAAGTTTAGAACCTTTTAACAGTGTTCTGATTTCAAATGAGTTTATTTTCCAACTCCTCATCTAGCATTTATAATTGGACGCTGTTTTAAGTACTTGACAAATGTCAGTTTATTTCATTCCATGACAAGTATTCTTATTCCTGAACAAATGAGGAAGCTGAGAAATGGGGATGGGTCAAAGACTTGTTCAGGGTCACACAGCCAGTCAGAGGCAAGGCAAGGGTTTAAGCTGAGGTAGTACATTTCCAAGACCTGCATCCTTTTAATCATCAAGTTCGATATGCAAACAAGTTTAAAACAGGTGTGAGCTTACTAACACCAACATTTTGGTAATTTAAAATTTTTACCATTGATACAAGGTGTGTGGGAATGCTGGTGTGTGATTTCAGGTCACCACAGAGATTGTGTGACAACTGGGGCTCACAGCAGCACACTTATATCACCCTAAGCACTTACTGTTATTTCTGTCCTCTACTCTTGGAAACAGAGTACTAGAGGCTCTGACTTCTCAAAGAAAAATGAGATCAACTGACAATAGGTTTCATTCTCTCTTTTCATAAATACACTCTCCCAAATTGGCTTAAAAAACTTTGACAGAGCTAAAGCAAAGTTTACAGAATGAATATTGGTTGAAATAGTTTGGATTGAAAGTTACATCATTTGCACTATATAACAGTTTTTATAACTCTCCTTAATGCATATTCAATTTGGAGGCTCCTCACTAAGTTCAATTGGTTTAACACTAATTATTTGGAGGAAAATACTTTTCAAATATATCATATAATCCTGAGTTGATGAACAATGTCATTAAAAATTATATAGCAGGGCTCATCTCTGTCAAGTTCTTACTCCGTATTTCAAAGAAGTTAAGTTTATTTTGTTGAAAATGATGACTCCAAATCTTGTTTCATTTTTATAAGTGATCATTTGCAGTCAAAAGAAGCAAAGTATTATATTCAGAGTTGCCTAGCTGACCTGCCTTGATTGTTTAAAAAGTACAAACCTACCCCTCTCCCTCTCCCTCCCCCCCTTTCCACAAATACACAGAGAGAGAGAGAGAGAGAGAGACAGACAGACAGACAAAGACAGATCCACACAGTTTGCTAAAGGCATTTTTAATCATATGTGTACATAAAGTACATGTCCATGTACAACAGGTATTTTTAACTCTGATTTATAACATCATATTTTGAAAAGCAACAAAATTTTAAATCAAAAGGCAAATTCTAAACTTCACTGTCCATTTAACTACCAAAGAAGTCAGATAAAGCTATCCTTTAAAAACTGTCATCCATTAGTAATGCCTGCAGTTGGCAAGGCCTCTGAGGTGTGGCAATGTGCAGGGGCCAAGCACATCTGTGTCTTGGCCTTTTCTCCTCTGAAGCAATCAAAACACCCTCATAAGCCAAAAATAAGACCCACATTTCTCTTTTTGAGATGGCCTCATAACTCAGACTTTTCACCAGGATTGACCTTTTCCCAATTAGGTGATATTATTGCATTATCTGGAGTTTACTGTTTTAAGGAGGATTTTTCTGGAACATCTCCCGGGTGATGGCAATGATCCCAAAGTACTCCTGGAGAAAGACAATTCTGTGATCTCATCCTGGAGCTTTTAAGACTTTCCTTTGGATTAAAGGTCTTAGCATCTCATTTTTAAGGAGAAAAAAAAGAGGCGATAAGTACTATATAAACACATATTTTCTTAAGAGTAATCTTCTGAGAATTGGTTGAGTCAAGTCAGTTTTAATGAACTAGCTGGGCTTAGCACACTTGTTATTCTACCTCTGGGGACAAACACTCACATCTGCAAGAAATCTCAGGCATATCTTTCTAGCCTCCCTGATCACAGGGGTGAATCTTAGATGTGGCAGTCCCCCCAGACGGTGTTCATCCTCCCTCTACTGACTGCCTTTCTCAGACAAAACTCGGGGCTCTGGCCAGACTCCTTTGACACAAAGTAAGCAGGGGCATGAGAGAACATTTGAGGTCAAGTGATGGGGGGGAGGGTACTGTTTGACCTGGAAGGTGGCCACAGAGGTACTAATTACAAAGCACCTGGCATGAAGGAATCTTTGGAGAATTTTGCAGAATATTAATGCTCACTGTCTCATTTTTTTCCTTTTCGTGATTTTTTTTCTGATCTATTTTCCTTGTTAAAATCTTGTAGAGAAACATTTTTGACTCGATGGCACAGGAAATATTCATTTTACTCTTCAGGAGAATAAAGCATTTATACAGCGGAAAGCAGGAGGAATCGAGGAGGGAGAGTTTGTACATTCCAGCAATGTCCATGTTCTCCTAGGCTTGAAATTCAAAATTTGGGGAGAGATTTGTTTTTTTACATATAAAGTTACACATACACTTACTATTCAACCCAGAAATTCTATTCCTATGTGTACACATACACTTACTATTCAACCCAGAAATTCTATTCCATGTATTTACACAAGAGAAACAGAGACACATGTCCACAGAAACACCTGTACAGCAATGTTTAGAGTGGCTTTATTCATGTTAGCAAAAACCAGGAAACAGCCATCCCTCTGAGGGGAAAGAATAAACAAATTGTGATTTATTCATACAATGGACTACTCCTCAGCATAATAAATGAATAAACTCAGCAACACAGATGATTCTCAAAAACAGGATGCCAAGCAAAAGAAGTCAGACAAAGGTCCAGAGAGATGGCTCAGCCAGCGGTTAAGAGTGCAAAGGGTCCAGTTCGGTCCCCAGCAGCCACATCAGGATGTTCACAATATCCTATAACTCCAGTTTCAGAGAATCTGATGCCCTCTTCTGGCCTCTGCAGGCACCCACACATGTGAGGTACATACACACACTTAGGCACACACACATAAAATAAAAAAAAATAAATAAATAAAAACCTTAAAGAAGTCAGACAAAAAAGAACAGTCGAAAGGGTATGCAATCCTTACAAGGCAAATTGAGTCCACAGAGACAGAAAGGGGATGCCTGATGCTGTCTGGCAGGCATATGGCAATTACAAAGAAGATAAGAATTCCTGAACATTGATCATAATGCTGTTTATGTTTGTCACAGCCCATATATACTTAGAATAGACACATTTTATTGTGTAAGATATATGTAAGTATGAATCATGTTTAATGTTGAACAAAACAAATATTCTGAGTCTCCCAGATGGGGGTTGTCATTTTTAATAAAAAAAGAAAGCTTTGACTTATCATTTGGGCCTTTGGCACAGTGCTAGGTTCACTCTTTTTCATTCTATCACAGCTTTGGAGGTGCATCAAATGCTGAGACCCAAGGTCAGTCCTTCTTCTCAGTCTGTCTGAGACCTCCTTAAGGTTTAATGGGTCCTAATTTGCTAAGCTAAAAGGAGGCCATGAACAAAGCTGGAATTCTTTTTTTGAAATTTTATTTATTTTGTCTTTATTTAATGTGTATTGAGAGTATTGCCTGCATGTATGTAAGAGCATGAGTGTTGTGCAGTGCCCATGGAGGCCAGAAGAGGGCATCAGATCCCTTAGAACTGGAGTTACGGACAGTTAGTTGCTGCTATGTGTGTGTTGTGATTTGAATCCAGGTCTCCTGTGAGAGCAGCCAGTGCTCTTAACCACTGGGTCATCTCTCCAGTCCCAAATCCAGAATTCTTATAATTATGGTTCTGGGAGTCACAATTGGTAAACAGGTGAAAATAGGCCACTGCAATGTTTGTTAAGTATTTTAACTATTAATAATATTTTTTCCCACCACCAGGTACTGAATGTAAGACCACACACATGCTTGTCAAGTGCTCTACCTCTGTGCTACATCCCCCAGTGATAATAATTAATTACTATTTTCTTTTCTCTCTCTCTTTCTCTCTCTCTTTCTCCATCTTTCTCTCTTTCTTTCCGCCTTCCTTCCTTCCGTCTTTCCTTCCTTCCTTCCTTCCTTCCTTCCTTCCTTCCTTCCTTCCTTCCTTTCTTTCTTTCTTTCTTTCTTTCTTTCTTTCTTTCTTTCTTTTTCTTTCATCTTTTCTTTCATTTTTGACAGGGTCTCCATGTAGCCCCAGCCGGCCTGGAACTTGCTATGTAGACCAGGCAGGCCTTGATCTGCCTGCCTCTGCCTCCAGGTATTACTATTTTCAAACAAAAAATTTCCTAGAAATTTCACACAGGTTTGCTTTGAGAAACAAACATCTGATGATAGTGAATCTGCCTCCTAAATGGTGTCACTTACCTGAAAAGATGAACCACATGTCCACTCTCCCATAAGTTATATCCTATAGCTTGCCTTGTTCCAACCAGCTTCTCTGCCTAGTCTTAGGTCCACTTTGAGCTTGCAAACCTTCGGACACCCCAGTGATGAGTAGCCAGAATCCTCAAGAAGGAAGCAACTTCCGGGCTTTCACAAATGACCTATGATGTCATTTTAGGAGCAGAGTTTATAACTTATTAGAGACCCATCCTCTGAAGTCCCTTGGGTATAACCAGAGAGAATAACAGTCCAGCTCACACATTTCAGTTCACTTTTTGCCAACACTGGAAAAGAAAAAAGAAAATTGCCACTTATGAGTGAGAGAAAGGTCTAGTAACTAACACGCACTAGGACTTACAATGAACTATCCACAGAGCAGCAAGCAAATGCAACACAAACTAAACCCTGTAGCAAATCCTACATTTCTATGTGATTGGTCTGTTTTCCTTTTTTCCTATTTTCTTTAATTTAATATTGGTTTAGGGAGCAAGATTACATATCCTTGACAAAATTGTTTGGAAACAATTCTGACTTATTTTTATGCTACGAAGTAGTTTATAATGAGCTCCAATTAACTGTACCTTAGAATTTTCCAAAGCCCATCTCTGAAAGTAACTGATGACTGAGACATCAGCCACGTTTTCCAATCTCACAACTCTATTCCATTTACGTAAATATTCTAAATTGGAAAGTGCTCTAAAATTTCTAATTTATTGGCCTAATTCTGTGGTTTGCATTATTCAATTGCTCGGTTTTTCAGTTTTGTTGAGATTCTTGGTATCCTTTCTTCCCTAAAGGAAAAATGAAGTCGTAGTCATATTTCTGTTGCACTTTTATCCAATTTTTAAACTTCTACTATAACCTGCATTCTTACTTCTGTCTTAGGGCTATTTTTAAATTAATTTTAATGTTGCTGTTGTATTCTTATTTCAGTAAATTTTACTTAAGGATAGTAATTTTTCTAGGTTTATATTAGATTCATGCCTTAAGTTTATGTATTTGCTATTACCATCACTTTTGTTTTCTAAACTTTCTATAATCTCGTGTTGATTTCTCCCATGTATTCTCTATCTCCTCTTACTAGACTAAGAATCTACTGCTTTAATATCTGGCTGCTTTCTAAGACACCAGATATAACAGCCGGATACTACCTTCTCTCCCCCAACCTATCCCTTAGAATAAAGATCTAGTAGGCTTCTGCTGCTACCGGTTGAAACACTCAGGCCTGGGGGCGGGGGATAAGCTCAGCCCTCAGTCTCACAAGTGCCAGATATGTTTACAGTTCTACCCAGTGCCTGCCTCCATGCCCCTGGTATAGGCTAAATTACATGGTACAGTTTACTGTTAGTCCCCTGAGAACCTGTAGGAATCAGAAACCCACTTGTTCCAGGGACTTGAGGGTCTTTCCTTCAAGCCCCTCATCAGGCTATACATGGCAGTGATCTCTCCTAATGGACCTCTTCTTTGGACTTGAAGGTCTACTCTTCCCATTCAGGGTCCCATCTCCTAATAAGCTTTTCAAAAGGGTCATCTCACATCTGCTTCTTTCCATGAAGCTGGAGCTCATTCTTACTAAGTTATAACACGTTTCCTTTCATGGTGATTGGGAGATCAACCCCAGGGACTCGTGTGTGCTAGGCAAGCAAGCACGCTCCTGCTGAGCTGTATTCCAGCTCCCTTTTTTGTCTTAATAGCAATTTGAAAAATAATATTTAAGGGTCCAATTAAATAGGTTTTTCTTTTGTAAATTGTTGTCACATTCATTTTTAGTTCCAGTCACTGCAGTAAAATATGGCCTATGCATTTTGAAGTTTTAAGAATTTACTAGCATTTTTCTTGTGACCTAGCATGTGTTATGTGGTTATTACCTTTTGTAAATGCTGAATATGCATATTTCAAATGAATGTTCCACTGATTTTAAAAAGCATGTGTACTTTCTAATATAATTCAATCTTCTAAATTACATTTCCTAATATATATATATATATATA
>NW_008331995.1:8009092-8011355 GCF_000622305.1 Nannospalax galili | reverse complement strand
AAACTTTACAAGGTACAAGAAGTTGAATATAATTTCTGGATTTTCTCTTAATTGCTTTCATTAGTAATTATTAGTTGTGTGCATACATGACATGTGCTGTAGAAAAAAGTCCCATAAATTATATAATTTTCTTGATACTATTAAGTAATAGGGACTTCATTTTTTTCAAATCAAAGAAAAATATCTCTGAAACAATCATGCATAAAGTACTAAATCAGTAAAGTTTTCAAATATTTTATTTATTATTTTTTATCTTATGTGTATGAGTGTATTGCCTGCATGTATGTAAATGTACCTGTGTTGCACGATGCCCTCAGAGGTCAGAAGAGGGTGTCAGATCCACTAGAACTTGCATTATAGATGGTCGTTAGCAGTCATGGGGGTGCTGGGAACTGAACCCAGGCCTCTGCAAGAGCAGCCAGTGCTCTTAACCGCTGAGCTACCTGTCCAACCTCTAAATCAGTAAAGTCTTATGAAAAGCATTTTTAATCAGCGGTCCCTAAAATAAGATACTGAAATTTTAATAACTTGAAAAAGGAAGCTGTACGTCATTATGCAATCATGCAAACTCAGAAGCAACACTAAGAAGGAACCGTAGTGTGAACTGTGAGCTCTGGGCTGTCATGACATGCCAGTGTAGGCTCACCAGTCCCAGCACACATGGTGCTCTGGTGGGAATGTTGATAATGGAAAGCCCTGTGGGGGGCATAGAAGGGGTATGTGGGAGAATCGACTTACACGTTACTTTACCTGTGCTCCAAAAACAATAAGAAGGAAGAAAAAGATAAGAAGGATGTGGAGACAGGCCAGGGGCGTGAGAGGACAGGAAATCTGGGCCTTGGTTAGATCCTCTAGTTCACTTTGCAGAGGGTGATTTGTTCCTCCTAAAGTGGTTTAGACTCCTACCACAGTTTCATTTTGCTCAACGGAACCTGGTACCCCAAACTCACAGAGATGTCATTTTGTTATACTTTAGACAGTTTAGATGTCATTTAATGATAGTTTAGATAGTTTAGATAGATAGTATGCAGTGCAGCTTTCCCCAAAATACCATTTTTCCATTTTTAAATTTAAAATTTAATTTAATACAGTTATTTATTTGAGGTAGTATTTCATCTGTAGCCTAGGCTGGCCTTGAACTCATCGTGATGCCTCAGACTCTGGAGAACTAGAATTACTGATGTGAGCCACCACACCCAGCAAAAAATAGGAACAGAGACTAGAGTCCACAGTACTATAAAATGGCCCTGTGAAAGTCTGTATGGCTAGACAACATTAATTTAGAAATAACTTCACAGTATTGGGATGTATCTATCTGTTCCTCTTCCTGGTTTTCCTTCACTGCTTGATAGAAATGAAGCTTCCTTTCTTCACACTCTAAGAAAGATCAGGAAAGTAAGTATAAAATCTGGGGACACTAATGACACAATAGGCCTCAACACAAACGAAAAAACGTATGAATTCCAGTGGGAGGTGCTATAGGAGGGCGCCAATGGGGAAGGAATATAAAGATGACTAAGATGTTCTGTATGAAATACACAAAAATTCAATACAAATTTACAAAATAAATAAGAAAACTGATGAAAAAGTGAGTTTGACATTCCTGGGCATCTTCAGTCTCATCAGTCAGCAACTAGGAATATGTTCAGACTTAACTCACTGACACATCATCGCTCCAAAAGAAGTCGGGTCTGGTCACTCATTTTAGAGGGTGGCAGACGTAGAAGCAGGGTTGCCCTTCCTATCCCTCTATGGCCTTGAACTTGCCACAGAGACCTGGCTAGCTTCAAACCAGTAGCAATCCTCCTGCCTCAGCCTCCCGAATGCTGGGATTACAGGTGTGCATCACCATTCTCAGGTATAAGCAGCACTCTTAAGAGCTGAGATAGAGTCTTATGAGAGGCGAGGACTGGCAAGATTCATCATAGCAACCAAGTGGCAAGGCACTTCAGTCAATACAGTTTGGTCATATCACACCATGACCATGACCTAGGCTAGGCCTTGCCACTTATGAGGATGTGTCATTGGACCAGTCCTCCTACACCTCTACCTTAGTGATTTCTCCAATCAACATGCACCTATCCTGTGCTCTGATACTCACTAACATCCTTCAGAGTTGATTCATGCTTCAAAAATTAAATTATTTTTGAAATTAAAGAATATAGGACATGGTATATAGACCAAAGCAGTTACAGTGGCCATAAAATGTTTATCTTAAACAAAATTATAGTTTAATCAAAATGTACTCTACCATGTAAATTAA
>NW_008331995.1:8002818-8009069 GCF_000622305.1 Nannospalax galili | reverse complement strand
ATAAATAATACTATACTGAGCCAATATATAAAAAGTATAGATATAAAATGTTCTTCTATTTAAAGAACAAATGTGTCTAAGTATTTTATAATAAAATGACATTCTTTTTAAGGTTACTACATTGAAGGCAAAGGTAAATAACCAAATTAATCTAAGAGGTCATTGATCAATAGACTACTGACTCAAAAGTAATCAAAGAGATATCACATTCCTTGTGTGTTCATATGTATGTATGTTTTGTGTGTGTGTGTGTGTGTGTGTGTACATGGGTGTGCTTGCCAGTGCACACATTTGTAGAGGTCAGAGGTCAATATCAGGTGTCTTTTTATATTGCTCTCCACCATATTTTTTGAGACAGGGTCTCTCAGCAAACCTGGAGTTTGCTGTTACAGCTAGACTGGCTAGAAATGGAGCTCCTGGGACTGCCTCTCTCTGCCCCCTCCCAGTCCGGGATTTATAGGCACATGCTGCCATGCCCAGCTTTTACATGGGTGCTAGGGATCTGAACTCTGGTCCTCATGCTAGCACAGAAAACACTTAGCCACTGAGCCATCTTCCCAACCCCTCACATTCCATTTTTCTTTTGTACATATCTACTCACTCAATAATGTCCAAAGGGCATGATTGGAAATGCTTCTTCACTGCCTGCTGTTATTTACATAGGAAGGTGAGAATAAAACACTTGTATCATATTTTTCATTTGTTGATATCTATATATCAAATACCTTCATGATACCCTCCGTATGAATTTAAAATAAAGCTATTCAGAGAAATGAAGATTATTTGCCTATTTGTGAATCACTTAGTGGATGAATGAGTTCAATAGAATTTCCCTCAGGTCCCTTGAGGTACTGTCTCTGGTGTGGAGCATAATGGTATCATTTACTCAGTACCCACTAGATGGATGGCACTGTGTTTGTACTCACGTCATGGTCTACTACATCATATCAATCTCACTGTGACTGTAAAGATAGGTCTAAGGGTTGCCCCTACCATATATTCCTAAATAAATTGCATTGCTCAAGACCATTTACCACATGCAAATTGCTGAGGCCTGGAGCTGTAGGATAACTCTTGCCTTCAGCAAAATCTCATGTCCAGAGACCGGTGTAAATATGGCGTTATCCACAGAAACGCTTCCTGTGACTTGGCTCCTCAGGGTAGCCATGTTGGGATGCGGGATCTAGTGAGAATTGTGGATCATGGATGCAGAGCCTTCATCAACAGATAAATGATGTCCAGTGCAGTATTTACTATATGATACCACATTACAGTGATGCTTAATTATAAACAGCCTGACTCTTAGCATCCATTTTGAGCTAAGAACAGACCTGAGCTGCTGAGAACTTGTTCCATCAGAATTCATGTGGAACTGCGCTTCTGAACAAGAGGCTCACTCTTTCTTTTATTGAAGCATGAAACAAGAAGGTAAAAGTCAGACAGACCCTTATCAGAGAAGAATTTTATCCTCTCTGATCCCTAGAGCTAGACCACATGTACACAATCACAAATAGATGTCATTAATTTAATTCTATATTTTGTTTGCAATATAAATGGAATAATCTTCATTGCCTCCAATGAACATCCCATGCTGTTTGCAAAGCTTGTTTGAACATGTAAAACATCAACACATGCATTCATACATTGTTTTGTTTTGGGCCAAAGGCATGGAAAGCTCATGAGGAATTAAAGCTGTATGGTTTGGGTTACAGGAGGAGCTCAAGGTTCTGTGAGCTTGTCTAAATATAAACATACTAAAATAAGATGAACCTTTTGGTTATAAGGTTAAAGAAGCCATTTGTCTACAGCATTTACACATTGTAAAAGTTATTACTACAGTCTAGTAGAGGTGGGTTCTCTTTCTTTCAGGATGGAGTTAGTTATCATGAGACTATGTTGACACAAAGTTAGGTTACCCTGAAGTTTCATCTCATCCACAAGCTCCTCTTTTGTCCTTCCATTTTCTACCATGAGCCCTCACCAAAATCTGGGCAAGTGCTGATATAATGCTGTTGGATTACCAGAATGATGAGTCACAGTAAAGACTTTTCCTTGATAAACTGAAGAATTAAGTATTCCACTATAGCAACAGAAAAATGACTAAGATAGGGCCATTTACTTGAACCAAAGAATAAATATATTTAAGCCATCATCAATGCCCAGTTACAAGAATCTAGGAATGGCTGTTTCTAAGTGTCTCTGTTCTCAATAGCCTAACCCCAATTCAAATATTCTAAGATGGTTGGGAAAGTTAATCCATGAACTCCACATGTGCAGTGGGTGTGATGTTAAGTAAGTAGGGGTGGAGTTCGTTAGATCCCAAAGCAAAGAGGATTTCCCGCTTACCTTCCTCTCTCTCAGTTCACCTCTTCTCTAAATCTTTCCTGTTCTGGCCCACCCTTAGTGAGAAGAATGCCACTCTTCATAGACCAGTGCACTGCATTCACTTTTTAAATCTTTCTCATCTGGATGATTCTTACTAATTCTCTAGATTTCAACATAAATGTGACTTTCTTAGGGAGCCTGTCCTAGACCCTAGGCTATTTCATAGTCTCCCTACCACATGAAAGTTTCCATTGCTCCCTGTATGTTCCTTTTCAAAAGATTAAGCATTCTGCTCCCATTCCTTGTTTGGTATTCAGCAGAGTTCTTAATGTACTGTAGGTAACTTGCAGTGACACATTTTCAGACCTCCTTATATACCTGCTGATTCAAGGAGTGACTTGGTTTATCGCCCAAAGACAATGGATATTTGATTCCCCTCATTCACCCTCTTCCAATTCCAGGCTAAGAAAATAATATTCAGAAGGTCTCCTACAGGGAGCGAGGATGCTGGCCATATGGACAAGGGTGCACTGGTGTGATAATGGTTTTGGAAGTTAGCTGTGGTGATTTGAAGTGTCCCCCATAGGTGCAAATATTCGAACATTTGGTCAGTAGGTGGCGCCATTTGGAAAGGGTGATGGAACATCCAGGAAGTGCAGCCATGCTGGAAAAAGTATGTCACAGGGGGTGGGCTTTGAGAATTCATGGCCTTGCCCAGCTTCCAATTTAGGCTCTCTTTGCTTCCTGCATGTGTTTGAAAATGTAAGCCTTCAGCTTTCTTCTCTCTTGCCTCTGTTGCTATGCCTCCCTGCCTCCCTGCCACGATGCACTCTTATCCCTCTGGAACCATAAGTGAAAATAAATTCTCCCTTCTTTAAGTTGCTTTGGTCATGGTGTCCTCTGCAAGTGACCAGTGTTCTTAACCCACGAACCATCTCTCCAGCCCCATCACTTTCTTATTACAGCATAATATACTCTTTTTTTTTAACACTCTATTTATTTATTTATTTTTATTATTTTATTTTATGTGTATGAGTGTATTGCCTGCGTGTAGGTAAGTGCACCCAAGTCATGCAATGCCGGTGGAGGACAGAAGAAGCTGTTGGATCCGCTGGGACTGGAGTTACAGACAGTTTGTTAGCTGCCATGTGGGTGCTGGGATTCAAACCCAGGTCTTCTACAAGAACAACCAGTGTTCTTAATCGCTGAGTCATTTCTCCAGCCCAGGTCATGGTGTTTCAACATAGCAATAGAAAAGTAACTAATATATTAGTAAACTGATAGTCTGCTTCCCAGATATTAATCTGATGACCATTCTTAGGAGAGTAAGCAAAAGCAGATTTCTACATGAGAAGATGAAGTCTTGCACTGTGGAAAATAAAGGCCTTTCAATAAAAGGCAGAGAGGTATTCAAGTGAGCACCACTGCCATTATCTCTTAGACAATCTGTATTTCTTGCAGACAACAAAGAGATGGATTTTGTTTCTTAATCCATTCACTTAGCCTGTGTCTTTTGACTGGGGAGTTCAGTCCATTGATATTTAAGGTTATTATTGAAAGATGTGTATTGGTAGCCATCATTTTGATTGCTGTTTGTGTTCTCTGCCTAATTTTGTGTTTCCTAGATTATACCTTTGTTTAGTTTCTTTCATTGCCCCTGGGGTATAGTTGTTTCTCTCTGTTCTCTGTATTGCTTCAAGTATTCTTTGAAGGGCTGGTTTTGTGGACATGTATTCTTTCAGGCTGTTCCTGTGATGGAAGAGTTTTCTTTCCCCGTCAACTAGAATAGACTTTTTCGCTGGGTATAGTATTCTGGGCTGGCATCTATCGTCATGTAGAACTGGAAATACATTGGTCCAGGCTCTTCCCAGCCCACTGCATGTAATTTGACCCTAATCACACATGGCCTCCTGGATTTGGGGAGGGCTAAAGTATACAATCTGCGGAAGACTAGGAAGAGAAGGCATGACCAATGCTGATTAAAGGCTATCTCATCATGGCTTCAGCTGAGCCAGATTGCTAAACATAGTCACAATTGGGCTTGTTCACGGTCGTGCTCATTCATTAAAGGAGTGCCAAGCAGGATCACTGCACCCTCACCTGAATTTCCAGCCGCTCTTTGCAGCCACTCTTTGCAGCCAACTAGTCCATCCTTGGAAGACAAAAGAAAAATGAGGAAGAACCCAATAGAGGGATGCTTTGGAAGCCCTTGTCAAGAAACTCTAATGGATTCTCATTTGGACATTTGAAAATTTCCCTGTTCTTTTTTTTTAGTTCCCTGTCTAGAACTTGTAATGCTAATTACTCTTGCATTTACTTCTCCTTCACATCTCCTATTCACAATTCAAGGACTTTCTTTTCCCCTTAGAGACAAGAGTTATGCAATTTGGGAGCCTTTTAGATAGACCCACTGAAGGGGGACTCCAATTGCCTTACTCTGCGTCCTTGTTCAGAATGGAAGAAGCCAGAGCAGTTTGCATCCCTATTCCCTATTGGCAATTTGGGTAATCCCTTCAGAGGATGATGTGATAAGAATAGGAGGCAGGAATTGGCTGGGCAGTTAGGGTAAAAAAACCACAAAGACAGGTAAGGCTCGAGGGGGACCACTCCCTGAAAGGAAAAACGGGCAAGAAAGAAGAGACGGAGCCCAAGCAAGTCCACTTGTCAAGGGCCACTTTATTGTATTGCAAGCTTTTCTTATATACAGTTTGTATTTAGAAGGGGTTGAAGAAGTTGGTCAAAGGTTACAGCATTCTTATGGGTACGGGAGGGGGACTGAGCAATTCAGCAACGTGACTAACCGCCAGGTGTTCCAAGAGATTACTGCATGACTTATCTTTCTGAGAACTGTTTGCAAGAGGAAGAGAAAGATAACCTTGCCATAAATTCTTTCTCAAGGTTACTAGTGCAGGCAGAATTTCCTGCTTAAGTCAACTGTTTGTAGAGCTATATTATATTTTTTTGGTAATGAATATTGTTTCTCCAGCTCCCGACATCTCACCCTTTATTAATAACTTTAGCAAATGAAAGATCTGCCTTAGGCTATGTGGTGGGTCCCCCAAGTCAGGATTCTTGTTTCTTTTGGTAAGGCCCCTGTCTTAGGCTACACAAACTGCTTCCATGTTCAGTACCCACAAGTTTGGGGTATGCCCCTGAATCATGGGTTTGTGCTATTCCCGTCATTGAGTACCTTACAGCTGAGAATCTGCCTCCGATCTCTGGCACCACAATATTCCCGTCATTGATCTTTTCATTAGCGACTAAAGTTCCACCAAGTATTGGGTGGGTTAGCAAGGGTGGAAAAGTCTAAGGGTGCTGAGGGGGATCCAAGGGATGTGTCATACTCACTATCCTCTGGATCTTCAAGCTGTAGCCGATGGTAGTGGATAGAGGCCTTAGTGGCCAAATCAATTTGTTTCTTAATAAAGTCAGTAATCTTTCGGAATACCCATGCATGGCCCAATGGAAATTATGAGCAAGAACCCCACCAGGGGCCCAAGGAGAGGTAGAAGATAGGGCAGGATTCCATTCCACATGCTCCACATGGGGTTTGCAAAGAGCTCTTGGCGTCTTTTTTCTAGCTCTTCTTAGTGCTTTTTGATCCGATCCCTGACGATCCCGGACTTGTTGGTACAAAAGCAGCATCTTTCCTGTAGAGCTAAACAGATACCTTCCTTGTCTGCTGTTAGTAAATCAAGTCCCCATCTGTTTTGTAAGACAACCTCAGCCAGTGAGTCTACCTGGTCCTGAAGATCTTTTACAGACCGATAGACCATATTAACATCATCAATTAACTGCTGAGATAATTTGTTGTAGGTGTCTATTGCCACTCCTACACCAGCTGAGCCAGTAGCGAGTGCTCCTGAGATACCCAGTCCAATAAGCAATGGAATAAATTGGACCGCTCATTTGTGCCTAGGAACGAA
>NW_008331995.1:8000481-8001973 GCF_000622305.1 Nannospalax galili | reverse complement strand
CTTTTTTCTAGCTCTTCTTGGTGCTTTCTGATCAGATCCCTGGTGATCCCGGACTTGTTGGTATAAAAGCAGCATCTTTCCTGTAGAGCTAAACAGATACCTCCCTTGTCTGCTGTTAGTAAATCAAGTCCCCGTCTATTTTGTAAGACAACCTCGGCTAGTGAGTCTACCTGGTCCTGAAGATCTTGTACAGACCGATAGACCATATTAACATCATCAATTAACTGCTGAGATAATTTGTTGTAGGTGTCTATTGCCACTCCTACACCAGCTGAGCCAGTAGCAAGTGCTCCTGAGATACCCAGTCCAATAAGCAATGGAATAAATTGGACCACTTGTTTGTGCCTAGGAACGAATGTGTCAAAGCTAGGCAAGGGCACAGGCTCATCTCCTCGAATTATGTCTATGTCTGGCAAAAGCAATGCGGGGGCACATGAACCAGTCCAATTAGTGGGTAAATAAGGATAAGCCACGTTATTTCCACATACATAAATTCTTCCCCCCCCCCAAACAGCCTGTCATAGAGGTGTTGACGAACCTAGAGCAGGTAGTAAACATAGCTAATCCAAGATCTACATCAAAGGAATTATTTTGAAAAGGATTAAAAAGACAAACAGATGGATTGAAGTAACGGGGTAGGACCTTAAAAGGCATTGAATAGCTACAGTTATCTGGAGAGGGGAGTATATTAGATTCATTGTTTAAAGGTATAACTAGAGGCCATGAAGTTATTGGAGGAGCCATCAGTGAATACCAAATGTGCTTTAGGTATGGGGTCTCTTTTAGTTACTTTAGGAAATATAACAGGGACTGGGCTTTTGTTAAAGAATTGGACCAATTTATTTTGGGGATAATGATTACCTAATTTTCCCTGAAATGCAACACTACTAATAGCCCACTCATTGAGGTGTCTGTTAAGCCAGGAAACCTGGGAAGGGCTGTAGGTAAGTATTATAACATCTGGTTCCTTCCCAAACAGTTTGCAGGATTGTTCCCTGCCGAGCTGAAGAATTTTCACTACCAATGAAGGATAAGTGGGAAGGACCTTGTTGGTTGTAGAGGGTAGATGTACCCGGTAAAGAGGATTGTCTCCTTGCCAGAGACAGCAGTGGGAAAAAGGGGGGTGGCGAAAACTATGAGAAGCAATAGTGGGAGAAAAATAATCAATAGTTTGTTGAGAAATGGCCTCCTCCACTAGGGCAAGAGCCATAGAAGCCTCTGGTGTAAATTGACGGGGAGAGGTGGGGTCAGGACTTCCCTTGAGTATATCAAAGAGTGGTTTTAATTCTCCTGTGGTTAATTTTAAATAAGGCCGGAGCCAATTAATATCTCCTAAAAGGCGTTGGAAATCATTAAGTGTTTGGAGGGAATTTTTCTGAAGTTGTATTTTTTGAGAAACTATTTTATGAGGGAAAAGCTCGAAACCCAAAAGAGCTGGGGAGGATTTAGTTGAATTTTATCTGGGGCGACTTGGAGACCCTGTTGGTGAAAG
>NW_008331995.1:7997123-7998803 GCF_000622305.1 Nannospalax galili | reverse complement strand
GTTGTGAGTAGTATCCAGGCCTGGCGGGAAGTGGATAGTTTTCGGGGCCCCCTGAAGAGGGCCCCTCCAGCCATTTCCCTGGATGGGATGAAGAAAATTGCCAGAGATGTCCATCTTAGAGCTACATTGACTAGCCCAATGTCTTCCCTTTTTACAACGAGGACAGACCGTATTAGTCAGGGGGATAGGGGGAGTAGGGGTCCCTCCTACTTTCTGAGTTTCAGCACAATTTTTTGCAAAATGCCCAGGTTGTCCACACTTAAAACATTTTTTAGGGAGGGTGGGCCCTCTAGTTGTCTGAAGAGCAGCACCAATTGCCAAATTTATGCCTTGAGTAATCTTATGAGAAAAAGAGTCTACATCAGCACAAAGTCTGATTAATTCATTCAAGGACTTATTTTTGGCTTGTCCCTTAAGGACAGATTTGCAAGCAGAATTAGCATTTTCAAAAGCAAGTTGTTTAATGAACTTGTCATTGTCATCTTCAGGACCCAAAACTCTTTCAGCTACCTCTTGTAACCTGCCCACAAACTCACTAAAGGGTTCTTGAGAGCCTTGAACTATTTTAGTTAGGGGTGTCATGAGGCTGCCTTTTGCTGGGATGTTTCTCCACGCCCCCAGTGCAGCCTCCTTGGTCTGAGCTAAAACACCTGTGTGTAATTTAAGCTATCAGCCCTCAGTGATATATTTTCCTTGTCCAGCAAGCTTATCAAAAGTCCAGGTGGCTTCAGGTAGTCAGCTTTCCAGGATAAGAATTGTCCACGAGAGAGGACCATTTGAGCCACCTGAAGCCATTCTCCTGGTGTAAAGTACCCGCCACCGGACAGGGTCTCAAGCATGGATACAGTAAATGGGGCATTGGGGCCATAGTTCTTAATTGCATCTACCAGACAGGGTCTCAAGCATGGATACAGTAAATGGGGCATTGGGGCCATAGTTCTTAACTGCATTATTTAATTCTTTAAGAGGTTTAAACTTGAGGCGCTTATACTCAATATCTGAGGATATAGTAGAGTGCTTACTATGACCTGAAGGGGCGGGAGCAGGAACCTGCTCCGGAGCAGGCTCACCCTCTTCTTGTGCCTCTCCCCCCTCCTCATTATCAGAGTCTCTAGGCTCTTCTCTGTCACTACCTGACTCTTCTACAGAGGAGAGGCCTTCTCTGGCCGCCTGCCTAGTGATTACAGGGAAGGCAAGGGCCCTAGTTTTGGCAGACTTGAACTTAGTCTTTCCTGCAGCTTGTGGCAAAGGAGCCACAAAAACAGTTCTAGTAACAGCCTTTTGTAGGGAAGAGAGCTCTGAGTTGAGCTCTGCAAACTCTTTTTGCAAAGAAAGAACATCTCTTAAAGCTATAACTTGTTTACTTAGGTCATTTTTAGCTTTTAGAAGGATATCTGTATGGGAGGTGGTTATGGGAAGAACGGGTAATGAAATCCTCAGCTAGGGAAATAATTTTACTTTTGTTTTCAGGAGAGTCTTTGAGAAGATCTCGGACTAATGTCCAATAGCTGAAAGTCTGAATGGGAACTGCCTCAGAGCCTTTATCCTTTAATAGTTCATTTAAACACTGTCCCACTCAGTCCCATTTTTTAGGGTTGATTTCAGGACCATCTATAACAAACCAAGGACACTGGTCACTCACAAACACGAAAAAATTTACAAGATCTTTTTTCTTAACTC
>NW_008331995.1:7992420-7996226 GCF_000622305.1 Nannospalax galili | reverse complement strand
CCCTATTGGCAATTTGGGTAACCTCTTCAGAGGATGGTGTGATAAGAATAAGAGGTAGGAATTGGCTAGGCAGTTAGAATAAAAAGACCTAAAGAAAAGTAGCCAGTTTCTTGGCCAGAAGTCAAAATGTCCTTGGGCCTCTCAGCAACATACCCTGTCCCAAAGGCCAAAAATGTCCAAAGTATTTGGGAATTCTTATCTAGTCCTTAAAAGATTTTAGGGTTACCTCTTCGGGGGGGGGGAATGTTAGAGTACCCAAAAGCCCCATAAAAATAAGTAAATGAAAGAAGAAAAACAAAGTGATAATTTTAGTCATAAGATCATTAAAGAAATTGAAAAAAATAATAGGAATTAATGTTTGCAGTCATGAGAAAAAAGAGCCCAAACCATCTTTCCACTGTTTAGCAACTCCAAAACTGGACAAAATATATTCAACTATCAACCTATGTGACACTGGGCAGAAAGAGCCATGCGACTCTGATTCCTTGGAGAAAGAAAGCAAGGATTGTCTTACCCCTGCCTCAACCATCTGCCTAGGAATAATTTCTGGGATGTGGTATAGCAGTGGGAACCCAAAGAGAGGTGATTTCACTGATATGGAAAAGTAAAAGATGAAGTATGGAGACGTGAAAGAGAATAGAAACTGCCCTGCAGAAAGCTGAAAATGGAGCTATGTAGAGAAATATTCTGGAAGACTGATTCAATCCCTTGAGTCCTTTGTTGAACATCATCCATATATGTAAGGTGAAACCCCAGGACCCAGGAATGGCAGACTTTCTGGGAACGAATAATAACAAGAGATCATTCAGGGCTGAGAATGACATGAATTCCCTGTAGCCAGCTCGGGGGAACTTTGTCAATATAATTGCAATCAGTAATGACAGAACAGTGGCACCTCAGAAGGGCTATATTAGCCTTGGAATAAATATGACTATAATCTACCCCTATAAAAGCTCTGAAATGAAGCTTAAATAATCATGCTGACCATAATTCACTGTCTCTAGAACAAAGCCTTAGGGGAGAAATAAAAACCTCCAGCATTCAGAAACATAAAATTTACAATGCCATATACATTAAAAAGATCACTAAGGCTGGGTGTGGTGGTGCACATCTTTAATCCCAGCACTTGGAAGGCAGAGGCAGGTGGATCTCTGTGAGTTCAAGACCACCCTGGTCTACATAGTGAATTCTAGGCCAGTTGGTGCTACAGGGAGACCCTGCCTCAAAAAGACCCCCCCCCAAAAGACACATATGATGGAATTTTCAGTCAAGTATCAAAACGATTATAAATCTGTTCCTTATGCTCAAAGATGTAAAGAAAAAGATAACTATAATAGATTACAAAAAATAAATGAAATAAAATGACTAAAACATAACACCTAAAATTAGAATCTGTTTGTATCAATAGCTGATTAGTCACTGATGATAAAAATTCTAACAAATTAAATGATATAGGAACAACCTATTTAAAGTAAAGCACAAAGAAACCAAGAAAAAGGAAAAGAAATCAGGTTCATTAAACCTGTAAAAACAGTGTAGGACTCACCAGAAGTAGTAGAGACAGGAGCAAGAGAGAAGACAGAAAAATAATTTATTTGAAAATGTTTGGAAGAAATAGCAATTTTGATAGATTTTTGTCAAATTTAACGAAAACTATAAACTCATATATCTAAGCATCTCAATCCCAAATAAAGAAAACTTTACAGTTTATTGTAAAAATCTTTTACAGTTTTTTACACAACTGTAAACTTTCAGAATAAATGCTCATTTCCTTTGTTTTGTTTTTGGTTGTTTTAGGTAATTGTCATGGTGGTTATTGAGACAGGGTCTCTACAATCCAGGCTGATCTCAAACTCTTGATTATTTTGCCTCATCCTTCCAAGTGCTAAAATTATACACAAATGCTGCCATGTGTGATACTAAGTATTTATTTTTTATGGGCAGGTGCCGCAATGAATGACACTGAGGGCTTATCTTGGTCTTAGTTGTACATCTCTGTGCTACAAATAATTTCATATGGACATAACTTTCTAATTCTGTTTGGAAGATTTTATTCATTTCTCCAATGCTGGGAATTGAACCCAGTTTTGCTTGTATGAGGTACACTCACTACCAATGAACTACAACCCTAGCTTTAAATTCTTTGGACAGGAAAAAAGGCTCACATGAAATAACCTTTCAAGTCCCTTAAAGCCATTCCTCACAGCAAACACTGGCCAATTCTTTATGCACTAGACCTGGTCTCATTTCATATCTATGAGAAGAATATCATTAAAAATCTTACTGCAGGAGGCTGGAGAGAAATGGCTCAGTGGTTAAGAGCACTGGCTGCTCTTCCAGAGCACCTGGGTTTCAATTCTTAGCACCCACATAGTTAACAACCATCTATAACTCCAGTTTCAAAGGATCTGTTGCCCTCTTCTGGCTCCACAGGCATTGCATGCATGTGGTACACTTACATACATGTAGGAACACTCATACACATAAAATAAAAATAGATAGATAAATAGAACTTAAAAAGGAATCCCAGTGTATATTTTAGAGAGAATTCACTGAAGCTTTTCTACTATATTTTTATCAAAGATTTTCGCCGTAGGTGGTAAGTCACAACAACAATCCATTTCCCTTCCTCCTTCGTTCCTAGGAATCTCAGAGTCAGATTGGCTCTGAGTCCCATTGATTGTTTTCATTCTTTCATTCTATCAGAGGGTGGTCTGATATTCAGGACCACTTTTAGTCCCTATGTTAGGGACTTTACCTGCAGTCTCAGTCTGTTCTCTCTCTCTCTCTCTCTCTCTCTCTCTCTCTCTCTCTCTCTGTTTCACTGTGCTTGGAGTATAGCCCAGGATCTTCTGCTTGTGAGGCAAGTGTTTTGCCACTGAGCTGCACCCCAGCCTTCCTGTAGCATCTCATAAATCTTCATGAGCACTGCAATTGGCATCATTTCTCTGCTAAAGGTGAGATCATTTAAGCCTTTGAGAGCTTACATACTTTCTAAATTGACAGGGCTCAACATACACTTGTGGAACTCCTGTACCTGGTCCGCAAGTATCTCTCCATGTGACTCTGTACATTCCCAAGTACCTGATCTAAGTACTGGAAAAACATTGGGAATGATTATGAAATCATTACAAAAACAGAGAAAGAAAGAGGAGAGAGACAGTACAAGAAGAGGAAAGGGAGGGAGGGAGGGAGGGAGGGAGGAGAGAAAAGGAGGGAGAGGAAGGTAGAGGAAGGGGGAGAAGGAGAAGGGAAAGGAAGATGAATATTGAAATGCAGATTACTAATTATCAGTCAGGGTTTAGAGAATTAAGCAGGAGAAATGTAATCAAAGCACCCAGGGAGGTTGCCTAGGACTCCCTGAATAGCCAGAGATGAGCCGGTTGTACCCCGCAGAGTCTTCAGTCTAACACAGACACCTTCTCATTTGCTTTTTGGAAGCACAAAAGTTAGTAAGATGAAGGGGCAAAAGCTGTCAGAACAGGGAGGAGAGTTACTTTGGGTTCAGTGGTAAAGCACTTCCTTTGAATGCAGAAGACTCTGGGCTGAATTCTCCGCACAGCAAAAATATAATAAGTAAACAAAAATGAGATACTGCATGTAAAGCCCCTAGCAATATCCTGTCCATTAGAAGAGTTTGATGGATTGTTTCAGTAACTAAGAGTACTTTTGAATATCAGATCACCCTTTCTATAGTAGCTATTGACTGCTTTTTAAACAATATTTTATTATTTTTATTTTATCTGCTTTTAAAAAATATTTTATGTATGTAAGTGCACCATGTCATGCAACACTAGTCAGATACT
>NW_008331995.1:7962399-7992348 GCF_000622305.1 Nannospalax galili | reverse complement strand
CATAAAATTGAATGAGTTTTTACTCTTTAAAGAAGATTTCATTTTAAAATATGCTGTTTCCTACATTTTTAGTGCTACTAACACTTAGATGTTTGCACGTATGTCTTTAATCTTTTATTTTATGTGTATAAGTTTATTGACTGAATGTGTATAAGTGTACCCATGTCATTCAGTGCTCACAGAGGTCAGAAGAAGGTGACAGATCCCCTGGAACTGGAGTTACAGATGGTTGTTAGCTGTCATGTGAGTGCTGGGAACCAAACCTGGGTCCTCTGCAAGAGCAGCCAGTGCTCACAACTCCTGAGCCATCTCTCCAGCCCCTTACTCTCTGCTTCAAAAGACAGTCATAGTTTTATTAATCAGAACTTCAGACCAGTTCACCAGTGATTCCACTTCAGCTTCCCAATAAAAGTCAATTTCAAGCATTGAGTAAGAGGATAAAGTCCCAATCTGATATTTTCTACTAACAGACAGCTGATTACAGGTACAAACTGCCTAGATTTTTACAGAGACTTCATTGATATATAGGTCAATTTGCAGAGGAATGTTATCTTGCCTACGTTGAATCTTCCAATCCATGAACATAGTATATTGTCTCTATTCACTTAAGAAGTCTTTAATCTCTCTTAGCAATGTTTTGTAGTTTTAATATATATGTCTTATATATACTTTAATAAATCTAACCGTAAGTGTTTTGCGTTTTGTATGGCTTTGTGTTATTTCCTTCTTATTCATTCTCCAACTCTCTCTTCCACTTCCTGCCCCTCCCTTCCTCCCTTCATCTCATAGACTTGCTCATCTGTTATTCTTTCATTCCTCATAGTCACATTATTTTCAGCTAAAAACATGCTTTCTCTTCAAGAGGAATGATGACCACTGACATTCCTTAAAACTCACTAACCAGAAGGGGAAAATTCTTTCCTCTTTGCTCTTTGTAGAAAATCCCAAAGAAATACTTTCTTGGGCCAGCAAGATGCTCAGTGCGTAAAGGTTCCTGATGCCAAGCCTGGCAGCCTGTTTGGTCCCTGGGATCCACATAGTGGAAGGAGAGAACCAGTTCCCATAACTTGCCCTCTGACCTCCATATGCATGTCAACACACACATGCACACACGCACACAAACCACACACACACACACACACACACAGAGCCAGCTCTCCCTTACAATATCATGACATATGAAGCTCCATTTAAGAGAGTTGTGCTGTTTTACCCTTCATGAAGTCTGTGCTCTAACACTGATTTTCAGTGCTGCACCTCTGAAATTTTGTAAGCCTGACTGTGTAGTCTTTCTACCACTGAGCTGGTCTTCTTCTCCTTTGCCTAGACTATATTCTGGTTGTTTCTTGAGTTTCTTTTGGAACTGAAAGCATATGTAGAAATTCCAAGTATTCCTCTTCTAAAGTTTATTTAGGCTTCCAATTGTAGACCCAAGGGAAATAGCCCATCTACTTTAAATCACAATATTAATGTGCCAAACATGTTTTGAAAACTATTAACTTGCAAATGAATGAGTCGATAGAGGAAAAGTCACAGAAGAAAACTGGAAACAAATACTTCAGTTTCCCTATTTCCTTTATTTCTCTGTACTGTTAGAAAACAGTGACATATTTCAGACTTCTATATAATTCATTTTCGGTGGTTTTTCTTTATTATGAGCAATTAATAAATTGAAAAATGATGCATCTTTAAATTCTTTTTAAATAATATTTTATTGATTCTTTATAATGCATTATTTAATTTATTGATAGAGCACAAAGTGTTGCAGTTTTTCAAATATTACAATGATTTATTTAAAAGCTTTAGGGTTCTTTAGTGAACAGTTAGCAGACTTAGAAGAATTAATTGAACAGTTACCTCCTAAGATCCTTAAAGAGTTAAAATCTCTCCCTACACTACAATTAAGAGTTCAGATTTTACTACTGTCAGTTTATATTCAGCATCCTATTTTAAAGAAACCCAGAGATTAATTTATACAACAGACCCTCATAGGGATGGTTGATAAAAAAGGCAAAATCATGTCTTCAAATAACAACCCCATTTCTTTGCATATGACTTTGAAAACCTGGAGCACAGATATGTGTTATCATGATTCACAGAATGCGGTTTTAATTTTGCTAGCAACAAACGTTCTACAATGTAATTAAGGTTTCAGCATTTCTATTTGAATTAAAGGGATATATCTTAAAGAGTCATTCCCAAACATGAGGAAATGAAGAAACAAAGTTATTAGTTATTTCACCTTCTGGTGTTTTTACTCCATTACCTAAAACCTTGAATTTGTATCATATTATTACTAATTGTACTATTAAAAATTCAGTTGGTTTTATTACATGTATAAATTGGTTTGATTATAAAAAGGGAGAGAAAGAGTAGGTTCTGATTTTAAATTACATGCTGCAAAATATTTACAAGATCTCTCTGGGATTAAAGTTATTTTTCATAAAGTGTTCAAAGCCCTTGATATATGAACATTATGCATAAATTAAAGAATGTCTCAACATGATAGAAGCCTCCCTCAACTTCTGTGCATTGACTGTTCCCAAAGTTCAACCTGAGGGACAAGTCTCCCTAAATCAAAGAATCAATGTGGTCATTCTATACCTGCTTATTGTGAACCAAGTACCAAGCACAAACCAGGCTTAGTTTTGGCCCTTTTCTATGTATATTTGTAATACATTTAAATTCTAAAACATTTTTTCATAAAATTTCAATTTTATTAAAAAAAAGAAGCTTGTCATTGGGCAATCTACTTTTTAATCCTATAGTTTACTATTATTTTAAAGTCCCTTGTTTTGGGTAAACAACCTATCTCAACTTCCTTGATACCAATGGATCACTAGAGTTTTAGACTTGTTCACTGATTTCACTCATTGATTATACACCTTTTTTTTTTTCAATTGTAGCTTTCATTTCCATGCCTCATTCAACCTTTATCCCACTCACTTAGAAACTTATTCCTACAAAATTATAAGAATTATAGAAATGACCAAAGTGTTCATCCATCAATTGCAGGTTAATGACACCATTTCATAGCCATAGTAAGAATATTAAGAAACCATTAAAGAGAAAAGTTAATGCGGATGAAAGAGGAGGAAGGGCTGCTGCACGCAAAAAGCTCCCATTCTATGAAATAGCAATGAGGGATGCTATACATCTAAAAAGCTGTATCTGTGGGAAGGTAAAGGTGACTGGATATCCCTAATGAGTTCCTCCAATTATTGATAGGGCTTCTTTCCAGCTCATAATTTTGAGGTAAATTTTTTCTTTTTTCTCCTTGGTGATAAAGTTCAGTAATAAACTTCTTGGTAATTCTTGATTTCAAGAGGTAAGCTGTCTTTTTACTTTGCCATTTTAAAATATGATTACCTTTGCTACCACACCATTAGGGAAAATAGACTTGTATTTATTGTTCCAAAAGCTTTCTAAGTGAAAACTAATTTTCCCCAAAGTTTAGTGGAAGGAAAACCCAAAAGAATGTCTATTTTTGCTTTCATACCCTTTGTTTCTAAGATGGATTATGTTATTTCAGTTCATGCTCACATCTGTTTATAATGATGGAAAACTTGCTTAAAACAAAATAATAATTGAGAATAATTACACAGATCAAATGAAAATAAGCAATTTTCAAATGTTTGGGGTTGAGCATTTTTAAAAATGATCCTATTAAGTAGTCTTAAAGTATGACTTTAATTTATCCATTAAATCCAACAAAATTCAAATACAGACTTTGCAGCTGTTTTTAGAAAAAATCACACAATTGACACTAATGTTTTATCACTACTAGTTAGCACACAAATTTCTTTTTGTAACTGGAACTGGGTTTTGTTATGTACAATTACTCAGAAATTTTAATGTTCTGAAAAGAGTAATAAAAATATAAATATGCCTACTACATAACTGTTATTTGAGTTAAACTATACAGATTGCTAGCTAATATTTATCTCTGCATTTTAACCCCTTTTTTGATTCTAGTGATCCAACTATGTTAAACTAATGACCAAAGTAGAAGAGATTCAAGATTCTGATAAGATATGAGAAGCAACTCATCATTTTTCATATATTTAAATGTTTCTATCTCCTGGGATAGATTATTTTTAACTTAGGTTAATTTGATATAAGAATTTCAAAGGCTGTAACTGAATGTTGCCATAGCCTTTGGAAGTTAGATGTGAATGAAACACTCTATGTGTTCTCCTAAGGCGGCCAAGGCTCTGGGTGTTCTAACACCCCTCACACACTTTCTCCTCAACCCATTTAGTCCCCCGCTAAGGTCCTCCACTGGGTACCCTAGCACTCTTCCCCCTGAACCTCAGCACTTGAAACTCCTCATGAATGAGATGGCCTTCCCTGTGTATGTGGCTCACTCTGTGAATTTGCCTCCTTGGTAAGGACTGGCCCAGCCTCCCTTCTAAAATGTCACTTCTCATTTACGCACCATTTAGTTTTTCCTTCTTAGCACTTATCTCATTCTAAAAAGTTGTCTTTTTTTTTTCATGGTTTCTTCGTGGTTTTGTTTGTTTTGTTATACTGTTAGATCCTGAGAACACATTAAAATCCTGACACCTAGTAGAGGTTCAAGAAAATTTTAAAAATTTCTATTAAAGATTTTTTTTTAAAAATAAAAAAAAGGCAATATAGTCCTGTATAGCAAAATCAACCAGAGTCAAAAAGCTGCTCCCTATGGCTGGTCGACATGTTCCTCACTTACTATGGCCGTTCCGTTCCTGTCCCCTGTCCTGCTTCATAGACTTACTTTGTTTATTTGTACTTCATTAGTTTTGGACACTGTAAACATTGAATCAAGTTTTAGCCTACTATTTTCTTAAACTTATCTCCCTGAACCACTTAACTAAATAGTCTATTGACAGTTATTTCTATAATAACTTATTTCTCCCTTTGAGACTCCTTCCTATAACTCCCAACCATCAAAAAATAAAAAATAAAAAATACAGTCACACATTGTTGTACATGAAGTGACAGTCATGAAAGGCTCATGGGACATGGTTATGTTATACCCTACCCCAATGGAGAATAGGAACATATAATAAATATACTATGAGTCTAAGCGATATAGTGGATATCCTGCTTATGTACAGTGAGATATGTATTCTCTACTGAGAATCAAGTATGCAAACCCCACCATTATATTTCATCTCACCGAGGTTTAGGGTATTGACTAATTACCAATGATTCCTTAGTTATAGAATTTTCATATCTGTATGAGTTGAAGTCAAACTGCAGCCTCAGAGCTATTATAGCATCAAAAGATTTAATAACAGAGGATACACCTTCTTTCACCTCCTCACCGATGAAGCATTATTTCACTCTGTGCCTGTGGTTAATTATTATTCAATTGGGGAAACTGCATAAAAGTTGTTTTGTCCCACATATTTGGAGACAAGACAACCAAATGCTGTTTGAAAACACACTGGTTAAGAAATTAAAACTGGACAGTGTGTTTCAGTGAAGTATCACCACAGTGATGCTTTGTAAGAAGGCATCCTACGTTTCAAAGACAAATGTCAATACTTGTTTGTTTCTTGCTTGCCTATCTGTGGGGTAGCTGCAGTTTGGCTGATCTGGGCTGTGTGCAGTAGGATTGGGCTCAGTGCTGTAGTAGCGTCAATGTTGCCTTTAGATGTTCATCTTTCTTGGACCAGTAAGTATTTTGATATTCTAATCTCAGTGCAAGAAACAGAAGAAACTCCCAAGTCCACTGCTCTTATCAGATTCTCCATTTTGGCCACTTCAAGTCAATAGTCTCTTCAAAAAGAACCATGCATGTACATGTGCCATAGCATGAGCAAGGAGGTTCATGTACCAAACTATTTAGACAGGGGAACTTTTAGACTGATGAACCAAATTCTACCCCATTTGATAACTAGAAAGAGACTTGTTATACATATAACCTTAGACCTTGCAATGCATACCCAGATACAATAGGAGTCAGCCAGCACCCTATTGCTACGGCATAGATGAACAGTCAACATGGAGTCAATTAATTACTTTACCTTGTAGTCATTAGTTCTCAGAACTCAGATGTTAGAAGTGAAACTCTACAAACACTGGAATCTCAAAATGCAGACAGTTATAACCACAGAACTTGAGGAGTCACTTGGTCTCCAACAATGTGGGCAGAAACCACCTTTCTGCAGTCTCTCTAATGGAATTACAATTAACCACAGACTTGTTATGAAGAAAGACTCCACTGGGCATTGCAAGTTTGGCTTAATGAATAAAACTGCACAGTGCAAAACATATTCTTAAACTCCCTCTGGAGAGGCAGTTCAATAATAGTTTCACAAAATATTACTTAAAAATATTGGCATTAATTAGATGAGATTGTCACATAGTATATTCTGATTATATAAATATAATCAGAATCCCAGTCCTCCCCCTACTCCTCTCAGGTTCACCACAACTACATGTCCTCTTTTTTTTTTTAAATGACCCATTAACCCCAATTTGTGCTGTTTACATATTCCTGGGTGTGGGACCATTCACTAGAGCATCATTGACCTACCACATGTTTGAAGAAAACTGACTCTCCCTCTCCAAGAAGTCATTAACTGTTAAGGGGTCCTCAGTTAGTAGTGGGGGCTCCTGAACCTTTACACCCTACATGCTAGAATGTTGACTAGCTTGATCTTGTGCAGGTCTCATGCAAACAACCATAGCCACAGCTGTTGTGAGTTTTTTAGTACAGTGGTCCTGTCATGTCACAAATATGCTTAATCAACTCATATGTGGGTTCCCACTGCTATATAGTCTATCTTTTGGTACATAGGTTAAGTTTTAGTGAGGACCAGGAGAATGTACTACCACCTTTGGATGGAGTCTTCTTACTATTTGACAATCTGCCCATTAAACCTGGCTGCCTTTGAAAAGAGCTGTGTGCTGAGGAAGAAATACATATGTGTATATCTATAAATCCAAAGGGAACACAATATTTTCTTGGTCCCAAACTGTAAGATGCTTCCAGGATAAACAAAGGAATTTGCCAGTGGAAAGTCTGCATGTTAGTACTTGAAATGTTCTGGGGAAGTTGGAATTTTTGTGAAATAAAAACATACAGTAATTTGAAATCACACACATTCACTGAACAAACTCTTGCCAAACTGGCTGCTCGGGAGCTATTTTCCTACCCAAATAGTTTAATGGTTTTTCTTTTAAGTATTAGTTGAAAATATTTACCTACAAGCTCAAAGTAATGTCCTGGAGTTTATTAAATTTTGGCTGGAAAACATTCCAAGTTTTTTAAAAAAATGATTCATTATGAAGAAAAATAAAATTAACAAAACTGTTGTTAATCACAATGAAAGCTGAAACACAGGTATGGCTTCATTTTAATTATATAAAATGTCACTAATGACACTGAAGTTAAAATTAACTTACCAGTTATGTATGAAGAGAGTAGAATAAACAGAACTGCACAGATTTAGTGCTTAATGACATAAAATTAGAAGAGCTCAGAATTCCAACTCAAGAAGTTGGAAGAATGTATTAAAAAGTCCAGATCACTCAAAATGTTTATTGAATGGGGCAAATAGCAAAAGACCAAAAAAGAAATAACCTAGATTAAGTCACTAAACAGAAGAAGACATAAAATTTATACAACCTGACCATTCCTTTTGTTTAAAAACAGCAAATTCATAAACAGCCCAGAGACAGAACATCTTTCTAGATTTTAAAGCAAAATAACAGCATGAGCTGGGCGGGTGGATCTAATTACGTACTATAGCATAGGCCACTTGGCGTACTGTTCTCTTTTTTGCCAGAAAACTCCCTCGCCCCCTCAAGAATTTTTTTTTTATTGGAGTTAGCAAATAAAGGAATTTTAGTACTTTATTTTATGACCACTGGCATTGGTGGTTACAATTTGAAATAACTACCGTATCTTAGCAACTCTAATCTTAACAAAATAAATACAGCAAAAAGCAAACAGGCGTCAGACCATACTAATATCTCAACATCCAGAAACAGAAAAGGGGAGGAGGGATTTAATGGAGGATGACTTTCATCAATTGGCAGCTCTCCTGTGACCAAACACATTACATTTCTTTCCATTTTCACAGCAGGGGAACCTGTGATATTTTGAGAGAAGAAAGCTCACTTAGACCAACAGGAGGCAAGCATGAAGGAAGGAGAGGGAAAAAGAGATTGAAATAAAAAAGATGTGAGAGAGTGGGATTCGAAGTTAAATTCTGTTCATTTCTAGGCTCTGTAGAGGTCACAGCAATGTTGTCATCTATCTATTGTCTCTTCCTTTGCATCCAAATGGATGCCTATATTTGCATATATACAGTCCATCACCTAGACACTGAACTCCAAATTAGAACTACACCAAGAAGGGAGGCACCAAAAATTCAGACGGAGCAGATGAATCCAATTCTGCCTCCTCAAAATGAGAAGTGCCCCCCTCCCCAAAGGCCCAAGTGTTTGAACACTTACCCTGTTGTCCCCAGTTGGTGGCACTGTTTGAGGAAGATCATAGAACCTCTAGGGGGTGTGGCCTTTCTGGAAGAAGTATGTCACTGGGGAGGGCTTTGAGAGTTCATAGCCTTGTCCCACTTGTATTTGCTCTCTCTGCTTCCTGTGAGTAGTTGAAGATGTGGGCACTCAACTTTCTGCAGCCATGCCTTCCCACTATTATGGATGCTCCATCTCAAACCGTACCCCCAAATAAACTCTTTTGTGAGTGGCCTTCATCAAGGTATTTTATTATAGCAAGAGAAAAGTAACCACCACAAACTACTTAGGAAATAAGACACAAAGCTCTTGAATCATGCCGTGCTCTTAGACGAATCCTTTGAAGCATCCTAGACGTGGAATTAAAACCTTCTTCACCTTGATCCAAACATACATAACATTCCCATGGTATGAAGCCAGCCATAGGCTTTGCAATATGAAAGAATTAGTGGTTAGAGGGATGTGACTAGGGACCTCCATTCCATCATTTCATAGTTTCATGAAATTGCATTATGTTTAATGTCTCAAGGTTGAAACTTTCTTCAGACCAAAAAGGGTAAACAAAAAAGGGACAGTGACGTTTTAGCTTGGAATAATGCCTGTAAACCACCTGATAAGCCAATTCACTTCCATTCCAGTCTTCCTTTCCCTGGAGTCACATGGTCTCCCTGAGAAGCATACTGTACAGACCAATCTACTCAACACTGTCTTTTGTTTATCTTGCCATTTTATTGTTTTTTTATTAATGGTGCTAGTGATGGAATCCAGGGCCTTACGTGTGCAAACAAGCTGAGCTGCATCTCTAGTCCTTATCTTGTTTCAACTACCTGATTTATCAATATTCCCAAATATGTTCAGAATTGCATGTGTTTGTAACCTTGAACCTTCCTTTAGGCTCTGACTCAGTCTCCTTGTTGACACCGCCACCCACATCTCTCTTGTCTTATATTGTATTTTATGCTACATATTACCTTCTAATATAATTGAGCTACAGCTTAGGTTTGTAGTCCAAATATTGATACAAACCCAGGCTAAAAATCCTGTATGTTAAAACTTTCTAGAAATTTTGTTATTCTCATAAGACAGTATATACATACAGCATGTTAAGAACACATATGAAGCATGAAAGAGTATATTTAAATTCTAGGGTATAACTTTTACAGCAGGCTTAGAAAAATATACCACTGATTCTCCCCAGGGCATTACAGTTCAACTGTTTATACATCTGTTTCCATCATTTTAAGAATTACTGCCAGAGAAATAGTGTCTCGATCTTACCAATAAGATAGTGTCAAGTTTTCACTGTGCATATCCAAATGGAGACAAAACCACAGAGGAAGTTTGTTACGTCTAGAAAAGGAAAAAAAAAAAAAAGATCAAAGTTACAAAGGGGAAAAAATGAATTCAACAGCCAGAGAACAAACTGATTTAAGCAACAATAGATTGATGTCTAACTTGTGCTTAGTGTCATGTCAACAACTCAGGAAAAGAAGCAAACACACAAACAAAAAAAAAAATAAATAAAATAAATAAATATTAAAATTCCCAACTTCATGTGAAATCAGACAAGATTCACTGATGATTAGTTGATGATCTGAATCTTGTATTGTCTAAGTATCAAGAACCTATAGACATAAATTTATTGAAAAAAGAATTGTATCTAAATGTAATGCAATCACTTGATATCCTGTGAGAAGGAAAAGCAAATTTAAAAATCATGGTGGTATTTTCGTTTTCAGGATGACAACAAAGAATTATAATTTACCCAAATTATAATATACTTTTGAAAAGTACAGAAAGTCATGTTGTTACAGTTAGGGTCACCTGGTTAAACATAGACTGCCCACATTATTTAAATTTCAGATAAGCAATGACTACTTCTTTGAGCATCAAATATGCTTCATATATTGCTACATAAATATTGGATGTTTATTTTAGTATTAAGAACTACATATTGCAGGGACATCTTTATATTAAAAATTTACCTGTCACAGCTATAATTAAAACTTAACTGCATATTACATAATTTTATTTGCAAAATCTATTTGTAATAATGCATATCCAATCTTGAGACTCCAGCCATTTGACTTCATAATGCATTGTTTTAACAAAACTTTACAATAAACAATAAATGGGGTACCAAGACACTAGGCAGCCTCCCTAACCTACAACCCTAAACTGCCTCTGGTTTTCTGTGCCCTTTATCTGTCCTACCTTATAAATTCTCCTAAGGGCATAAAAATATCAAAAACTGAAAATAGTTATGAACTAGTCTAACAATCTTGAGGCTGTCGATACTCTATGCTTTTAAATAATTGCTATGGTTCACCTCAGAAACATCTGCATATACCCCTGTGTCTCTTTCGTTCATGGTGTGTAGTGAACTTTGATATTGCTGAGGAATAAAAGAACTCTCATCTGTCTCTCTACACACATATATATCTAACAATGCAAGTTATTGTTACATAAATGTAGGCTGTTGTCAATTTCAGCTCCCTGCCATATCAAAAGAACAAAGCAGGCAGGAAGAGCAGGAGGATGATCTGATATGCCTACGCTAATAACTAAGTCAGTGTCCTGAATTGGGGTTGGCAGCCCTCTATTGCAGGGATTGTTTTAAACACCATCAGTAGATGCAAACACACTGGCTGGTGACAGGAAGAACACATTTTAAACTGTCAACCTTTATGCTGTCCTTTGGAAGAATAGCAATTACATAACTCAGGGAGCTTTATTTTGCATTTGGAAAAAAAAAATATATATATAAAGCACTTTGCAAAGTGTTATGCAAGACTTCATTTTCTGAATTCTTTTCAGAAATTCATTACTTATTTTAACTGTCATCTTTTCTCCTTTTATTGCTCATTTACTAAGGACAGTATCAATATTAAGTCGTGCAGAACTTAAACTGCTTTATATTTTAATTATTAACAAATTCATTTATAGAGAGCATTGAGTACATGCTATTTCTTAATTATACTTACAGTCCAGTTTATAATTTTCCAAGGGCCATGAACTTTATTTCATCTATCTAGCGTTAAGATATAAAAAGACTTTGCTAATTTCAAATATTTTGTTAAAGTTTTCAGCTGTTTGTCTTAGAAAATGAGAGAGGAAAATTTTAGCCCAAAGTAATTTTATACTACCAAAAATTTATTTGGTCTTTCTTATTTAAAAATGTTTTATTAGCATTGCTTTCTTTAAGAAACATAAGAACATAAGAACATAATTAATTGAAAGATTTTGTATAGGTGGAGACTTTGGAAAATGGAGTAAGTGGCAAACTCACACTTATGCCCTAATTGGTCTTTTTTTAACCCCTCAATTTTCATCTTGTTTTGAAACAATTTTGAGAGAAAAAAAAAAACTTTAAAAATGCAGACTTAGTGCCAAGAGAAATACATTGTGAGTACCCTAAATAGTTAATGTATTTTCTAAATGAATGATTTAAAATAGCTATTAAAGGAAAGGAAATGAGCTTAGGTTTCTAGTAATGACTTCTCCTCTTCAGAATGAAATCTGTAAATCCCTGACTGCAATTCCAAATCCCTGAAGGACCAGCAGTTCTGGGACCAAAGCTCACTGGCTTTATGTCTAATAGCACCAGATAAGTAGCATGATTTTTATATATGTAATTTGAGAGAATATTCAGAATTTATAGTCCTAGAGACAATTTATGAATGAATTTCCTTTTGAAAAAACAGTATTCTAAAAATCAACTTTTCCACCCAAATTGTAAGCAGAATACATAGGAATATGAGAATCGTGGATACAGGCTCACAGAGACACGCATGTATGTATTTATATATGCATGCACACACATGCACAAAATGTAAGGGCCATTTTATTCATAAGAACATAATGATTCAGCCTGTGATTGTTAATAAAAATGCATTTCTAACCATCAAATTTGAGTCTATTATTCTAAGTTAATTGCATTTGCCCTAAAGAGACTTACAGCTGGCTGTCAGCCTGTTTGTGTCAGTTTCATTTCATTCATCAGTCAATCTTGTCTCCTCTTCTTTTCTACATCCCATATATTGATCAGATAGATTTGTAAGCATACCTCAACATCTTTCACAGCACTGAGAAAAAAGTAATCATCTTGATAATAGCATCAGATGCATTGGATTACCTCATTCGTTTGCATGTTACATTAATTGCTATTTCAGTAGCAAATAGAATACCCTTTTTGACAGCCCCATGAGACTGCCATTAAATATAATAAATGTAACTCACTCAAAGAGGCATTGAGAAAAAGTTAACCATGAACGAGTCTACACTGCAGTGGTTGGCAGCATCTGGGCTTCCCAGACTGGAACCAACAATATTCATCATGGTAAACATTAGTTCTTGACTGTAGTACATTCCAGAGGAAGGAAGCATCCTGTTAAAACTGGTCCTCAGAAAGAATGGACTATTATTAGGTGGCGAAGGGGATTAAAGTGATAAATGGGCACCTTGTTTCCATTTTAGCCAAAGAAAACCAGCAGGGCAAACAAAAGAGCCAGGAGGTTAGAGTAGGAAGATAGGGTGGTAAGTCTGAGAATTAGAATCTTCCTTCTGTGAGTCAAGTTGCAGAGGGGAGATAAAAGGCGTCACGGGGTGAGGAGATAATTAGCAGATCAGAAGCAAAGCAGTTAAAAGGTGACCTGTACCTCTTCTTTTACTCAGTCTAAGAAACTACAGACAATTATCACAGAGTTTTCTCCTGGGATGTGTGATACGGTTTTCATGCATCTCAGAAGACAGGAAGCCCTCTCAGCATCATCCCTTCATTGCTTCAGTTCAGTGCTGTCTATGGAAATTCCTGAATAGCCTTGTCTTTCAATCTGGCTTTAGGTCAGTGGTTTCCAGCTAGGGGTGAGTGTACACGCGTGCGCGCACACACACACACACACACACACACACACACATACACACACACAATGCTGCTGGCATTTAGCAGGTAGAGAAGGCTAGGGAAGCTACTCCCCAACCCATGACAAAAACTCTCCAGATCCAAATAACGACAATGGCCACCTTAAGAAAGCCTGCTTTATATGAGCGGCTGGAACACACCTACAGCTAAACCCATGCACTGTATCACGGGTCACCAGCATCTCAGTATGCAGGATTTAAACAACTCTGAGAAACAGCAGCACATAGCATCTTACTTTCTCCTGTTAAATAACACAATTCATTACCTAGACCCTGGGAACCGTTAAACCAAATACAGCCCCAATCTTGAAGGGAACAAAGAAAAATGAAAATTGAGGCCTGATAGGAGATATTTCAAAGACCTCCAAGACAAACCAGCTGAAAAATTCCCAATAAAAAGACTCAGCAAGAAAATTGTGTCACAGCCTCTAATCCTCAACAGACCTTTACAAGACGTTCATAAGCCAAAGACTGGAGTTTGCAGAAAACAAAGGACCCAGGAAATAATGTAGTCCAGGGAAAGATTATGGGTAAGAGGCAAGAGAAAGATAAAACAGATTCTTCAACTTACAGTTAGAACTCCTCAAAGAATAGCCAGAAATGTGTGGAAAACTCACAATAATTGTTATATCTTTGTGCTATTGGAAAATTACTATTTAGGTTAGGCCTGAGGCAATATTTTTCCAAATTTTCAAAAAAATTTTCTAATGGCTGATTTTTATCCACCTGACTAGACACCCTGTCACCCATCTCTTCCCTGGCACAGATGGGCAAGACATTTGCTATGTCAAATACTCCATATTTCCACAGCCACCCACCAGACAAAAATTAGATTACCAATGCTTGTGTAAACTTTCCAAGCTCTGACACAATAAGATTCCAGGAAATGTACATGCGCGGCTAAAAGCAGCATTATACATAATGCACTGTAATTCCAACAGACAAGTTGCTATCCTCGATAGATATACACATTTCCCATGCCAAACACATGAACGTCAATACATTTTTCTCAAGTTAAAATGGAAACCATTTAACAGATATAATGGGCACAATGAATTTCATTTTGCATTACTAATGCAGCGGAGAAGGAGGCAAGTTTTGGCAAGGATTGCACGGAGGCCAAGAAAAACAGGAAACAACTTAGAAGCTAGCATGCTTGTCTAAGCTCCCACCTCAAAGCATGGTCAGGGAGCCCGGCAGCACTGAGATTTCAAATTCCCCACAAAACAATTGAGCTGCAAAGGAGGGAAAAGGTGGAAAAAGGGACAAAATCACAGATACACTTTTGCAAA
Source organism: Nannospalax galili (assembly GCF_000622305.1). NCBI lineage: Eukaryota > Metazoa > Chordata > Mammalia > Rodentia > Spalacidae > Nannospalax > Nannospalax galili. The sequence continues at coordinate 7,977,664 of NW_008331995.1, read as the reverse complement.
AAGATCAACAACATCACTGTTGTGTATTGTGTGTTGTTTCCAGACCATTTCTGAAGAGATTTGCACAATGATATTGATCCACTAGAGGCCAATTCCTTAGCATGTTGTCTAAAAGCAAGGAGGGATTTGGGTGTTCTGGGAACCTACAGCCCACCATCCTCTTCTTCACTGGAAACACATACCCCCAAAGCCTCTTTTCCCTCACTGTAACAAATACATCAAGAACAGCAATATGCATTGCTGGGCTGCAGCACTGCCAGGAAATCAACTCAAGTCCTCTACTGTCACTGAGCTTGGCCTCTGTGGCCATCCTTTTAATAATCCTGGAAATATCTTCCACTGTTATTCTCAGCCCTCAAAGACATGCATGATTTGTTAAGTATACATCTGGTGCACAGATCGGGAGGCTCATTTGCCTTTTACCAACTGAGATATTGCATTCAAAACCAAGTTCTCCCAGGAATAGTCTCATTGATCCTTTAGCTTTGACTGGTACCCATGATAATTCTTAATTCTATTTCCATAGTCAAAATAAGGAGTGATCCAAGTTGGAATCACTTTGATTCAGGTACATGGAACTAGACTTCTCTTAACTTCTGCTCTAGGACATTGTCTTAACACATTCTCTACCATCTCTTGTCCTTCAGTAGTCTCTGTTCTGTTACTGACACCTCCATAGATCCAGTCACATCCATGGATGCACACCCAACACTATTAGACATGCTCTTTTGCTCTCTCTCTCTTCCATCACCTAAATGGATGACATTTTGCTTACTGTATAGAAAATATTAGCCACAATCTCTGTTTTATGTTCAAGTTTCACTAACTAATGAATAGCTTCTTAATATAGCTTTATATATATGCATTTGTATTTGGGGTTTTTAGATTATTATGCATTTCTTTTTGGAGGATGTGCTGGAATTATCTTCTTCTACCATATTCAATATGACTCTGTAAAAACCATTATTTGCATTATCTAAAATAAAGCATCATAATAAAAACATTTTTAAGGCACAAAAAAGGATGGCGGGTTCAGTTACTACATATGGAAGAGCTGTGTTGGCATCTTCTACTAGGTTTAGATACTAAATTCTAGTTCTAAACATAGGTCTTTATGAAGTCTAGCATAAATATATAAAGGACAAAGATATTGAAATCAGAAGACCTTGTTTCTAAGCCCATCTCTATTACTTAGGAAATGTATGCACAAGAGAAAATTATCAGAGTCTCCTTTCTCCATCTATAAAATGGGCACAATTGTCCCAACACAAATGGATTTTACAAAGCTTCAAATGTACAATAACCACAACCAATAGGAACAGTGGGGACATGACTGATCTTCTGCTCCATCTGGTCCAAATCCTCCCTTCTATAACTTCTTGACTCTGAATTTAGGTAAGTCATGTAATACCACTAAACATCAGTTTCCAGTTCTAAAATGGAGATAATACTGATAACAACACTTTTAGGATTACTGTGAGATAAAAAGGTTAACAACTGGCACCCTGTAAATCACTATGTCATAACCTTAATCATTCCTTCCATAAGGCTTACACATGGGCATAATATTCCTTAGCGTTTGGCACCGAGATTATTAAAAAAGCATTTCAAACTATAAATGCATAGATAAACATGCTTAGAAAAATATCTACTGGACAAGCATGAAACATCCTCAATATGTTTACCATCAGTGGCAGTAAGAATTTGCCCATCTTTGATTTTATTCTTGCCTCTTAAAAATAAAAATAAATTTCTATATAATAAAGTGCTGAAAGTAGAAATATGACAATATGCAAGGATATTTCTCCATCAACTCTTCCAAACTCTCCCCACTTCCAGGAACTGATAGCATGCTTAGCTAATGTGTCATTAGTGGTGGTACCTCATATACAAGTTCAGAAGTCAGTACGACCAGGAATGCATCACAGTTTAGAGACCACATGACAGCCAACAGGCTGTAAAGTCTAAAAGAAGTGGTGCACATACAAAAAAATGAAGATATATTTGACTATGAAAGGTCAATATGAGTTAGTGAACTACTAACTTGGCTCATTTATCAAATGACAAGCCAACTTTTGTGAGAAATAGTGTTTTCAAACTGCCACTCTAGGATCCATAGCCTGTCACCAGACAGTCTACCTTATTAAAGTTTTCAGAATACCATTTAATATTTTAATTGTTAAATTACAGTCATGAGCCCTAGCATGTGAAAATAATTCTTACTTGTAGTTTGTTTCTCTGTGTGTGCTGAATAAACTTTTCAAAATGAGGGGCCTCGGAAGAGAACCATGTTTTAGCCAGATGAAAAATAAGCCAGATTGGGACCATAGTCAGCAATAGAAAGAGAAACAAATTAAGTACTTGTAATTGAAGCTTGAGGAATGAAAGAATTCACACTTTCTTAGAGCTATTATTTCAGACAGTCTGGTGTCAGAATGAAAATCCAACCAGTGCATCTGTTTATATTGCCAAGGATTTTCACAGTGAGAAGGGCTAGGAAACACATATTTTTTAATTAGGGTCCAAATTCCAAAGAACACCAAAAAATAGGATGTCAAAAATACATGTTCTTATGATTTTTTATTGTCCAATGTCTAAACAAAGACAAAAACCCCACGTTGCTTACTTGTCTTTCACAAACACAACTGAACGAATGAGAAAAAGTAATTCTTTTGCTTTGGCCACAGATTGTTTTTTGTTGTTGTTGTTGTTGTTATCCTGCTTCTGCCTCAGCTACTGCTTGTCTCTTTTCCTGGATGAAATAACATAGGAACAGCTGATTAAGGAGGGCTTCATTCACCAGAAAGGCTCCCTCACCAGGTCCTGAAACTCGACTCCCAACGGCCATAGTGACCAACTTACCCTTCAAAATATAGGTCCTTTTTTCAAAAAAATTGTGCTAACTGTGCTTATCTTGAGTGTCTAATGAGAGTTATCTTCCTTAAATCCATATGAATGCCTAGAACATTGTAGTACTCAAATGTATCATTCCCGTTTTTATACCATATCAGCAAAATTGGAGGTATTATCTGTCATCTCAAAAATGACTCATTTGTTCAGTGAAAGCAAAATGGGAAAAATATAAACAAAGTAAGTGTCTATACAATACTAAATTGATTTCACTGCCTCATTTATTGGAAAAATATTTATAGATTATTGACGATTTGCCAGACATTGAACTTGTTGGGAGACACTGAGTTGAAGAAGTAGAGTATATGTGACATATAATCATGTCTTAAGGTGAAGAGGTCTTTAATAAGGGGAGTGAAGAACATTGGGAGAACACTGGCCAGTAGGATAATGCCTTTTCCACTTTTGACTTGAGTCTTCAGAAATGATCAGCCTTCATACCTTTCATCTGACTAAGGGGAAAACTAAGATCTCAAAGAACTGAGCTTTATAATTACAGAAGAATTAGAGGACTAAAGTTTGTGTCCAATATATGTCTCATACTCTCTATAGTACAATATACTTCCTCAAGAAAACAATGAACCTCATGGTTGTGGTTTGAAAGTGATATGTCCCCCATAGTTTCCCATGTTTGAACACTTAGTCCCTGTTGATGGAGCTGTTTTGGGTGGATATGGAATCTTCAGGGGGTAGGGTCTCACTGGAGGAAATGGGTCAATAAGAATGGACCTTGAGGTTTTACAACCTAGTCCCACCTACTTTCCATTCACTCTTCTCTTCTTCCTGACTGAGGATGCCCAGTGACCAGCTGCCCTTAGCTCTTGTTGCCGTGTCTTCTCTACCGTGATGGACTGTGTCCCCCTGAACTGTAAGCCAAAATTAACATTTTCTCCCTAAGTTGCTTCCTGTCAGTTGTTTGGTTACAACAAGAAAAGTAGCTAACAAAACCCAGGCATTTTCCCCTGAAACACTAATGATCAAGACATAAACTCAAGACAGTTGACTAAGGTTGGGAATAACCTTTGAGAACAGGAAATCCAGTTTGTATTCAACGTACATGCATAACATCCTGGATAGGGTTGAGGAAGGAGTGAGGAGTCATACCTGGGTTCTAATTGTGCCCCCATATACTTAATAGCTACAGGACCCTGGGGCATCCTTCAAATCAAGACAAGGATATCTGTAAGACATGGGTAAGTTTCATGAGATGATAGACTCAGCAAGGACTCAACTTACCTGGGTCCCTGTGCTGTCTTTTCACTGAGGTAAACTAAACAGAACTGATGAAAGATGAAAAGCAGGTCGGTGTAAACCAAGTCTCAGCTTCCTTATCCCTTTCCGTGTGTTTTTTCCTGATAGTCAGACTCTAATTTTGCTTTTAAATTTTATTTTTCAGTTTGCTTTTGGCATATCTTCACAAAATTAAACATTTCTACTCTAGATATTTTAGGAGTTATAGAGCAAAACTAAATAATTAGATTCATAGTATTCAATCAGCACAAAAAAGAAACCGTAGAAAAAAAGACTCAGAAAAAAAATATTTAAATTAATTAAACTGCCTATATACTTCTGTCACTGACACTCAACAAGTTTAGACAAAGGAAAAATCTGTAAACTCATGTGTGATGATCCAGACACAGACAAGCTCCTACTTTAAACAAGAACAGTTAGACAGAAAGCACCAGCATCAGCAGATAGTCACTCAATTATTTTTCTTTTTTCTTTTTTGTAGGATTATATAGCTCCTTTGTAAACTCTCTTGTAGATCCTAGTGAATTCCTCCTCCCTTCTTTGTGTCAGCCTTCTGTGCTGACAGAGTGACACATTACTGTAAGGGGAGAACTCTATCTGTGGCCATGCCTACAAAAAGGCTTCATTAGCACCAGCATTCACATGATCACCCATGTGTGTGAGGCATAACACACTGAGGTGTATTTATAGTAGAGGTGCCTCTAACCTACATGCATAGATGTTTTAGACAACAAAAGATTATCTGCTAATTTTCTTAATACATGAAATCAGAGTCTAAAGCTTGTAAACCAGTAGGTTCAGCTCTGTGGAAGGAAATATTCACAGCATTTTTCCTCCAAGAATGGAGGAGAAAGAGGTCTAAACGATCAACTTAGCACAGCAGAGGATTTGCTACATCAGGTAGCATTTGAATTGGCTCCTAGAGAGTGATTGGAATTTTCACTTTCAAGAATAGGAAAGAATGACATGCACAGAGAGGCCAAGACAGAAAGTCTGAAATGTGCTTGGTACTGTGGTTGCAACATTACACATGAGAGGAAGTGCATGAACATGGCTCCAATTTTAGGCAGGACTCATCAATGACTCTCTGTCTACATAAAGTAGGGGATACCATACTATGGAAAACCATAGAAATGAGCAGTTCTGGGGTTGGAGAGATGGCTCAGCAGTTAAGAACACTGGCTGCTCTTGAAGAGAACAGGGTTCAATTCCCAACACCCACGTGGTGAGCAACAACCATCTGTAAATCCAGTTCCAGGGGAATCTGATGCTCTCTTCTGACCTCTGCAGGCATTGCATGACATGGGTGTACTTAGAAAAATGCAGGCGATACAGTCATACACATAAAATAAAAATAATAAATAATATATATTTTTATTGAATTTTTTTGTGTATTTCATACAGAACAGCTCAAACAATCTTAACCACCTTTATATCCCATCCCCACTGGCACCCTCCCATAGTCTGCCCCTCCCCCCACTGGAGTCCATATACTCAGTCATCTCTATTAAGGCCCACTGTGTTGTCAGTGAACCCAACCATTCCCCAGTGCAAGTCTGTCCACTAAGCCTATTCAGCCTATCTAGAGTCCCTTGTTTTAGGAAGATCAGCTCTTCTTCATCTAGCAGCAATCAGTTGCCAACATTCCTTCAGATAAGATTGAGGTCTGTGGTTCATTTTCCCAATTGTATGCTTGGTTACTGTCGTCTGCTTAAGTTTGCATAGGTCTTGTGCATGTTGACACCATTGCTGTGGGTTTGTAATTGAAGGGTCCCTGGAGCCTGTAATACTCTGATTTCCATATGGTCATGTACCTCCTCCTTGGCTCTTACAATCTTTCCACCCCCTCTTCCATGATGGTCCCTGAGCCTTGGGTGGGAGAAGTTTAATAAAGGGATCCTGTCCAAGGACCAGCATTCAACAGATGCTTGATCTCTACACTTTGGTTATTTGTGACCTTTTGTGTCCCTGGCCCTCCATTGCATGAGGAAGCTTCATTATTGAGAACTGAGAGATTCATTAGTGTCTTCTTCTTTATCCCTGTTCTATGTTCCATGAATCTTAGGTGTAGAGGTTGCATTGTAGATAGATCACTTAGGCCTGGGCAATTCATAGACAATGTCCATGTGTGACCAGTTGTGGTGCTTGGTAATAGTCTCTGACTGATGCAAAATGAGCTTATTTGATGAGTGGTGACTTGGATATTTGTCTATAATATAAGGATACATATTTTGCACATAGTAAGAAATCACATTAGTCTAGTGATATGACAGTCTTGGGGTTTTCTCTAACATCTATGGCCACTCCTGCCATGTTTATATTACCACACTTGAGTTTCCTCCCTTTGAGTAGGCATTTAGTCAAATTAGGTAGCTGTTGATTGCCCCCAAGATAAGAGTGCCACTACTGCACCAATGGAGTATGCCGTGCTGGCCACTGATATGGTTATTTGGTCTTGAAGCTGGTGTTGGACCATCAATTGATGTTTTTCCTTGGCACCTTCATAGCGCTCTCCAAAGTTATGAGAGCTAGCCTTCAGGGGAAGTGGTTGCAGGTCAGTTGCAGCTCTATTTCTCCAAATCCTGTTTCTGAAGTATGCTCTGTCTTCAGCAGCAGGGTCTTACCTTCAAGTTCTGGGAGGCCATCAAGGGCTGTGGCAATAGCCTTAGTAATTCTGGGAGTCTCTTGGCCCACCCTGGCCAACAACTCAAAGGAAGGTTTCTTCTGTCTGGCACTGTTTCTTGTTTAGCTTTTAGCTGTATACATGAACTCATGTAGCGATAATGTATGTATAATTTGTCAGTAGGTTGTTGGACTAATATGGTTCCCTGTGTTTTTTTTTAACTAGCTAGGCCTCTCCCCGCCCCCCTCTCTTTCTCTCTGTCTAACACTTCTGTCATGGTTTCCCCATTTAAAATGTCCCCATTTTCCCCATTTCTCCCTTGAAAATACCTGTCACCTATGATCTCACCTCTCTTGAGCTTTTTGTTTCCCTTTATCCCCAAGGTTCCTTATATAACCCTCCTTCCCCCCTCCCATTTAAAGAACCCAATTTTTATCCATTTCTCCCTTAGCTACACCTGTTTCCTACTGGTCTTCTCTCTCAGGTTCTTTCTTTTCCTTTACCTCCCTAGTTCATATATTCATACACATAACATAAAAATAATAAATAAAATACTTTAAAGAAATGAGTGGTTCTACAAGATTATGTAGATATAGATACAGATATAGATATAGAGAGAGTCATATCTATAAGATATAGGAGAAAATTTAGTTTCACACAAGTAAGTATAGCATGGCCACATTTACATCCAGTAAAAAAGATGTTTTCATTCATGTAAAGATCTGGAAAGGCATACCCAAAACTCATCCTACGAATCAAACACATCTTTCAAACAGAGCTTTGAGGCTGGAGAAGCGGCACTGAAGTAGAGACTGGGCCTTCGATCTCACTCTTCAGTGTGGCTTCAGATGCTACTAATTGTCACACAGAGAAAGGCACAGACAATGCATCTGCCTGCTGCCTGCTTAACAGAAAAAAAATCTTTATATAAATACAAGTTTTCTACTAAAGCAAAGGTCAAATGACTGGCAGGATAAGGACTTTGTATAATTATCATTTTTGTGAATGTAGCAGGCAGCTCATGCATTGAATTGTACATTAGGAAGAACGCTTTGCTTTTATCTTAGAGCCAACACATGAGCATGCATGTAGAGTTCTTTGAAGGACATTCCAACAGCTGAGTATCATTAACAAATACACAAGCGAATGGCATGAATGAAAGATAAGAATTAAGGCAAGATTATAGCTCATTTTTAGGTATAGGAAGTTTAACTCATCAAAGATATTTAGAGATATTCTTTTGGGAAGGATCTCATAAACATTACATTTAGGCCAGGAGATGACAAAAGCAAGAGGAATTCCAGCTTTTACTTTACAGCCAACACCATAGAGGTGACAGCTGAAGAGAGGGTGAAGTCAAATGGCCATGATGGAGTAACTGGGGTCAGTGAGTCAGACATCAGACAGGGCTGGAGCCAAAGAAAGCTGTGGAAAAGTGTGTCCATTAAGAGACCGAGAACAATACATTGCCCATTCACTCTCCACTAATACTTTTCAAGCATCCTGTGCCAAGTATTGTGTAGATCTGCAGGCAGAATCATGATAGCAAAAGAAAAAGGATGAAGGATGCTGGCAAATACCTTTGATCCCAGCACTTGGGAAGCAGAGGTGGGCAGATCTCTGTGAGTCTGAGGTCAGTGTGGTCTACACAGTGAGTTCCCAGACAACCATGGCTACACACAGTAAGACTCTGTATAAGAAAAGAAAAAGGAAGGAAAAGAAATAACATGGACAATTCTCATTGGAGTGGACGCCTTAAGGACTGAGCAAGCATTGAATTTGCAATGACATGCAAGTAACACATCAACCTTTAAAGCATTGCTTTCCTCTTCTATGAATTGTGATGGCTAATACTGCCAACTTGGCAGTTGATGTGAGAAGACCCATGCTAACTGTGGGCAGCAGCATTCCATGGGCTGATCTCCTGGACTGACTAAAGAGGAGGAAGTGAGCTGAGCACCAGCATCCATTGCTATCTGCTTCCTGACTATGTGCAATGCGACCAGCTGCCTCAAGCTCCTGCCAGCATGACTTCCCCTCCATAATGAAATGAATTTTAGAACTCTAATATAACAATAAAGCCTTTCCCCTTAAGTTGCTTTTGTGGTGTATTCTACCCCAGCAAGAAGAAAAATAACTAATATATGGATAAAGAAGGGAAGTTCAGTGAGGTGGTACTACTTATCCTAAGCCATGCAGCTGGGAAGCGTAAAGGACTATATTTGGGTGCCAACATGGCCTTGTTAAAGTGGCCACCTAGTCAAAGGCAGAGGTATCTAGAAGGACAGAAAGAACAGCATTCCATAGAGATAAGGATAGACATGGGTATCACTGATCATGTGTCATAGAAGATGAAAACTGGTAAAAAAAAAAATCACTGGTTTGGTGAACAGAGTGAGTGATTCATTCATTCACTCATTCATTTATCCATTCATTATTTGTTAAGCACCTAGTATATATTAGCAACAGAGCTTTGAAAGATCAATTTTATTTGCCTGGGGACAAAAGCCAATTGTGATGGCTTAATAACTAAGTAGATAATGAAATAGTATGTGCTAAGGACACCTGGGAGGGCTTTTATGAAGAAAAATTAGTTCAAGAAATATTTTTAGGCTCTGCATCTAGAGCAAGGAGGGAGTCAAGAGAGATACTGACTTCAGGTTCTTCGTAAGTAGCCTTAGGAAGGGTGATGGAAACATCTTGTGGTAGGTGAGAGATGGGGACTAAATCCTAGACAAAGTTTCACCTTTAAGGAGGACGCCCCTCTCCCCTGAAAGGAGCAGAAGGAAGTGTTTTGGGCTGCAGCATCTTTGCAGTGTGGTAATATATTAGGAAGCACTTACCTGTGAGAGTCCTGTGGGATCATGGCACTCAGCTCCAACACTGAATCATAGCACTCTTTCCATTTCTAGATCACGATGCCCAATCTGCATTCTTGACCAAATAAAACAGTAAACCTCAAGATTTATTTGGGGTGAAGATGCTTAAGGCAGGCTTTTAAAAGGAGCTTACAAGATTTGTTACTCCCCCAAACTATTTGGCCAAAGTGAAAGTCAGATACTAACTCCATCTTTTTTAGGATCTCAAATTTTCATGATCAATGATGACTTCAAATGAAACCTAAAAACAAATTTTATTTAGTTATTTTACTTTATGTGTATGAGTGTATTGCCTGCATATATGTAAGTGCACCTGTGTTGTGCAATGCCTACAGAGGTCAGAAGAGGGTATTGGATCCCCTGGAATTGGAGTGCTATGTGGGTGCTAGGAACTGAACCCAGATCCTCTGCAAGAATAACCAGTGCTCTTAACTGCTGAACCATCTCTCCAGCCCCCCAAATGGATTTTTTTTTTTTGGTCTATGTGTGTGAGGGGTGCTCTTCTTCTATGTGAATGTGTATGTGTTCCAGTGTGGGTGTAGTGGTCAGAGGACAACCTCAGGTACTGGTCCTCACTTTATGCTTTGTTTGAGACACTCTTGTTATTTGTCACTGTGTATACTAGCCTGGCTCAAATTCTGTCTCTGCCTCCCATCTTATAGTATGAGTTCTAAGATAAGCTTTACGTGGATTCTAGGGATACAAATTCAGGTCTTCATACATACGTAGAAAATATTTTTTTTTTAACATTTTGCAGGAAAGAATGAATTTCCCTAGGAAGACACCCTCCAAGCCAATAACAGGTGAGATTATAAGATAAACTGGTAGTCTTCAAGACATCATGTCTGTTGTTTAAGATTTAGATTTTGTTTTGTTTTTCTGTCAGGCTCTCAGATAAACAGACTGGTCTTGAACTCACTATGTAGCCAAGTATGATTTTGAACTTCTCCCTTGTCTCTATTTCCCAGGTACTGGAATTATAGGCCTGTATTCCCATGCACTGATTATGCAGTGTTCAGGGATGTGTACATGCTGGGCGAACACTCTACCTACTGAGCTAAATCCCCAGCCTCCTGACAGCACATCTTGATGTCCTAATATGACTTTCCTCTCTTCCTCCCTGGTAGGGAGTCTCAAGATCAATGCCTTTGGCTTAGCACCTCAGCAAGGTTCACAGTCACATGAGCAGTAGTGTGAATACAGTGGCAAGCAGCTTGTGGGCAGTAATCATGACAACAGGGGTAAAGACAAGACACTTGCTGAGATTTTATACCTTATAATAACAGTTGTAATAATAGCTATGTTGTACATCCAAAGCCCTTTAAAAGCATTAACATTTCACATGGTGCACATCCACCCAGAGTAGATCAATATTTATTCTTCCAAGTGTGTCGAGTATACAATTGGGGCACCTCGAGGTGAAAACATCACCCTGCCAGTTGTCACTGCGTTAGCCTCAGAACTTGGAAATCACATCTCCCAATTCATTATGTCACAATAATAAAGTGACCCTCAGCAGTTGAACATATTCATTAGTGGTGAGGCAGAAACAGGGTGGAGGGAGCAGACAATAATGCTCTTGGGAGTTACAGCATTAAATAGCCATCAAGAAAACATGCCTGTTGTCTGGAGTAGCAGCAATCCTAGAAGGAACAGTCACATGCACATGTGCACATAGATATGCACGTGCACACACAAGCATATGGGCATACTCATGCTCACACATGATACAGCAGTCCTGTCCCCTGTGTAAGAATTTATATTTGTGACTTCTGGCCCAAGTAATTTCATCATCATTAGTTAGAGTAAGCATGCAGGACTTTCTTTTAGCTCCTCTTGCTCTCCCTCTCTCATGTTGGGGTGTTTCATTGACAAATCAAGGTCACCTTAGTGAAAAATTAACCAGGCAAGGGTTGTGCAAGGTTCTTTGTTTGGGTCAGGAGCACCCAAACTAGCCAGGGAGCTCCGCAGCTCAGAAGAGTTATTCTTCCAAAGCAGTTAACAAGACAGTCACACCACTTGGAATTTGGCTCTTTTCTTCTGGCAGTTTGAAGAGCATGGCATGCACCTGTGGTGCCTGTGATACCGTTTAGGAGGGAGTTTGCTCCAAGCCTTCACTCTGGCTGGTATCTTGAGCTCTGGGATAGATCTTAGCTCAGAAAGAGAAGAGTTCTCATTTGCATTGACAGCTATGTCCCAGAGAGAGATGGCTTGGCTGCTTGCCTCCAAATCCACTGGGTGCACAAACAGCAGGATCAAGCATCCTGGTCTTGGGGGAGCATGTACTGCCCATGCTAAAGGAACAGTTAGTTACCTTGTTCTTGAACTGCTGCAGTGTGTTACTGCCATTCCCTCCAATTCTTGTTTCCTTCATTTAAGCCTCTTTTTGCTTGCCAATTGGAGCCTGTCAGGCAATATCATTTCTCCTGCATGTCACACATATTCAAATGTCTTTGTGTGTCTTCAGGACACTTAAATTGGTAACAACAGGACTGTTTTGTTAGGAAAGTATTTGTTGAAAATGTGGATCTTTGGTGAGAGCCCATACTCCAGAGCTACTGTGCTCATGGCTGCAAGGCTCACAAGAGGCTCACTATGGTGAATGAAATGTGATTGGGTTGGGATCTTTTACTCAAATTGAAGTTTGTATCTTCAGTAAAAAGGTAGGAGGGCATGCAACATATTCGAATTCATATTTGACCCTTGGTCTCTCCATGGAGCACTGACTCCTCCCAAACTCTGAGAAGATGAAGAGATAGGATAAACCATTCTAAAGAAAAATTGCCACTTAGAAGAGGTGTACACACAGAATCCCTAACTAATAAAGTATGGCTTACTGTTAGCACAGCTTTGACTTTTTGTAAGTGAAACTGGGTATTAAACAATAAACAACAACAACAACAAAAATAATAGCGTCTGTCAGCCAACTTGAAGAGCAATTTCTGACATTCAAACGTTCATCTGGCAAGGACTGGAGTAAGAGGGCAGCATGTATGCTTCATATACTACTTGTCTAAGATAGCCACAAGTTGGTACAGGTTTGGGGAACCATAAAATAGTTCTTGTGGTCAATGATATGGGTCTGATATCAGTCCACATATAACAGATTTTTATGAAAAGTATTTTATTGCTATTCTAAGATTGAAAAGGGTTCCCTCCATTATTGTACATACTGAAAAGAACCATATTGAATGCTGCTAAACTGTTTTCACTTTCTTCAAATCAATGAGATCTTTTTCATCCAACATAGTCCATAGCTTTTACTAATGGGACACGATGCACAGTCTACTGAATGACTTTTACATCTGACAGTATGGCTTCCAATCCTAACCTCATCAATTTAATTCTATCTTGCATAAATGTCATCTCTAGGAGGTCCAATTTCTTAACCATTTTAACAATTATAAAGCTGCAAAGGATACAGTGATAGAATCTACCACAGAGTATTCTTTCAATTTTAAAAAAAATCATAGCAGGGCACAGTGGTACATGCCTTTAATCCCAGCACTCAGGAGGCAGAGGCAGGTGTATCTCTGTGAGTTCAAGGCTAGCCTGGTCTACATAGCGAGTTCTAGGCCAGCCCCACTACAGGGAGACCTTGTCTCAAAAATACCAAAAAATAAAAATAAAAAATGTATGTGTAGAAGTGCTATGGCTGCATGTGTGTAAGCGCACCCATGTCATGCAGTACCTGCAGAAATAGAGAACATGATTATTAGCCACCATGTGGGTGCTGGGATTCAAACCTGAATCTTCTGTAAGAACAACCAATGTTCAACCATTGAGCCATCTCTCCAGCCCCACACAGAGTATTTCTTATGGGATAATTTAAATAATAAATACTCTATGCCTTGTACAAGTCTTAGAACTCAGTAAGTATTAAATACTTCATTCACTATAATTCTGTTATAAATACCCAAATATACTTTCTTGATTAATGCATATATATGAATGCATTTCAAATAAACAGATTAGCTGGAGTACCTGACAGTGGCTGTGATAAATAATGACCCTGAATTTCAGTGACCCACTTTAATAAAAACTAATTCATGACTATTGAAAGCTCAATGGAGTTTGAACCCTCAGGTGGCTAACACTTGGTGATTCAGAAATCCAGGGTTTTGATTCTTGTGGCTCTGACAGACCCAGGAGCCTCTTCAGTATTCTGTAGTATTCTCTGCCTTCTGTTGGCCATCAAATACAGAATGAAATGTAGGGAACCATGTGGCATGTTGTAAGGCCCAACATGGAGTGACATATATCATGCCTGCCTATATCCTTTTGGCCAATGATGTCTGTACATCCAGGTGTAGAGCAAGGAAGCCAAAACCTGTATGCCCAGAAAGGGAAAATCTCAGATAGACATACATGCAGCCAGTCTCTGCCCCTGGCTTGAATTTCTATGAGCTAAACTTCACATAATTATGAGCATTTTCCCTCACTACATTTGATACATTGGATATATCAATATACTCACTAAGGGTCTTTTCTGCATAGAATGTTCCTAATATATGTAGTGACATCATTTGTCTATTATATTATTAATAAACCTACCTTCTTAGAGGGTTTCTGAGTTAGCTCTTGGTTCAAAGTCCTAGGGAGACTTTCACTACAGAAGTTTCTCTGGGTGTTTACAGAGCACCCAACTACAGACATGACATTTATTGTCCAGAATTCCAAGTATCTCTTCACTAGATTCTGCTATTCACTGGAAGCTATTTGAAAACCGACTTTTACTTGTGTTTCTCCTTACATAGTATGGTGTCTGCTACATAGTAGATACTCAATACCACTGACCAAAGAATTTCAAGGTAAAAGCCAACTTGTGCATTCTAGAAGGTAGAAAAAAAGAAAAATCAATAAAAAATGTGTATGAGCAACAAAAATTTCATGAAGGAGATTCATGGCAGGCACATCCATTTCCCTTTGTAACAGTTGCTGCTCTTGCATTTTGATTGCTGTGTCTGTTTTTTATTTTGATTTTCAACATTTAGCATCGTACTTAAAAATTAAGCCATTTTAGGGGCTGGAAAGATGGCTCAATGGTTAAGAACACTGATTGTTCTTGCAGAAGACCCAGGTTTGAATCCCAGCACCCACATGGCAGCTAACAACTGTCTGTAACTCCAGTTCCAGGGGATCCGACAGCCTCTTCTGACCTCCATGGGCATTGCACGACATGGGTGCACTTACCTACATGCAGGCAATACACACATACACATCAAATAAAAATAATAAATAAAAAAAATTTGGGGGTCTTTTTGAGACAGGGTCTCTCTGTAGCCCCAGCTGTCCTGGAACTCAGTATGTAGACCAGGCTGGCCTTGAACTCACAGAGATCCGCCTGCCTCTGCCTCCCGAGTGCTGGGATTAAAGGTGTGCACTACCACTCCCGGCAATAAAATATTTTTTAAAAAATTAAGCCATTTTAAACTTACATCAGGTTTCAGTAACTAGCTTTTAGAAACATTTTTTATTCATTTATGTAATCTAAAAGACAAAAAAGGACAAAGACCTGTCAACAATTGTGCCAGGAATCCCTCCGTATAAACTTCGTGGTATTAAAAACAACTATCTAAAACTCTATGCATGAAGCATTATC
>NW_008331995.1:7957575-7962024 GCF_000622305.1 Nannospalax galili | reverse complement strand
AAATTTGTTGATTTTGTGTGTGTGTGTGTGTGTCACATAGAACATCCCAAACCATCTTATTCAACTATACAGCCACTTCCCAGATGGCACCCTCCCATAACCTCCCTCCCCCTACTAGAGCCCTTATACTCTGATATCCTTGCTACTGTCTGCTGTGTTGTCAGCACCCCAGCCATCCCCCACTACTTGCCCTCCTGGTGAATCTAGTCAGCCTATCTAGAGGTCTTTGTTTTGGAGGGTCAGCTGTTCCTCATCTAGCGGTAATCAGTTGTCTATATTCCTTTGGATAAGATTGGGGTCTACTGTTCATTTTCCCAGTTCTATGCTGGGTTACTATCTGGGAATCCCTTTGCCTACCCTGGCCAACAACTCAAAAGAAGGTATCGCTTGTCTGGCATTGTTGCTTGTTATGTAGCCTTTAGCTATACATATGGACTCTTATGAAGTTATGTTGGCCCATTTAATCTTTGGTTATACTTTCCTTTTGGGTGTTTAAGGCCATGCAGTTGGTCCAGATAAACAGATTTATTTTTGCTCTTAAGGTCGTTTGAGGATCTGTTCCTCAGGAGTCACATGGGCTTGGGAGGAGCCCCTTGGCTCCTTTCTTTTACCAGTTCCGCCTATGTGAAGATTATCTTTTAATAGCTTAAAACACTCATTCTGATTGTTATCAAACACAAGTTATGATGAAGATAGATAGGGCTTTTCAAATTAATCTTTGATTAAAATGTTTTTTATTCCCAAGATTTTCTATTCACAGTGAAACACAAAATGGTATAGTGTTATGATTTCTTGAGCATTTTGAAATTATTTTGATGTTTTAGATTTTATTATAGGTATTCACCTTAAAATGTTCTTGTTGATATGAAAATCTTTTAATTAAAAAACTATGGTTATCTCTTATTCATGTCTAAATATTTAAATATTTAGCACATGATATCTAGTAACAGTAGTGACCTATTTAAATATGAAATTATTAGTTTCTTGTTTTCATATTTACTGAGTACATATATTATTTACTGTACATATATGTATGTTTATGTGTGTGTATATGTATATAAGCTTGGTTATTTAGGTAGGAAGAGACATTGGAAAAAAGATGAAAACGAGGTGGGTTTGGTGTCTGTCTGTGAGATGGAGGCCAATCTGGTCTACATAGTGAGTTCCAGGCCAGCTGGGGCTAGAGGAGGACCCGTCTTTCTGATCTTCTGTAATGGCAACTCATATTCACTCTGCATCAAGCCCCACTCCTCTAGGAGCTGTTAAATGTGGAAAGCAGTGTTACTGTCAACAATAGAACTTTTTATCCTTTAAAAGGATATATTAATTGTATTAATTAACTAACATGGTTTATTACGACGTTTTTCAAAAGTAAAGAAGAAAAAGGAAACAGAGGGACCAGTATTACAAGCATGTGGAGAAGAATAAAAACAGCGAAAGAAAAAAGTTCTAATTGGCTTATAGGTCAATTTAGAAATAAAGACAGCTAAGTTATAGTAACTGCTGCCTACTTCCCTCCACTTTCTGATCATCCCCTGTATTAGTATTTCTATGACAAAACTATGATCCTGTTTTAATTCCTGCCTAAAGCCTCTTTTTTGGACTTTTACAGAGTTCTTGGTTAGGAACTTGGATATAGTTATGTAAGTCTATATTTCTTGAATTAGTGGGTGAATAACTGATGGGTGTCTTTCTTTAAAATCATCTCTTGGGTAGACTTTGTATGGTGTTTCCTACAGGATAGAATAACCGTCCTTTTTATTTATTTTGTATATTGGTGTGTATGTGTATGTGTATGTGAATTTGTGTGTGAGTGCGAGCACATGAGTGCCACAATATGTGTGGAGGCCAATGGACTCTTCAGGAGTCCATTTTCTCTTTGCTACTCTGCCCACGCCAAGCTTCCAGCAGAGTCTCCAGTTTCAGTCTCTCATTTCACAGTTGGATTTCTGGGATTACAGGTACACGACACCATATCTATGTGGTGGGTTTTTTTATGTGGGTTCCAAGGATCAAATTCAGCAAACACCTTTACCCAACCCACAGCTGTTGGCTTGTAAGGAAATAAACATTCATCAATTCAGAAGCATGTCTGTCTATCACATGCTCCAATATGGAGCCTAACTAAAGGATGCAGGAGTATGTCCCTTTCCCTCCCTTTAAAAGGCATATGCCTTTTAATCATACAAATATCATATCCAAAGATTTTGGTAGATAGTGATGGATCAAAACTTTGATAGCATTTTTAGTCCTGAGAGGCCAGCACTCTTTCCACCAATATTTGTCTAAATGGAGCTCATTAAAATTTATTTGAACAATACTATCATCTATTTTCAGCTGAAGAATAGCATTTCTAAAGAAAACAAATCTAGGGCTGGAGCAATGGCTCAGCAGGTTAAGAGCACTGGCTGTTCTTACAGAAGACCCCAGTTCGGATCCCAGCACCACATGGCAGCTAATGACTATCCATAATTCCAGTTCCAGAGGATCTGACACCCTCTTATGTCCTCCACTGGCACTGCATAACACGGGTGCCCTTACATACATTCACATAATATACCCATGCACATAAAAATAAATAAAGATATTTTTTAAAAAAGAAAATAAATCTAAAGTGCTTGTGTTTTTAGCACTAAAATGCATTTTCACCCCATCACTTCACCTTCATGGGTTCAAGAAACAGTAATCTCTTTTGATCCAGAAGGAAACTCCTTTTTTTGTTTTTTTAAAAAATGTTGCATATCAAATTTAGAATTGAGGCTTGTGTGGTGCTCAGCAAGCAAAGGCACTTGCTACAGTAGCCTGACAACTCAAAGGTAACGAAAAGAATTGACTCCTGGAAGTTGTCCTCTTACCTCTTGTGGTGGTTTTGAATGAGAATGTTCCCCTAAAGCCCCAAGTATTTGAATACATGGTCCTAGTTGGTGGTGCTGTTTGCGGAAGTTTAGGAGGTGTGGCCTTGTTGGAGGAAGCACATCGCTGTGGGTGGGCTTTGAAATTTCTTAACCTTACCCCACCTCTAGTTTCTCTCTGTCTGCTTCCAGTGCCTGCTAGAAAACGTGAGCTTGCAGCTTTCAGCTCTGGCTGCTTCCTGCCAACACCTCCCCTGCCATGATGGACTCTTGTCCTTCTGAAACCATAAGCCAGATAAACTATTCCTTCTGTAAGTTACATCAGTCATGGTGTTTAACCACAACCACAGAAATGAAATAATATATTTCCACTTGTACATGGAATGTGTATGTGTGAATGTGCACACACACACACACACATACACGCACACACAAATAATTTAAACAAAGCTAAAAAAGAAAAACTTACAATGAGGCATATCTCTGCCACGTTTACTCCTCTGTCTCTGTCTCTGTCTCTGTCTCTGTCTCTCTCTCTCTCTCTGTGGGGGGGGCGGGCAGATGTCAACATGTGATGAGTTCTCTTCCTCTAATCACTTTCCACCTTGTTTTAAGGGATATGTGTATATGGAGTGTACACATGACCTATGTTTGTGATTGTGCACCTATGTGCAGGAATATGTGTTCACTCACGAAACTTTGGAGCCTAGAGCATGATTTCAGGATATTTTCCTCAACTTTTTATTAGTCAGGCTCTCTTCACTAAGTCTGGGGCTTGTTATTTTGGCTAGGCTAGTCATCCAGCAAGTTTCAGGGATCTACCTGTATCCCTGACCTCCTACTCTGGGGTAACAAATGCTCACAACTATGGCCAGCCTTTCACATGGGTGCTGGAAGCCAAAGTCACATCTTCCTGCTTGGGGGGCAATTTGAGCTGTCTCTCTATTTCCCACCTTAATTTTTGAGACAGTGTCTATTGCTCACTGAACTTGGAGTTCACTGTTTCAGCTAAACTGGCTGGCCAGTGTGAAACTAGGATCTGTACATCCCTGCCCATCCCCAACCCCAGTGCTTAGAGGGGTTACAGACACACACTGCTATGGCCAGTGTTTATGTGGATTCTAGGGATCTGAACTCAGATCCTCATGCTTTCAAAGCAAATACTTTTCCCATTGTGTTCTCTCCCCAGCCTTGGCATCTTGATTTTTAAGAGAAGGGGACTTTGAAGCAGACAGAAAGAACCCAAACAGTATATATTGACTCCTGACACATGATTGCTTTCTTAAAGATGAATAATAAAAATGTGCAAAGCACAAAAGAATGGGAGGTAGAGATCTGATTTACAATGTTTTTGAGATAAAGAGCACTATAAAAAAAGATCGATGTGAATAACAAAGCATTGTTAACTGTGTCATGACATCCCTATTCTAGTGATGCCTTGAACAGTAGAACTCTGCAAATGAGCACCTTATGCCACTTTCAAGGTGGGAGGAAGACATATAATTATAATTCTTACACTGACGAGAATTCAAGAAAATCTGGGGAAAAGTTTACTGAAAAAAACATATTGACATATCAATATTATAAATTACTTTCT
>NW_008331995.1:7948642-7957445 GCF_000622305.1 Nannospalax galili | reverse complement strand
AGTCTATTTTCCAAACGGCTTTAACCTCCTTTGTCTTGAGTGAACCTATCAACATTGTCTGCCACCTATTAATAAATTCTTGTGGAAACCTTGTATTTAGTCAAAACTAATGAATCTGTTTCCCCACCCTTTGCAAAAATAAAAGAAGATATAATATCACGTTTTCATTTCATATACATTTTCAGCCATCTCCTTTCTTTCTTGGTTGGTTAAGCATGGGGGGGGGCAGCAAAAATTATAGTGATGTTATCAAGTGCACTCACTGTTTTAATAGAGAACAGAACTGAAAACAGCATTTTGCTGGGTGAATGTTGAAATGAAGGGAAACAGAAAGGGTGAATTTTCACCCGATATTTAATTCCACTGGTCTCAGAGGGTGGATTCTGAATGTTGAGGAAGCACTCTAACTGACCCCATTACTGTCTCTGGCACTTGGGACGGCAAAGGGGCATCTGCAGAGTGAGACACTTAGTGAGTAACATGGAAATTATAGTGTTGTGTTAAATACATCGTCTTTGGGGAGCAGTCTTGTCTTCAGAGAACAGGCTTAAGTGCTGCCAATGAGAGAATACAGGGGTTTGTATGTCTTATCTGTTTTTATTGTTGGTGGTGGTACATTTTAAAAATGTGTGATGGTGTGTACGTGTGTGTGTGTGTGTGTGTGTGTGTATGTGTTGTGCATGTGTATGATGTGTGTTTGTGAGTGTATGTATTCCTTTGAGCACAGGTGTACATAAACCACCATGCATGTGTAGAGGTCAGAGGACACCTTCAGGTGTCAGTCCTCACCTTTCACTTTGATTTAAGAAGCATCTCTTTGCTGTTTTGCTGTTGCATGTGCCAGGCTAACTGGCCCACGTGCTTCTGAGGACTCTCCTGTCTCCATCTCCCATCTTGCTGTGGGAACACAAGGATGACAGATGCATGCTACCACATCTGGCTTTACCTAGGTTTTGGGAATTCAAACTCGGGTCCTCACACTTGTATGACAAACGTTCTGCTCACTAAGCTATCTCCCCAGCCACTGGTGGTACTTTGGATGGAAAAGGAAGCCCACCTTCATCTGGATTTGCAGAACAGGTTGTGGAGCACAGTGAAGGACATGCAGGTGGCAGCATCAGCTGAGAAAACAATCATCTTTATTTTGCTGATGCACTGGGGTTATGTATCTGCTAAGACTATGTGTGAACCCTCAAGCAAGAATATGATAGGGCTGCTCCACAGAGACACTTGAGCTGGGACTTTGAGCCAAGCCAGTATAAACTTAGGAAAAATATGCATATTGACTACTGAAATTTATCAATCCACTGGCTCCCTCATTCAGTCCAAGATACATGGATTTTGTTTATGTAGCTGGTCTTTCCTACAATGTCTAATGTGATAAATATACAAAGATTCCTGAGCTTACATTCTTACTATAAATAGCATATCAGGTTATAGGAAAGAAACCCCAATGGGGAGATGGGAAGGAAGGGAGCATGGAAAGCCAGACTGAAGTCTTGACCTCAAGGACCTGCCTGTAAACCCAAATATTGCAGACACTGAAGATTTTAAGTTTGTAGGCAGCATGAAGAGTATATCAAGCGCTGTCTCAAAACTAGAAAAATTTAAAAAGGGCTAGTGAGACAGCTCAGTGCTACAGAACTTAAATAGCTGGTACCTGGCCCTAGTGATCTATTAGTTATACTAATAAAGTTATACTAATAAAGCAGTTTCAGAGGAAGAGCACAGAAAAAGAGAATAAAGAGTGGGCCAAGAGGGATGAGTAGAAAGAAATCCACCCCTGAGAAACACTGTAAAAATCTCAACAAAGTAGGACCCGTTTCACTGGTATGTGAATGACATTGCTTGTGGCAATCTCAGAGTCAACTTGGTCCTGTTCAGGGGTGCTCTAAAAGTTAGGTGGAGACTAGGAAATGAAATTTCTCACACTTCAGTTTGGGAGATGAGCCTGGGGCAGGGCACCAGGAAATAGCTTTTAGGATCATTATGTCAATCCAAAGAAAAACAACTTCTCAGTTCTTTTTTTTTTTTTCTCGGGGGGTGGGACTCCAGTCTTTCTCAATTGAGGTACCACACTGGATTCCCTGAAATTTGACAGAGCATTTTCTTATCAGGAAGGAAAGATTCTCAAGTAAAACTCCATCATCTTAAATGTTCCTGGACACAACTATATCTCAGTTGATTTTGAGGACTTTACATAAAGATAGGAGACAAGAGGCAGAACTTTGAGGTCAGAACAAACTAGGTTTGAGTCTTGACTGTGAGCCCCTGAGCAGGTTGCTTTATCTCTCTGAGTATCATTAGCCTTATGTCAGATAGGTGCACAAGAAATGAAAACTTCAATACAAAGTCCCCTCTACATATTGATATTCTGCTTCAAGTAATCAGGCTAAAAGTACAATGTAATGAGCGTCAGCTGAAGCAGGTGGCAGGCGGTTGCCTGGGAGCCTTGCCAGGTTTTAAAATCTACACCTCTGTGATTATGGTCTCCTACCTTAGATTTTCGGAGTCACCAGCAGGCAGAACTTCTTGGTCTTCCTAATCCTGCAGGAATGAGGAAGGTGGAACAGGCAAAACTTGAAAATCAGGAAGAGAAATCTAAAGGCAAAGGTGTGCTTGTAGGGAGGGGCTGGTCCTTAGTTATCTTACCTGTTGTTATTTACAAAGCAGGAGCTGAATGCTCACCACCAGACTCTTCAGCTCCTGGAATTTCAGTCAGGTTCACTTGTTCCTTTTTCATGACAACCTAAATAATGGAGAGTCTTCGAGGGGAATCAGGTGATTAATCTACCCAGCTGAAGGAATGAGGTCCAACAGTCATCCTCTAATTTTGCAGTGTCCTGTGTGTAACTTTGGAAAATAGCCTTCACAGTGAAAGCTGGACCTAGCTGCATGCATACAGCCCCGAGGAGTGGGACAACAGCCAAACTGCCTTAACCCCCATCACACAAGATTATTTTGCTGTCTTTTCCACCCTTTCATTTGAACCGACCTCATTGGGGAATTTGGGACAGTCATTAGTCATGATGGAGAATTATATTGGTTCACAAAAATCAGGTTAGAGATGGCTTGAAAGGCAAGCCTGTGAGCAGTCTGTGGATGTGTCTGCCAGTTTTAAATAGCCCTTAATGTTCCCAAAGTCACAATCATTCATCTTTGTATCTCCTGCATATATCCCAGCAAGGGAAGAAGGAAGAATAGTGGCCTCGCAATGCCTAAATTCACATTCTTACCCAGATCTGTACTAGTTTGGGAATACAGCAATGAATAGGGCACAGTGCCCTCCTCTCCAAGATGTATTTTCCTCACTTGGAAAACTGAGTTCATAATAACTTGCTCATTAGGTTATTGTGCAGATTCAATGAGATTTCACTTAAAGCACTTAGCCAAAACCGCTCATAGTGTGAAGTTAATGTTGGCTATCATTATTTTTTATTATTATAACAAGTGCTAAGGAGTGAGTGAATGAAAGGTTAGATGGGTGTGTGGGAGAAGAAAGCAACTGGCAAGTAGGGTTCATTCTGCATCTAAAATACTGCAATTCAGCTTAAGTTCAAAGAATTTCTTATCTCAAAACTTTACATCTGAAAATGTTTTAGTAGCAGTGCTGGCTATTGCTGTGCCTGTTTGGGGGGACAATGCAATACAGGAGATAGGGCTAGATGCCTGGAACTGGAATTCATAGCATTTCGTTACCTACAAGTGAGTAAGATGGTATGTATCCACAGGCTCAGAAATACCAGAGCACAGGGCTGGGGAGATGGCTCCATAGGTAAAGTGTCTATTGAATGAGCATGAGGATCGAGTTTGGATCCCCAGCACCCAAGTACAAAGCTCTGAGTGGCAATGCAAGTCTGTCACATCAACACTGGTGGGGCAGAGACAGGTGGACAGCCTCACCGAATCAATGAGCTCCAGGTTCAGTGAGAGAGCCTGTCTCAAAAAATAAATAAATAAAATAGAGGGTGATCAAAGAAGATACTGAACCTCATCAGACCTCTGGCCTTGACACACAGACAGGTGCATGCACCCACATGAACATATACATATAACACACACACACAAGCAAAATTAACACCACCATTATGGGAGAACAGACACACTCATCACCAAATATAATGGAAATACAGATGCAGAAAGGGGAATTGTCTTCCTTTTTATAAGATTTGTTTTTTTTTTTTTTTGAGTCTTTCTGTAGGAAACAGCATATTTTAAAATGAAATGGAGATCTTTTTTAAAGGTTAAAACTCATTCAATTTTATGTCTTACAGGGTTTATACTGAGTTCAATATTGTGTAACTGTATTAATTCAACTGTGAACCTAAAAATTTACAGCCACTTTTGAAAGAGATGTATCCTTGCTCTGGATATTGTTATTGAATATGTTAAAGCTGTAATGAAATGAAAAAAAAGATTTTATTTTTATTTTTGGTCTATGTGTGTGGTGATGAGTTACACGTATGTGGGTGCCTGCAGAGATCAGAAGAGGGTGTCAGATCCCTCCTCCCGAGTTGGAGTTATACATAGTTTTGAGCTGTCTGTCCAGTTTGGGTCCTGGGAACTGGACTCTGGTCCTCTACAAGAGCTGTAGTGCTCTTAACCAATAAGCCATCTCTTCAGCCTGAGAATTACCATTTTTACGCAACACAAGGAGGGCTTCAAAGAGGCTGAAGTCAGCGTGAGGGCAGGAAGTCGGTTGTATTCACAACACATATCCCAGAGCAGCAGCAACTGATAAATATTGGTTGAATAAACAATATACCCTGCCCACGGAATATATCTGGCTTTGTGTGTTTGAGGTAGGGTCTGTTGCCCTGTTTGGCCTGATACTATAGTATCTCAGGCTGGACTTGCACTTAAAGGGATTCTCCTGCTTCTGCCTCCCAGCTGCTGGAATCATAGATCTTCTTTAGTGGTGATTAGAAATCTGGTAAGGTGACAAACGAAGAGGTAATTCGAAGCAGAAAGAATATGATGGATGTTGGCAATATTGGGCATGGAAATGTGTCTGTGTGTTGTGCTATCAGCGGGGATTGTAGATAAATTGGAGATCGACTATGAAATAAACATGAGGGCAAAGAACACTGCACCCCTATATCACTACTGCATGCATGGATATCTCATTCCAGTGACTTTGGCATCTTCTGTGGTTCTGAAATTGTTTCCTCACCGAAAGAGTCACCCCTCCAAATTCTTCACCCAAATGCCTTAATTTTCTCTTCCTCCATTCTTTCTGAAAACCTTTTGCAGAATTAAAGACTAAATCCAGGCAGTGATCCTCTGCCATGTATTTCATTAAGTGAAAAATACTTAAGAATAAGATATTCAGTGTGTATGCAATGACCACTTTAGCCACTAATATTTCTTCTTCTTCTTTTTTAATGTGTATACAAGTTTTGCCTGCAGACATGTAATTATAGCATGTGCACACAGTGCCTACAGAGGCCAGAAGAGGGTGTCTGATTCCCTAGAATTGGAGTTAGAGACAGTGTGTGTCACCATGTGGGTGCTGAGAAACAAACCTGAGTCCTCTATAAGAGCAGCCAGTACCCTGCACCACTGAGCCATCTCTTCAGCCCCAACCACGAACATTTCTATTTGACTTTCTCAGTTTCTAATCCATATGATCACACTCCTTTTAAAGACTCCTACTTGGCAACTTTTCCAAGCGTAGATGCAGTCAATATTTCTAAATATCCACAAAATATTCTGATTTTATGTCATCTTCAGAAAGATCATTTCAGCAATGAAAGAACATTTCCTTATTGGAAAGATTTTGGTGCTGGAGTGGTGGATTGGTGGTCAAGAGCACATACTGCTCTTGCAGAGGACCCAAATTTGGTTTCCAGTGCCCAGATGAGGTGGCTCACAACTACTTGTAAATCCAGCTCTGGTCTCCTAAGGCCCACACATGCATGTGGCATACACACACATACACACACACACACACACACACACACACAATTTTTAAAATAATAAAATAAATTTACAAAAAGAAAAGAAAACATTTTGCATTGAAATATCCACTAAGAAAAGTTGAAACTTCAGGAGAAAATTGGAAAATTAATTAAAACAGAAAAAGAAAATGTGTAAAACAAGTTCAGCAGCATTTAGAAAATGCAGAGAATGTTTGTGGGTGGAGATTCCACTGGGGTATTTTTCCTACACACAACTTCAGGCTACATCTACAATGAAGAATAAAAAGTAATTCAAAGGTATATTTATATATCTTTATATATTATACTCATACACCATTCTAAAAGGAAGCCAAGTTTCTGCACAGTCCCAAGTTTCTGTGCAGAGTCCCATCATGGTGCACTAGTGGGTTGAGATTCACCTTAGTGCTCTTAAGTAAGTTCAGTTTGTACTAATCAAATGTTCCTTTCTTGTCACAGCTCCTTAAAATTTAGCTTCCTAGGTTTTTTCTCTCTCATAAATGAAAATAAAATATAAAAAATGTTTAGACAAACTTGCTTATGGAGCTGGAGAGATGGTTCTGTGGTTAAGAGCACTTGCTACTCTTTCAGAGGACCCAAGTTCAGGTCCCAGCACCCACATGGTGGCTCACAACTGCCTATAACTCCAGCTCTAGAGGATCCAGTACCCTCTTCTGGCCCCTGTGGGTACTGTACATATGTGGTACACAAACATACACTCACACACACACACACACACACAAACATAAATAAAAGTAAAATAAATCTTTTTAAGAAAAGGCAAAAACTTGCTTATGACAGTGAATTTCCTTCTGATAATATATGATGAAATTATTATACACTGAAAAGACAGGCTGATTAAGGAAACAACTACTGGGATATTATCTTTTTTCAAACATTTTAATATGTTCCTGCATTCTGAGAATCGTATAAGAATGCTTTGAGGCCAAACTTTGGACAGTTTTTTTCTTGCACAATCTAGTTTCTCTTGGCTAGTTGCTTTCAAAAAGCTTTATTTCTGCAATTCGAAATATTTTTTAGGATTATGCATTTTTTTTTTTTTTTACTAAATTTTATTCAGCAGTTTATACATTTTAAAGGTATAGCTACACAAGGACACATGTTCTGGAATCATCTTTGCACAAATCACAAAACTAATTACTAGACTTTGGTTTCTTCCTAAGGAAACTCTCTCCCTTAGACAGGGTCTACATGATCTGGCCTCCCCATCTAAAATCATTTTACAATCATAACTTTAATTCTTTGTTCTTCACTTTTAATCTATGGGAGAATTGAAAAAAAAATTGCTTTCTATATTACTAATGTTATTTTCTGCAGTGTCAATTCTGTTGTTTGCTTGTTTGGTTTTCCTGTTTTGCTGACTGCAATGCAGGTTGTAATCCTATAATCATATTTTGACCTCTTTGTATTTTTCTTTTCTCAGCTATGTCTCCTTGGCTCTATTCTGTCCACTTCATCTCATGATTACCTCTCTTTCCTCTTTAAAGTTCTTCCCATAACCCAATAAGAACCTTGTACAATTTGGAGGCTGGAGTGATGGCTCAGTGGTTAAGTGCACTGACTGCTCTTGCAGAGGACCTAGTTAGAGCACCCACATGGCAGCTAAGGGCAGTCCTTAACTCCAGTTCCAGGGGAATCTGATGCCCTCTTCTGGCCTCCATGGGGACTGCATGCAGGTGCTGCAGTTACATTATATGCAGGCAACACACACACAGAGTATAAAAACAAAATATAAAAATGATCTGTGTACAATTTTGAAGAAATGTCTTCTATCTGCTAGGAATGAATAATTTCCAGACTGGTTAGGATAACAAGGAGCTATAGATTTCTCTTGGACATAAGAAAAATTGACATCTCTTTAAAAACAACCATGAGAGCCCAGCTGTCCGAGTGACCAAAACTATGGCTCCTGAAGCAGGAGCCAGTGAAAAGCAGCCATGTGTTCTTTTACTCCCAACAAAGCCTATGCACTACTAGGCTGATGGGGCAGTTGCAGTGCTGATATTTTGTGTAAATACTTCCCAGGGGTATCAATCCCATATTTATGAAAGTGGGCATTCTTCTTGTCCTATACTTTCAGAAGATTTTTTTTTTTTAAATAGGAGTGATTGTGTCAAGGACTTCTATACAACAATATCTTTGATTTGGTACCCTAACTACAATGACTATACAGCCTTTGGAAATATTTTTTAAACCTGTCATTATTAATAAGTGGAACAAATGAACACACTATTTAAAAGCAGATCCCCCCTGCCCTTGAAATGGTCTAAGCACTTTATAAAATTGTCCTGTTATTTTTGAGACCTGAAATTTTATACTAACTTTGTGGTAGCTTATTTTAACACTCTGAAATATATTCAGAACAGCTCACCTCAACATGCTTGCATGCTGAATATTTTATGCTTGGACAAAGAGCAGACTGTAGGTCTTTCACCAAATACACTTCATGCTCTTGAGTATGGGTTACCAAAAATGCTGAAGATTTTTTTCTATTTATTGTTATAGCCCCAAATCCTTGTGTCTCTTGTATGCTTTAAGTGACATAAATATGCATTTCCATCTGCACATCCTTGTCAGGAATAGTTCTGCTGGGAGGTGTTATGCCACCCAAGTTCTTCCAGAATAGAGTCTGTTAATCCTGTTACCACTATAGAAACTCAGAGGAAAAGTCTACCCAGGCCACTACTGCAGCTGTTGTGGATGTAAATGCTCCAGCAACCACACCCTGGGCACCCAAATGAAATGCAAGAAAATTTCTTAGGTAGAAGATGGATGCACACCGTTGACCTTTTACTTAGAGCACAGGTCTCCATATGATTTACAGTAAATCTTTTAAATATATA
>NW_008331995.1:7920700-7948599 GCF_000622305.1 Nannospalax galili | reverse complement strand
ATGGATACCAAGTCCATCTAATATATCCATGTAATACATACATACAAAAATGGACACAGATACAACCATATTAGCTATAATCTACCATAAACATGCAAAGAGCTACTATAATAAACTTTAAACAATAGAAATAGATTCTCTAACCTCATTAGATAAATGGGTGCCCCCAGTAGGTATACTCTTGCCACTTTGAAGGTGACTGGCATAAATTTCCACTAAGTAGGTCACCAAGAATATAAGTCTTAAATTCTGCACTGGGCCAGTTAATAGATTCCATAACCTACCTGAGAGCAGAGCAGGCAAAGGAGAAATGACTGAGCGTGTGGTTTACTTTTCTATTTCCTCCCTCTTTATCTCTTGTCAGTGTGGCTTGACTTTTAATGTCTGGAGGGCCTCTGCAGAGATCTCATATCTATCCAGTACTTACATAAGCCCACCACAGATGGATGATGAACCCACCATGGTTTAGACATCTGTAAGGAAGCACCCATGCCCATCAATGCAATGTCACTTCCTGAGAACCAGCATAGAAAAAGGAACCCAATTATCATTTACCTATAAATATGTGCAACAAAAATTTATTGATCTATTAATATATAATGAGGTTTTAAGTACCCAATTCCATGTCACTTTGAGAGTTCTCTAAATAACACAAGATCTAGTGGTAGAAGAAAAATTCTACAGAAAAGCAGTGGCTCTGAAATACTCTGGAAAGGAATCCAAGTTCCCTCCAAATTGATAAAAATATATTATCGTAATGATAAAATCTAGAATTGGCTGCAGGACACGAGACAAATTCTTCTCAATGTCTAAATGGACAAAATTTTTCTGGATGGCAATTAACAAATAATATTGCACTTTTCCTATGGATTTAACCTATAGAAGCAAATAACCATAAGAAAAAACTCACAAACATGATGTTTGATAGTACTTAGAAAAACAGAAACAATCTACATTTTTATTTATGGAAAATTGACAATTTGTGAGATATCACTTAAATAAGTAATGTTATGCATTCTTTGATTCCCCCTTCTTTGAGTACTTACTGTATCCCAAGCTTTCCTTCTTGGATATAATAACTAACAGGCAGGGATTCCAGAAAGATGACATCTTAATCAATTCTGGGAAGAACATGTACCCCATAAGCAAGTAAACAATTGAAGTAAATACTTCTAAAACATAAAATGAGGAAAATGAAATAGTACTTCAATAGTAATGGCTGGTGGTGAGGTCTAAGAGGCTGCATCATATGAACATTTGACAACCTCCCTGGCTTTTACTCATACAGTATTGGTAACACATTTGTACTGATTAGATTTTGTCATCTTGACACAAAGTGTAGTAGCCTGGAAAGAAGGAACCTCAATTGAGGTATTTTCTCCATTGGATTGACCTGTAGCCATGTCTATGAGTCATTTTTTAAATTGCTAATTGAGGGATGAGGGCCCAAACCCCTGTAAGTAGTGCCATCCCTGAGCAAGTGGGCTTGGTTTCTGCTTCAAGTGCCTGCCTTGAGTTCCTGCCTTGAGTTCTCTTCATGAAGGACTGTAATCTGTAAATGAAATAAACTCCTTCTTCCCCAAGTTGGTTTTGGTCAGTGTTTTTATCACAGCAACAGAAAAAATATAACATCCATCCTAATTATGACAATTGAAGGGTCTGCAGCCACTTCAGAAGTCTCTTGTGGGTAGTAATGGCAAGATCTGACCCAAATTTGGTAAAATGAAAGGTTTCTCTAAGGAGGTAACAGTTAAATGCAGATCTGAGTATTTTTTTCAGTAATCTTTAGGATGTAGGGAAATGTACATAGTATAGTGGTAACATAAATGACATATTCAATAATGCCCCAATATATGTTTGTTAAATATTTGCTGAGACAGTCTAGCATATTGATTAGAAGCTTGGACTTGGATCCCAGCTGCCTAAGATAAAATCCCAGCTCTATCATCAACTAGTTCTGTGTGAACATATGTAAGGTAAACTAGTGAATCAGGGCAATTCTGGGAAAAATGGGGATGGCATTATAGTACCTACTACAAAGCCCGGTTGGGAGCATAAGATGAGTGACTATACACAAAACTCTTCACATAATGAAGCACACACCTGGGAATCACTAGTTTTTATTTACATTCATACATTAATTAAAATCAGAATATATACCACTAGTTAGCTATTCAAATATATTGGTGTATTAGTACCTTAATTGTAATTAATATACAATAATCTTTAGCAATTAAAATATAGTATGAATTCTATTATATGTATACATTTGAATGTATATATAACCGTACAGAACTATAAGCATGTTTATACACACACAAGATATTTCCATTTTGTAAAAAAAAAAAAAATGGGAATAAAATGGTAGGAATTGTATTTTATTGTCTTTGTATCGTTCTATGCTCTTTGCAGTTTTCATTCAAATGCAAATTTGCTTCCAAATCAGAATTTAAAAAGTCAATATGTATTTTTAGCACAAAAGTACTATGTGGATTCTGACCAGGATCAACTGGGATTCTAAGAGTAGAGGACAAAGACTGGAGGGATGTACTCAGATCACCTCTCCCCGGGATACTGTTACCTGAAAGCTGAGAGACACCCCCACCTCCCATCTGTCAGTCACCTACAAGCCATGTAACATCTGCTTTCTGCCAGACATTCTTTGGAGAAATTCAAGATGAACAGGGTATATGTACCCCTCAGGGAGTCACCTCAGAATGGGAATGAGAAATACCCATGATAGTCACAACACCAGAAACTCAAGAAAGAGCTATGATGAGGATGTCAACTGACTTCTTTGCGTTACCATGAGGATTGGACGATGGGATATTGACCAAATGTAGACAGCTTCATGTAATGGGCTTGAGGAGTCTGCAAATTTCAATCATTAGTTATCAAGGTCTGGTGTGAGCAGGAATCTAAAGTGTGTCTTAATCACATGCCAGCAAGATCGGCTAACCTGGAGTGTGGGGGTTCAGCAGGGCCAAAAGTATCGTACTCCAGAGAAACACTCCAAGGCCCAGTCAGCATGCCTGATTGTTAAAGCAAGTTTGAAAAAGGAAGACTGAATGGTCAGGGGAATTGGAGACACAGAAAAGTTCAAGTTCTAGTTCTGCCGCTTACCATCTGGGTAACACTGGGCAGACCACTAAAACCTTCATCTGCTTCCTCATCTGCGAACAGTGACTAGACTTCACTGGGTACTTTGGTTTTCGAGTGTGATAACGGACTTAGGACACCCTAAGCAACATTCAAATAGTTGGGATAAATAAGCTACTCTAGCTTTAATGTACTGTTTTCAAGAAAACTTGGCTTTTCAACATTTACCTTAAACATTAATAGTTTTTTTTGAAAGAAACTGTATATGTTACACCAATTATTTTTGAGTTTATAGCCTGATTGGCTTGATTTATTTTTTCAGAGCCTGAAACTCATCAAAGTCATCTAGACCATGGAACTCTAAAAGCTGCTCACCATTTTTTTTCCTTGGGTAACATTTCCTGAAATACTTTCTTAAAACATTAAACTGAAGGTAACTGCCTAAAAATGAAATGGAGACCCATAATTGCAAACTGTTTTCATGTCTGAAGAAGTTTCAAACACGTTTAAGGACTGACTTGTTCCTTGTTACCAGCTCAGAATCTGGTTATAAAAGTATAGCACACAGCCAAGGTCTGCCTGCAGGGCCAATGGGCAGCAGCAAACAGAAAATTGAGGTCATTACCTGGAATAGTTAGGCAAAAAGGAAACGTGTCAATGAAACCAAATCGAGCCAGCCCCCAAAGACTGAAGTCCCCAGAGGACTGAAGTTTGCAGCTGTGGAGGAAGTTCAGGGAGGGGCCACTACAACCTTCCCCACACCGTTCTTCCTTGCCTCTTAATCCTTTTCAACTTGAAGAAAAACTGCTGTTATTTCTGGAGAAATGATATACGTCTGCCATTTTCTCGTATTTTCAAAAAGATTCACTAAGGCTGATCGAAAAGGCTTAAAACATCTTCATGGCAGAATCCTTGATAAACATTTCACCTAACGATTTTGAGGCCGGGGCGAAGCTGACGTGCCACAGATGACAAACCAAAACAACAATATATAAAACAGCTGCTTTTACTTGAAAGTCTGGAAAGGCATCTTCCAACCAGAGCTGGCACAAGAAAATTAAAGAAAACAAGTCAGCTACCTTTACCTTACTTATTCTCCCCAAAGTTAGATTGAAAGAATCCAAGGCTTTGTTCATTCAAACTAACGGCCAATAGCAATCCAATGATTACTTATTCCCATTCACTTCCTAAAGGTGAGACTATTTTAGGAAGCTTTCGTTCCTCAGCTGGAGAAAATGACCAAATTAAACTCATCACTCAGCTTCCAAAACTAAAAAACAAAACAAAACATGGTTTTATTGAAAATCCACCTGTTCTGTATCCACCATGTTTTATTTGGCTTTTGTTAAAACACAGGAATCCGTGTTTTCTTAAATTTGCCTTGTTCTCTACTAAACTATTCTGTTTTCCAATTTCACTTAATACAAGAACAAAAGAGAGGGCTAGAGAGATGGCTCAGCAGTTAAGAGCATTTGGCTGCTCTTGCAGAGGACCCGGGTTTGGTTCCCAGCACTCGCAACGGTGGCTAACAACCATCTGTAACTGCAGTTCCAGATAATCAGACGCCCTCTCTGGCCTTCATAGGCACCAGGTAAGCATGTGGTACATGAACATACATACATGCATGCAAAACACTCATATACATAAAAAAATAAATCTTGAAAAAGAAAAGGTAAGAGTGCCTTGTGTGTTGCCCAGGCCTGTAATGCTCACTGCTGAGGTGAGAGGATTCCAAGTTTGAGGTCAGGCTACGCTAATAATTTTTACCAGGCTTGATCTTGTTCAATGAGTTCTTATATTTTGAAGATCATATGTTTTACGACCCAGGATGTGGAGAGTACAGTTATAGAGTTTACTAATAGCCAAAATTTTCAAACATTTGTGTAAACTTAACAAAATCATTCATATGCTTGAGAATAAAAATATATTAAAATGCACAAATAATATATAAATAAAATGTAAATGTATATAATACATAAATCTCTCTGTATATTTGGTTGGCTTGAGACACGGTCTCATGTAGTTGTAGCTGACCTTCAACCCCTAATCTTTGTGTACACACCTCCCAAGTTCTAGGAGTACACCAGGTATTTACCAGAATGCCCAGCTCTACAGTGTCACTTCGGTGAACTACTTTTGCTAACCACAATAATTTGTGAATGGTTTAGTGGCTTACACCTTGAAATGTCACTTGTCTGCTTTGATCTGATTTCAACCACAGATAATTACACTACTAAATTCTAAGTGGTAGTTCAAAGCCAAGGGAAAATATAACTCACCATTATAGCTATAAATATGGTCCTTACATTTGAAATTCACACCCTAAGTGTTTTGATCTAGAAATAAAATTAAAGTCACTCTACCTTAAAGGCCTATCAGAAAATTTTCAGGTAAGTTTCTACAGTTGCTACTCTCAGCGAAACGTTAACAAGAAGCTACTTGTTTCAAAAGACAACTTGGCAATAGATGGAAGATGGTAACAGAGAATGAGACACTAGAAAAAGGTCACTGAGAGTCATCGACTTCCCTTCTGTGTGCCCATCATAATACCTGGTTTTGCTTTACTTTTGTTCATGAGGAATATGACCAGCAGACAGAATTTAAAATATGACTTTGATAGTAGTGAATAAAATGTCTTAAGGCAGGTATGGTGGCACACACCTGAAATCTCCACCCTGGGCACGCAGAGGCAGAAGGTGGTGAGTTCAAGACTAGCCTGGATTATAGTGAGACCCTGTCAAAAAGCCCAGGGTTGTGAATGTAGCTTAGTGATAAAACATCTGCTTAGTTTGTGAGAGGCCCTGGGTAGATCCAGAATGAAGAAAAAAAAATTAAAGAGAATTCTCCAGATTGGAAAGCATAGACGATTAAGCCTGAGAAGTAGTGATTGAAATAAATATGTAGACATAGACTCAAGAGTTATTTAGAAAAAGTAAGAAATCAGAACTTTGAAATCGCCAATAGAGGGATGGGATCAGCCAAAGAATAGCTTTAAGTCTAAAAAACTGGAACAAAAACCATACAAGGAAAATAAATACAACTTTGGATTATCCACGGATAGCTAGTCACCCACTTTAGTGAGATGAAGGGCTTAGGAAAATAGGACAAAATTGAAAGGATTTGGCCGGTACCCTAAAATAATAAATTGAATAAAAAAAATTCAAAAGTCAGTTACAATTCTGAGACTGCGATTTGTGGTGACCAAAGGCCTCAAAGAACTGAAATTGTCATTTTTCTTGGAATTCTCTAGTGATGAGTACATGACTGCAATAAAATGTGTGCTCAGCAAAGGCAGCCTGGCTGGCTGCTTAGCTTGAGAGGCTAACTACACAAAACAAACAAGCAAATTTTGAGTGTGGACTGAGAGGAGAGGAGGGGAGAACAGGGAAGGGGAGGAGAGGTCGGGTCTTAAGGAACGAATATAATAAATATATTAGTGGCTCTTGTAGTAAAAAGAAGTGGATAAAGGGGGCAGGGATGGTCAGTCAGATAATTAAACGGGAAAGATCAACAGCAGAGTGAAAGGCAGGAAGAACAGGGGTGCAGGAAAGAGGAAAAGGGAAAGAGTGAGCAGGAATGTAATGGAGGTGCCAGGCTGGAAGAGATGCTGCCTCCTCCTAATTCTCATGATTACATCTATAAAGACACAAAGAGAGAATATACGAATGTGAAAATTATGCAGTCACATTTAGTGAGCAAAAATGGAAAGCATTAAAATGTTTCCTTAATAACTTAAAGTAAATAAATTAATAGCTCCTGTCACATTGATTCATCTATTGCATGTGGGAGCTCAATAAATGTTAATTGAATTAAATTAATAACATTTGCTCAACGGTAGTAAAAACTTAATTAACTATCTTACCTTTGCTTAGTTTATACCCATTGATTCTTTCAATTACTTCTGACCCAAACAGGGATTTTCTAGTTCACTGATTTTCAATATAGACTTCATTTTTTTTTCTAAGAACTATAGAGACACTCCTAATTTTTGTCCCAATTTTGATTTGGTTTTTGTTTTCAGTTGAAAAATATTGTTTTCTCTGAGTTAATATCAAGACCTATATATAGAGTCCCAAATATAGTTTCTCAGGTCCTTTATCTAGTTCTAAAATAGTTCCCCAATGGAAGATGTGATACCACTTTTCATGTGTTTCACCCTTTAACTTATGCTGCTTTTGAATACTTTGGGTACCATGTCAAATAACACGATAAAGAAAGGAATCGGGGGGCGGGGATTATTGTTAGCAACCCAGTTATAAAAAATGGAAGATGTCAGTAACATTCACCCAAAAAAAAATTGTGGCTCACTTCAGATGTCAGAATTCTGGGTTGAACAGACTGGGTTCTGAAATGTGTGTATGTCAGATGATTTTTTAATGAGCAACAGATAGCTCCCACTGGGGGAATGAAAAAAATAAAAATATAAACAGAGATATAGAATTAAAATAACTTTATGAATGGCAGCTAAGTTCTCCATAAAATCCTCTCTGCACAAACTTAGTGAGTTCCAAATGGTTGCTTAATGTAGCATACCACTTACATTCAAAATGCTATACTTAAAAAAATGCTATACTTAAAGTTGTCTCAAAATTAAAAAGAGAATCATATACCACTTGGCTGTAAACTGTATTCTCTGCATGTTTTTACATTCTAGTAACCTCTATCCAACTTTTTTTTGTTACTGAATTACTTTGTGCAAAAGCAATTTAAATTACATGCAGTCTGACTACGTGTGATAATTCGAACTGATTATTAATGAATTCTGTTAAGCAAAGAGCTGCTGTAATCTCTATACTCATCATGGCTTTGTGTCTATCAACTCTTTCTGAGCGGCTGTTTAATGTACAGTACAAAGCAGCTGAACCTGAATAAGAGGGTTCCCCAGTGTATGAGAAATCAACTGTACTTTTCAACTACCGGGCAAAGAAAGTCTGTCAAACTAAGGTATTTGCAAGATTGGATTTGGGTCAATGACACAACTCAAGTTTTAGGGAAAAGAAGGTTTTGCGGATGTGCAGCCTTCCTCAGCCACTAGAAAGTTGAAATACAAGCAAAACATGAATTAGAGATTCGTTGTATAATATATAGATGACAAAAGCAAGAGCAAAGCTTTTGGAATTCAACAGCCCTAGGTTCAAATCCCAGTTCTAATCTTGAGTACTGAGGAGTCCTTGGACAATTTACCTAAAGAAAGTCTCAAAGCCTTGACTCTTCTCCTTTATCTGTTAGCTAGAGAGAGTAAGTTCTACTTTTCCCTTCTTTTCAAGGAAGCTAATAATATCTATCTCCCAGATTCTTTCAGACTGAGATGTTTGAGTTTAATAAAGTATTAAGCAATAATATAGAACTCGACATACAAATGGATATAACATGCATATTGGTGTACAAAGAAGTGGCCTTCAGCCTGAGCAATTTTGTCCCCATGGAGAAAGTTGACAAGGCTAACAGTGATTTTTGATTACCATAACCTGGAGGACAAATGCCACTTGGAGTCTACTAGGCAGAAGAAAGAGAGACAGGACAGCTAGCACTCTACCGTCTCCCTCTCATATAAAATTATCTCAAAATATCAACATTGCTAAGGCAGAATTTAAATAGCCATCTCATTGAGATGCTGGCTGATGATTGGATGCATTCCTACCCAAGGAAGGAAACTCAATGATTACTTTCATTTTGACCACCACCATTATCATTGTATTGCTAATATGGTAAGTTCCTCTTGCGTTAGAGGAAACCTACACTGTCCCAATGTTTGGAGCTAATTCTATTTCAATATTCAGTGTTCAATACTGCATTAATTGCTGTCAACAATAGATGTTTTTCTTGAACCCCTTCTTCTGCCAATCTTTTTCAGTATGGATTAAACCACCACCAAGAGATTTAAAGCCAGCAGCATATGGGGAAAGGAATAAAAATTAAACATTGTCGAAAACCAAGGCTGTTTGGAAAATGGGAAAGAAACAAAAATGGCCTGAGACGACTGTGTGTGGCAGACTGTTTGGTCTGGTTCCAGTTTAAGTCTTCAGAGAGCGACCATCTCATGATGGGCTTTGAGAATCACTGATTGACAAGTTTGTGGGTTATTCTTTTTCTTCCCCTCTCACAAGTGGAAGACTCCTTAGGGCTCTGATACGTCTGTGTATTTGATTCACCTGGGAAGTTTCAGTAAGTTCCCCAGAGACTCAACTGGTCAGCTGGGGAGGATGGTGCCAGCACTTTCCAACAGTTCAGAAATTTTAGATTTCTCAGGTGATTCTACTCTGAAGAAGTATCAAGGAAACACATCCCCAGAAAGCAGGACCAAGCAGAGACTGTGATTTGCCATAAAGAGGCAATTTTGAAATAAGCAGTAAAGATGGAATTAGTAAGAATGTATTTCCTGAACTGAGCTGGATGTGCATAGCAATGTCAAGCCAGGCTCATTTAAGTGGCTCAATAAGTGTTTCCGAGTCAGTCAAACCCTTGGCTCCCTATGGAAAAGTGATCCCAGGAACACATATTGTCCATCTCCCTGTAGTACCACCAAATCACCAGTACTGGTGCTTGTTTGGGGCTAAAGATGTCCCTAGGAGCCAGCCTGGCCATGTGTTTAAGAATATGTGCTTCAGTTTCCTCTT
This sequence comes from Nannospalax galili, assembly GCF_000622305.1. NCBI lineage: Eukaryota > Metazoa > Chordata > Mammalia > Rodentia > Spalacidae > Nannospalax > Nannospalax galili. The sequence goes on along the minus strand of NW_008331995.1, from coordinate 7,938,883 downwards.
TCCCCATGTTGGAACTTTGTTTACAGGTCCCATGTTGGAACTTTGTTTACAGGTATAGGCATATTATACACTAACTGCATTTCCATCCAGCTTCATCCTCTCTCTGACATGACTGGGTAAAAAGCTTCCCTTTACACACTCCTAAGTACCGTAATTACTTTCTTTACTAACATGTGGGGTGCTTATGAAGGCCAAGAACCATACCTATTTTAGTCACTACTGAATCCCAATACTTAGTCTAGTGTTGGATCCACCACAGATCCCCCACTGTTATATGGAGTGAGTGAATGAACGTAGGAGTTCCAAAATACATGATGTATGTGGCTGCCTCAGCTTTCTCTATGGCTCTCCAAACCAGAATCTTGGTCAGGATATTGGCAGAAGTTCCCAGAATACCTCTCTTAGTCATCCCAGCTGATTACAAGCAATAAAGCTTGTTTCCCCAAAGACAGTTTCAAAGTCAGAGAAGCCATCTCCTGGCTAAGGACCTAAAAGTGCAAATGTCCAGGTCAAACCATCTCATATAGGAAAGGAACTGTCTGAGAACAGAAGTAAGAAGATATGCCCACTGGTGCAAAAGTGGTACAAATGCCATGGAAGTAACCAAACACTTTCTGTGAGATGCTGTAAGATGCAGCTATACTTGGCACAGTTATCAGAAACAAAGACCTTTGTCTAGCTAGGACATAGACCTAGGGGAAGATCTTACTATTATTATTCTGCTAAACAGAAATAGTATTAAGCCAACTCTTAATAATTTAATGTTATACCCATAGATTAGTGATATTCAACCCTCATTAGAGAAGCTTCTTTCTGCAGTAGAAGGCAATTGATCAACTTGCAGAGAATAAAAGACAGTTGAGTGCTCAGCTCTAAATGGGACATTTATATCACATCCTTGCCCCCAAGACTCGGGGATTGTCACCAAAGAGGGGGTGGAAAGATTGTAAGAGCCAGAAATGGTGGACAACTATAAGGAAACAGTATTTACACTATTTCACCAATAGCTGGGCAGTTGCACATACTCAGAGTACTTGTGACGGCATGCATAAGACCTGCATAAGCTCAATTCAGATAAAATCCCAGCAAGAGCAGGGGAGGTGGACACGAAGTCCTACCCCTAGCTGAGGAGGCAATTGATAGCTGCTGGGAAATGGAGAGTCAGCTTTCTTTAAGGGTGTGATGTCTGGCCAGTCGACCATGCTACAGAGGGTAGACCCACCCCTGGGAGTATTTGGGCAACACAAAGTGACTTTATGGACTTTAAAAAATTAAAAAGAGGATGTGAAGTTTGGGGTGGGGAGGTGGGAAAGGATCTGGGAATAGTTGAGGGAGACAGGGTGAATATGATCAAAACATATTGTATGAAATTCTCAATTAATAAAAATCCTATTTAAAACAAACAAACAAAAAGAATGAGCCTATAGACTACTCATCTCAACCTAGGTTTTATTCTCCTAAAGAGAAGGCAACTGAGGTTTGTAGAAACAAAAAAGAATTAATACAGGGGTTTGTGATCGTGACCATCAGAAGCGTGGTAGCCTGCCTGCCCCTCCTCCTGCATCCCATTTTCATGACACTCTACCACGGCAGCACATGCTGGGACTCTGTTGATCCAAGTGGGTGGTTTCCTCAGTTCTCTGCCTTATCATTCCCAATATGTGTTACACATCAAGTTGAAATTTGCAACATATATAAAATTCTATGATGGCAACGTTTCTATTCTTACTTTTTAAAAAATAGTAATATTTATTCCCTTTAAGAAGGTATTATTCCTTCAAAGTATGGAATGTGAATTTTCTTGAAAATATCCATTCTTAGATCACTAGGTCTTGTAAACTACACTGGGTTTGTGTGTCTGTTTTCTTTTTTTCATCTAGATACACACCTCACAAATGAAAAGCGTGCCGACGAGAAACCCATTAATGCTATCGTTATAAATTCAGTATCCGAATTCAGTATCACAGATGGACCAGCCAAGGAAGCCCCCAATGAGAAAAACCTGTCAGGATCCAGTACATCACTCTCATCCCTCGAAGAATGCCAAACGAAATTTTCCTACCTCCAAACTGATAATTCAGTCCATCAGAGAGACACTGACGGTATGTTTCTCAGAATTCAACCCATCTCTAAATAAAGCTCCAAGCCCCAGCCCTTGTAAAATCACTACATATGCTGTTAGAAAGCAAAAAAAAAAAAAAGCTTTATGAATATTAAACAGGATGACTTCAATTTGCAAACCCTGCTGAGTGACATGTGTCAAGGTCACTTTGTAGCTGGGAGATGCTTGGCAGAGTGTTTGCTCTCAAAGCTGGGAGTTAGAGGCTGTGTGTTTTAAGAAGCTCAGGCAGGCCTCATCCTTCTCGGATGAGGTTGGAAAGGCAGCAGAAACAAAAACTTTTCTCAGATATGAGACCATTCTGCCAGGGAGGGAAAATATAATGAAAACCTATTAAAATCCTGGAAACACAGAAATGTGGCTTGTAAGAAGACGGCTCAGTTGGTAAAGTTCTTGATATATAAGAAGGAGGACCTGAGTTTGGTCCCTAGAACCCATGTAAAATTGTTGGGAATGGTGTGTGCTCTTGTAATCAATCCCACCACCAGGGAGGTAGAGACAGCTGGATCCTTGGGGATTCTCCGGCCAGCCAGTCTTGTCTACTTGACAAGCTCCAGGCCAGAAAGAGACTGTGCCTCAAAACAAACAAATGAACAAACAAAAAACCAAAAACAAAAAAAACAAGGTGGTCAGCACCTGAGGTTCATGTTTGGCCCCCACATGAGTGCACACAGGAACATATGTACCTGTACCTGTGTGTGCACTTCTACACATTCAAAAATATGCACTATATCAAGATGTTTACATTAGCAGTCTCTGGAGAAGTGTTGCCTTTTACAGGTAATATTTGATCAAAAGCAACCCTAGACGAATACCCCATGTATTACCATGTTCCATCAGCAAAACCAATTTCAGATTCATTTGGTGCTAAATAATCAGCATAATCAAATTCAAAATCATGGACTCTACATCATGACATATGAAGTTTAACTCAGAATATCTTTGCAATGACCTTTACAGGAGATATAAGTCCCTCAAGAATTTTGTAATGTTTAGATTTGGTATCTACAATTGCATTGAAAAATAAGCCCGGGTTTCTCAAAGGAAGATAAAGCAATGTATTATGTCTCCTCTGCGCTTCATAGCTCATTACTGAAAATAAGAAAAGTTCTTAAAGCTTGTAGGGAGCTTTTTGGGAATCCCATTAAGTTCGCTCATGATTCTGAAGTTCATTCAGTGTATAAAACCTGACAAGTTTTGGGTTTTGTCTTTTTTTTTCAACCTCTGAATCTCACTTTCTCAGTCAAATACCAGAGCTAGTGACACTGCACAGGTCATTTGAGCTATTCTGCGATGGAATACCACAAATAAAGCATCTTACAAAAAAACTGTCACACAGAACTTTGATTTTAGATTTTAGTGTGATGGCAGTTTCAGTCAGGAAAGAGAGACAGGACTTCTATGTGTTATAAATGTGCTGTCTGATACAGATGTTGATTTGGGTACTTTAAAGTAGAAACTACAGTCTTGATTGATTAAGAAGAGAAGTAAACGAGAGCAACTCCTAAGGACTATGACAAGGGAAGGGGATCCCAGCTAGAGGCCCCTACAAGGTCACTTCTGGTGGGATGGCTCAGTCATCCCTTGAAGCCACCAGATTATAAGATTAGATCCCCAGAACCCATGTAAAAAATCCAGGCATAGTGATGTGCTTGTAATTCCTAGCACTACGGAAGCAAAGGCAGAAACAGGGGATCCCCAAGGCACACTGCCCTTGAAGCCACCAGATTATAAGATTAGATCCCCAGAACCCATGTAAAAAAATCCAGGCATAGTGATGTGCTTGTAATTCCTAGCACTACGGAAGCAAAGGCAGAAACAGGGGATCCCCAAGGCAAACTGGCCAGTCTATTTAGCCTACTTGATGAGCTCCAGGCCAGTGTGAGACTCTGCCTCAAAGGATATAGATAGCATTCCTGAGGATGATACCTGATGTTCCACACACACACACACACACACACACACACACACACACGTTAAAATAAATAAACACTTCTTCTACCCAGCTCAAGTTAGATGACTCAGTCGGCTTAAAGTTGGTAGATTTTGAAGTATTCCAAGAATAGGCAGACAATATAAATATTATGTGAAACTTCTAAATGTTCTAATATTGGTAATGACTTCTGTTTATTTTATGGTACTCAAGACACTTTCCACAATATGTCTTTGGGATAACTTTGGTCTACAGACCAGAGCCTCAATCTAGCATGATACTGCTGCTGAAGTTACTTTGGCAGAGATGAATGGCAGACATGCAAACAGGCAGGGCAGGAGAGCTCTCTGTGAAAGCATTCTGATACAGAGCATTTCTGTGGATTGCAGTAGGGAGGCACGGACAGTCATCATGGGCATCAGACTAGCAGTCCCAGAATTAGGAACTGCCTTGTAAATATCCACAGACACAGTGTCCCTCAACAGTCATTCTGTCTGTCCTGTCAGGAATCCTGTGAAAAGAATCATGAGAGTTGTATCTTTCCATACCGAGGGAAAGAAGGAAATGGTTGCTCTGCTAAAATGGTGACTGATACTTAAGAAGAAAGTTACAATTTCTCTTGTTCAAAAAGAGCAAAGGAGAGCAGGAAGGATATGTGAGTTAGGCCACTTATTAGAAGATTTGACTAAGGTCAGAATGACTCAGAACACTTGGGGTTTTCAGGCAAAGACACAAAGTCACAACCCACTCTTTCTGTCTCTCTTTGCAATAAAGAAAAAATTTTCCCAATGAAAGTAAAAAATCTCAGACTAAGTCCCACAAATAGTGATTAGAAGGAAAAAAACAAAAACACTCATTATCCTAAACGGCAAGGAAATGAAGAGTTAAGTCAGGCACATTTCATTTAGAGGATTTTTGATAGTAATTAATTTAAGGATGCAGAAATTGAGAAGTGGGGGTCATTGTTCGTACTGAGATAAATACGGAAATATCTTTCAGGAACAGCAGGGAAAACAGAAGGGAAGAAAAGGAGAAGATCGCATCCACTTTCATATAGCTTGTGGTTAATTTATTTTCAAATGTATAAATGAGTGCTAGGAATGGATGCTTAATTGCTAATATCTATTATTTATATACATTGCCCCACTTAAAACAGGACAGAAAAGGCTCACACATGCAGATTTTGTAAAACGTGTTATATCCATTAGCACAGTTCATGGGGTGTGCTCTGATGGGAATTTAAAAGCATCTTTACTGAACAGCACACACTCTGCACTGTAGCATAACTTTATTACAGAGTTGTGATCCATCGTGTGTGGTCTCTTTCCCAAAGGAAATGGGGGAAAAACATCCAGGGAACTATGTGATACCTGCTTGTAGGTCAACCATCTTCTGCTTGCAAAAGTATCCCTATGGGAAATGATGCCAGAGATATACATCACCTTAGACTGTTCAGGTACCTTAAAAAATAATCATGAGAATATGCCTAATTGATGTATAATTTTGAATTTCAGACATCTCATCCAGGTGGAAGGAGAAAATCATAAATACAAGATACCTACAAAGAATAGTCTTAATTACACCATGGGCTAGTGAATAAAATGATTACATTTTCTACACTGTAAATTTCATACAATTAAATGCAGTGGTGTCACCTTATAAAGTGTTTCAATTTTATAATTATTTCAGTTCATTTGCTCAGAAAAAAACATAAGCACAAATTTACCAAGTATCACCCAAATCTAGTCATTTGGGTTCTAAAAAAGCAATGTGGATGTTAGTTGTGCTTGTCTGAGTTTCAATAGATCTTGACATATTTAAGTAGCTGTTAAAATTGATAACATCAGGGATGATAGCCTTGACTGAGAAAGGCATTCAGTCACATTTTATTTATTCCCATTCTACATTATAGACATGTATTTTTAAAAGCCTAAGACAGGGGGAGGGCTTCCCAAAACTTTCCATTGTCAGCTGGTGCAATTGTGTGACTCTCTCTGTAGCAGCACATGAGTGCATGAGAAGGCCGGGTTTTGCCAGGCTGTTCTGGTCTCTCCTATCCCACTTTGCTTTAGGAGAGGACAAGGTGAGGTTGGTGTTTCTCTGGAGTCACTTCTCTAAGAACCATGCCCATCACATCTCAGCCTTTAAGCTGAGATCAAGTGAGGAACCGTGCTCTCCTCATTTTGCATAGTGACTGGCAAGGTTTCATGAGGGTGTTTCTGAAGTTGAAAAGTGTCTCTGAAGCTACAATTGGCAACAAGGAATGTCTCTGGTTCCTCCTACCCCCATGTGTGGTCATCACGCGCAAGACAGCAAGCCAAGAGGACAAAGTCGAGAACCACTGCAGGTGCCTGACAAGGGCTGACCCGAAGTGCATGTGTGGAGCATCCCGGCTTTGTTATCTTTTCCACTATAATTAAACATGATCCTCTCTAATGAGACACATTCTCCTTCTTAATTAGCCAATCCCCAATAGAACATTTAGCACCTCTGAAAGCTGCATTAATTCTTCAGTGTCATTAGAGTATCATCAGTTAGCACATTCCAGCCTGAAGGCACCCAAGGAAATGAATGGCCCTGAGAGGGATTTCTCGTGCCTTCTTGTTCATAGTCAAGTACAACTTCTGGTAGCACAGCCTGTGTGTCACCCGTTTGTCTTCTACCACCTTTATCCCAGGTTTAAGAACCAGAAAGGCCAGATGGGTACTCTGACAGCAGTAATTTAGAAATGATGCCAGGTGCTAGGTAGTTCAACAGAGGGGTTACCGTGTGCAGAATTTGTTATAAAGGTGCTAGGAGAGTTGAAAAGTCAAATACAGAAAAGTGTAAATTCAGAGATCTGCAGTCATGAGGGGGCTTTATGACTCTGTCCTGTGGCCCTCAGACCATAGTTGACTATTCCCACTGGCATTAGCTCAGAGACCTCTAGCAACTAACCATTCCTACACAGACCACTAGAAGCTAGCTTTATCCAGAGCCATGGGGAGGAGAGCAGGAAAGACACATGCAGCACCTTAGCCAACCTCCAGAGCAAGAGGACAGCAGAAGAAAACACCTGGGTTTCCCTTTCTCCTTCCCCAAGCCTCCTAGTTCCTGTGGCTGCTGCTGATTGGATGGAGCCAGGCAGGGGTCATGAAAACAATCTGAACCATCTACATTCCCAGCCTTGTGAACCAGAAGAGAGCATGGTTGCATGCTCAAAACTGCCAGGAAGAGAACAGAAGTATGTTACATCAAGGCCAACTGTAATCTCTGGACAAGACAATTCTGGGCTCGTACAACAACTCTACCACCTGCTGGGTTTCCTGGAACAGGGCTCTATAAATTCTATGAGCCCCAGTCGCCACATCTATAAACGAGGTAATTGTGTTACTTGGGGCCTTTGGAAGGCTCTGTGAGACTCGTGAAGCACAGAGGACTGTGGGTTGGATCCAGGTGAGATGTGGAAGTCCAAGTGAAGATTTTGGATACAGAAAGAATCAGATGTAAATCCAGGCTCTACATCAAGAAGGACATAGCAGTGACACTCAGTGACACCCAGTGACACCCTTCTCAACCTTGGACCTTTCATCTTAGACTCATTCGTGATTGATCCAATGAGAGATATGGCTTAACTACCTCTGTAATTTAGGATCTGATGGGAACAGAAATGAACTAGGCTAATACCACCATATGGGAATGGCTAGGAGGGAAAAAAATTGAGTTAGAGGCTGTACAAGTTTCATCAAAGATGTTGCTTAGAGGGAAGAAAGTGTTTTGAGGAAAGGCATTAAAGGTTTACAGGAGTTGGCAAAGTTAGGGTGCAGGGGTTGTGATACAAGCAGAAACCATACCATCCATTAAGATCATGAGTTAGGACCATTTAAAATAGTGGAATTCAGCATGTGTGGCTATAGCTCAGTGAATAGGGATCAACACAGGACCAGAAGTGAGAGAACATGGCAGGAGACCAACCATGCAAGTTCATAAGCTGACAAAGGCTATCAGATTTGAAGGGAGAGTAAGAAGTTTTCACTTGGGAATTAAAGTACCACAGGAGCCAATGAGTTTGAAGCAGGCTCAGGTGGTGGCAAAGCATCTTCAGGAGGAAGTTATTGCTATGTTCCTCATGACAGTTGACAGAGATTACAACCTAGATAGTGGCGAGTGACTGAACCTTGTGTGACAACCCTCAGGAAAAGAGAAGGTACTTCTGAAGAGATGACTTAGGCAGCTGGATACATGGTGTATTCTTTTGAACTGGCCAAAAGAAGGGACATTAATCATGGGCTATGACTCCAAATATCATGTTTATTAAACATTACAGCTCAGGAAGCTGCAAGCAAAGAAAAAAAATAGAGGAGAAGGGGAAGTCCAGGGCTCTTCAAACAGTTGCAAACTTTCCTCTGAACTGTTTATAGTACTTCTGTGCAAACATAAACAAAATGAGCATATGCAAAAAAGCTCAGCCTGCTCCTGTAGAATTATTTAATTTGCCTTTTAGGAAAACTACGGCACACACTTGAAAGTTCGAAAAATCTGTTTGCAATTCATTAATGTTACTATGGTTTGCTTGGGCAAAAGGCTTTGCCTTTTATAACCAAATAAAAGGGACTGACTTAGAAACAGGAAAAAAAGAGCTCCATTCTCAAGTATAAAAGAAGGTGGGAGGAAACAAATTCAAACTTTTTTGGATAAATAAAATCTCTGGTATACAGCAGAAGGAGAGGCCTGAAGAGTTTGCTAGTTTCAAAGAAGCTCTGACAAATGTTGCTAAAGCAAAAGGTAACATGCCCTCCTGCATTTACACGCCATTTTACAAGCAGGCTTTTCACACTCCAGTAAGAATCACCAGCTCCTATTACATAGTCACCTCACAACCTATTCTACTTTTTCCAAACCAGACTTTCAGCATTGCAAGTATAAAGGACAAGACTCAATGGGATGGATTATTTTTATAGGGTCATAACCCTCAGTAAGTGTCTTGAGCCCTCAGTCTGAGGGATCACGTGTAGAATTTGCTGGTGATATTTTTCTACTGATAGCAATTTCTTTGCCAAGAGCTGATAAAGTAGCAGAGTTGGCACTGGTCAAATTTGAGGAGGTTGTGCATCCCACATCCTTGACCACCAACATCCCCTCTTCCGAACAGCCTAGGCGAAACTGAGTCTATGGACTATTATGAACTTACTCCTGAATTTTTGTGGGTGGTTTGTGGTGAGTTATGAGAGATGAGTGAGTTGGCCATATGCTGGAAGCTGGCGTTAAGTGAATAAAAATATACCCAGCCTGGCAGAGAGCTGAGTGTGCACGCTGCAGAGGTATTACGGAGCGGGCTGTCTGCACTATAAATGCTGAGGAATGTCCGCAGCACCTGCATCAATACGCTGCAATTAAAGTCGCAGTAAAAGTCATGGTTTGCATGTGCATGTGTGCGTGTGCATGTGTGTGTGTGTGCATGTGTGTGTGTGTGTGTGTCTGCATGCCTCTGCATGTGTGTATTTTAACCACCACCTTTCTAGGAAGAAAGAATAGGAGAATGAGGGAGGAAAAGAGGGAGCATAGATAACCCACTCTCTGAATTCACTTCAGAATTTTACCAGTGCTTTTATAATAAATCAAAACACTGGTTTTGACAATGTTTGCTCCTTTTTAGACCATGTTTTCCAGATTTTCCTTCTTTTGGAGATTATTCAGTTTATGAACAACGAAAGCAAATCTTGGCTGGGGAGATAGCTCAGTTAGTAAAGTGCTTGCTATGCAAGCATGGGAACCTGAGTTTGGATTCCCAGACCCAGGTAAGAATCAAAATCCAAACAAGAAAGCACATAACTGCAATCACAGTGCTGGAGAGGTGCAGACAAAATGATCTGTGGGGATTGTTGGCCAGCCAGCCTAGCCAAATTGGTGTGCTACAGGTTCAATTCAAGACCCTGTCTCAAAAATAAGGTAGAGTTGGAGGGGGGAGATGTGGGGTAATTATGATAGAAATACATTGCATGCCTTAAATTCTAAATAAATAAATGAAATTATTAAAAGATAAGGTGGTGATCCATCAAAGAAGATACTTGGTAACTTCTGGTCTCTGATCACTTGTACACACATGCACATATGCACATAGCCACACAAACGTATATACACCATACATATATACACAAACACACACATAGAAGAAAAAATTTCAGAAACATATTGATGAAAGGAAATCAATGGGACCAAAAGAGCCCTCAGACCACAGCATGGGCTACCAAGGGAATATCTCGTCTATGTGTTTTTCTTTGAGACAGGTACTCACTCTGTAGTCCAGGCTAGCCTTGAACTCTCATTCCTGTCTCAGCCTCTTTAGTGTGGAGGAAGTCTGTTAAGTATGTATATGTAGTTCCCATACAGTGTAATCAGGAAACCAAAAAGTTATTAATATTCTTATTGAAAAAAAGAGATTCTCATGAAGACCAAACTTTAATCAACTGATAAGCCCATCTAGAGGGGAAATTTTTCCTCAACTCATGCTAGAATGTTACTTTCAACCATAAATAATCGTCAGGTTATTTCTTACTTAGATGAAATATATAAGTACTTAACTTACTCTTTAAAAAATCAGAAATTTTTGAGACTTTTAAAACATGAAAATAAGTTATAATTTTAACAAGAGATCTGCTACATCATTCTAACTAACTCTCTTTATGGAGCACAAATATATAATAATCTATAACCCATTGCAGCTGTTTGGCTAGACTTACCAATTACCTCCAGTACCTTACAGATACTTTCCAGATTTTTTACATGTCTGCATAGTAAATTTTTAAACCAATTTTCTTAAAGTCGACTGATAAGATTTAAAACCTTTTAGACATGTGATGACGGCGGACTTCACTTAAACAACTTGAATATAAAATCAAGACTTTGCATAACTGGAGGAAGATGGAGACAGGAATTAAAAATAAAACACAACCCAAAAAGCTGTGATTATTTTAAAAAGCATTTATATTAAGTTTGGAACTGTGCTTTTAGCTTGCATTTGAATATGGGTGTGGTAGGTTTATGGGAAACCATGTCAAACACATCGCAAAGCCTGGTGACAAGAAACAGGATATTTACAGTCTGTCCTTGTCCCCTGCTCTGATGGCTTCTGGTGCAGCTGCACTTTGGAGGGTCCTGTTAGCATTCAGAGAGCTTGAGGGTCTAGAGACAGGTAATTAATGGTGTTCCTTCCCAGGACCTCCACAGGCAAAAGTAAACGAAGAGGTTCAGGATAAAGTGACAGCACAAGAAATAACTTGATTAGGCAGAATCAATAGGAAATGCTTGGGAAGTTAATAATGCAATTACGTAAGTAGTGAGCAATAGTGTGGGGGTGGAGGAGCTGGGCAGAGAAGTCGTATATATTACCCCTCATGTAGCCAAATACTGAAGAGGGGTTGGGAGATCGCTCAGTGGGTAAAGTGTTTGCTGTGCAGGCCTGAGGACCTGAGTTCAGATCACCAGCACAGACACAAAAAAGTTGGTTGTGGTGGTGTGTACCTGTAACCCTAGCACTGGGCAGGGGACTCTCTGCCTAGCTGAAATAGCAATCTCCAGGTTCAGTTAGAGACTTAGTTAAAAAAAAATAAACTGGAGATGGAAGTGAGGAAGACATGTCAAAGTCAACCTTTAGTCGCCACATAAGCCTGCACTTGCGGACACACACACACACACACACACACGCACACACACACACATACCCCAATAACAAAGAGTTGGCTATAAAGTTTATCAAGTACAACTCCCCATTTTTCTGCCTTTAACTGGCACCCCATATGTGTTGCTATTAATTTTCTTACCTTTCTTGTATTTTTAGTCCCATATTATAAATTTATATGTGTTTGTCCATGTGTAAGGGGGTGCACATGGACATATGTATGCCTGTGTACATGTAGAGGCCAGAGTTTAACCTTAAAAAAAACTTTAAAAAGTATGTGTGTTTTGCCTGCATGTAGATAAGTACACCTGTGTCATGCAATGCCTGCGGAGGTCAGAAGAGGCTGTTGGATCCCCTGGAACTGGAGTTACAGACAGTTGTTAGCTGCCATGTGGGTGCTGGGATTTGAACCTGGGTCTTCTGCAAGAACAACCAGTGTTCTTAACTGCTGAGCCATCTCTCCAGCCCCTAGAGTTCAACTTCTAATGACTTTCCTCAGGAGATATCCACTCTGTGTTTTGAGACAAAATCTCTCACTGGGAGGTGAGGCTTGCTGATTAGGCTAGGAAGGCTATTCCCCTGTCTCCACCTCCCTTGTTCTGGGAGTTGAAGCCTATGTTAGCACATAGAGCTTTTTATGTGGGTGCTGGGCATCAAATTCAAGTCCTCATGCTTGCTCAGCAATCACTTTACCAACTGAGCTATTTCTCCAACACCCATAATGCATTTTCTATTCTAATTGTGCATGTTTATGGGATGCAATATGATCATCACATGCACATATTACAATGTGCAATTGTAATGCTCAGATGGGGGTAGTCAGCAATTCCATTTCCTTCAACATTTTTTAAAGAGTTGTCTTGATTCATGTATAGTGATGACCTCTTTTTCTTTAAACAGAGCAGTGCGCCTCTCTCATCCTTACCTGTCTCTTCTGCCAGTTTTGGGACTGCCTCCTAATGCTCCCTGACACATGCGAAGCAGTGTGCATCAACCTATGCTGCCCCTCTCATAGGTACCACCATGCCTCGGATGAGAACCATCCACGAAATGACTGTAACTGCACCTGTGACATGGACTGCAGCCTTTTTGAATCCTGCCATGAGACCAGCGAGTGCCTGGAACTGGCCATGGAGATCTCAGAAATCTGTTACCGCTAGCACAACAGCGATGCATGTGGGAGAGCCTCTTGGTCAGGATAGGAAATTCCATTACAACACTCTAGAGCTCCATGTACCCAAAGGCAAGAACTATACATATTTCTTGGATGCTCTGGGCCATTTTATACTGCACCTGTCTGGGAAAGCTGATGTTGTCAACTCAATGGTTTTGTTTCAAATTTCACAACCATGTGGCTTGCTGAAAAACAGGATTCTTGATCACATATGATGAACAAATCATGAATAATTCTTAAATGCCATAGGTACAGGATGTTTCTTGACTGTAAAATAGCATGCTAAAGAGCCCTGTGTGCTTGCACTGAGCAGCCTGCATCATGGATTCAACCTCATTCACGAATTCAAGACAAATTAGTGCTTTCTTTTAAAATTGACATGCATTAGCTCATCTTTCTGATGGACTCATGCATAAACATTATGCATTATTGGTTATTATTAATAATGTATTGTATAACATCATTTGTAATTAAAAATTTATTTATACAGTCTCTTAAAATTCACTTATATGTACAGTTTAGATAGGACAGGGAATTAAATAAATTAGAATTAGTGTTCCTATAATTATAGCAGATGTCTCAGAAAGCTCTCCAACCAATGCATCTTGAATTGTATACTCCAGGAGAGCACTATAATTGTAGACCATATCATTATATGTCTGTGGCTGCATCCTAACAGGTCGGGCATATTCTTAATTTGTTACAGAAAGATGCTTATTCATTCCAATAAGCATAAGAAAGAACAAAATGTAAGTTTCAGAACAGGATCTCTGATAACCACCTCCTTCCTGCTTGTTAAGCACAATAAGCAACAGATTGTTAAAATGCATCGGTTCATTTTATAAACATGCATAGGTACCTAAAATAAATACACAAGCAGGAATTTCTTCAGTCCTGCATTCCCAATACAGCATGTACTTGGAAACGATAATTCTTTTATTCTGCTAATGAAGTAACTGATGATTATATTGAAAACTTTTTTCTTATAATATTTTAAAAGGCATGATGTAACCTACAATATTCTTTTCAATTCAAATAAAGTAAAACAAATACTGTGCATAGAAAGCACATGTAGGTTGGAGTAACTTTGGTATCTCTACTCTCTGTGGGTATAAAACAGGGAGGGAAATACATGGCTCATTGGATTATGTTTGTATGTTCCTATGGATGCAGCTCAGTGTGTTTATTTAGAAAGCACACTGTAACAATAACCAAACACAGAGTGGGAAAGTAAAGGAGCTGTGAGATACTTTTTGCAAGCTAAAGAAATAACTACAGTCAACAAACTCTAAGATAACTTTTTAGTTAAGTTTAGTTTTTACAGGCATTAGATCATTATAGACAAAAGCAATGTTTGTGCAGTAAACATTTTTTTAATCCTCAATAAATTCTCCCAACTTTGGATAGAAATTTTCTTTAAAAATACTGCTGAGCTACCATGGGAACAGATTTATCTTCTCCAAGCATTCTCCTGGCATTATGGTATATCCGCGGTTAATGCTGGCTTTTCTCCTGTGACTATCATGTTGTTCACGAACCACAGAGCATGAGACCACTCCATCCCCTGTCTGAAATATTGCATCTTCTCTTCCTTTCAGAAGCTCAAAGGCACAACTTCATACTCTGTACATACAGCTTTAGAGTATGGAAAAATAAAGGGAAGAGACTTGGCGGTGCATGCCTGCAATCAAAGCACTGGGAGGGGGCAGGTGGGTGATATCAGGAGTATCAGGAATTCGAGGCTATCCTCATCTATATAACAAGTTCAAGGTCCATCTGGGATTCATAAGACCTATCTTTATTTATTGTTTTGATTTATTTATTTATATTTTATGTGTATGATGTTATGCCTGTATGTGTGTAAGTGCACCCATGTCGTGCAGTGCCCATGGGGGACAGGAGAGGGTATCAGATCCCCTGGAACTGAAGTTATGGACAGTTATTAGCTGCCATGTGGGTGCTGGGATTTGAACCCTGGTCTTCTGCAAGAACAGCCAGTGTTCTGAACTGCTGAGCCATCTCTTCAGCCCCGAGACCTATCTTTAAAATAATAGTAACAAATAAACAAAAAAGGCTTGGCCAACAGGAAGGGCACCTAGGGCTGTTCTGTTCTTCTCCTTTCATAAAAGACATTTCATAAAAGACAAAGGAAGCCCCAAGAATGGACAGAACTAAGACCACACAGTGAGTTCATGGCAGTTCTAACTCAGGGTCCAATTCTGCTGCCCTGGCCCACAGTTCTTCCCTTCTTGATGAAGTTAATATTTAGTAGTCCAGATGTAACAGCAGTCACAAAACTCTAAAACAACGGCTGCCACACTGACCACAAACATTGGCAGCCTTGAACCTTCGGTGCTTCAACACACCCTAGCCATCCCGGGCCCCTCTCCATTCACCTAGCCCTCTACATGGTCTAGCCACTAAAGAAGAAGCACGTGGGTCTCTAGGGCTCCCTGAGACTCCATCCTGACAATGTGAAGGTCCTTGGCCTCACTGCTCAGCCCATATCAAGTTTGTGTTCCGTGTTTTTATTACCGGATCCTTATTCTTTCTCATGTGTAAATCCTCCAATTATGTAAAGACTGTGCACTTCAAATGTGAAACCAATGATTGTCGATTAGAGACATGAAAGTCACCAGGCTATTTGACAGCATGGTCAGAATCCTCTGAGATCATTTTGTGGCCTGATCATGCTTTCCACAGTTTGTTAACTTGTTTCTCACTTTCAGGATTCACTGTGCTCTACCAGAAAGGATCATTTATTCAAAGTGTGAAATCTCTTTTCTTTATCACCAATAATAAAGTATCATCCTTTTTGCAAACATGAATGGTTATTTCAACCAAATTTCTACACAATAAAACATGTGCATCAGGGAAAATACAATTCCAGCAGAAAGGCAGATCAAAGCAGAACATGGTTATTGATTAAACACAGATATCAAGCTCTGAGATGGGACTAGTATTTTGCAACAATGATGAAAGTTTGTGATTAAAAATACAGATAATGTACTTAAGGGTAGGGCTTCCTAGAGAATGGAGCATCCTGACTTAAGGAAGTACATTAGTACAAAAGAGACTGGGGAATATACAACCTTTACAGAGAATGGAGAACAGAGATTTTCCCCTCAGACACACAGTAATAAAACCATATAGTTACACTGCCTGCCAAAATATGGAAAGTCATGAAGAAACAAAGTTACATTTAACTTGCTAATGAAATCTCCCCACTAAATGAACTCATAGGCCTACAAAATTAATTATAAATGCTGGACAATCAAAGTTAATAGAGTGAAAGTCACTTCATTTTTTTTTCTTCCAAGAGAGTCAGAAAAATATATTCAGGCAGGGAAATTTTACCAAGAGAAAATCTCCTGGATGAGCATTCAGCATTGTTTTTAAGGATAAATATACAGATGGAAGGTGTTTGAAGGAGAGATTTAGTCATCAAGAGCCAGTAAGTTTCTCCCTCCACAGTGGGAGGGAAAGTATATTGCATCCTGTGATTGCTTTCATATGTAAAACAATCAACTTACTAAGCAGGAAAGGTTTATTATGGCTCATAGTTTTGGCTCATAGTTTTGCAGGTTCTGGTCCACAATTAGATAACTGTGTTGGTATGGTGTCTAGAGTGCCTGACAGCATAAAACTATTCATATCATGACCAGAAAATGGATCAGAAAAACAGGAAGGACCAAGTGACCCACAGTCTCCTTCAAGGGCATATCACCAAAAGATCAGAGGACTTCCACTAGACTCCACTTCTTAAAGGCAGTCACACGGGGAAATATACCTTTTTCATCAGGACCTTTGGCCACTAAACATCCAAAACACAACCGTGGACACTTTGCGAGGGAACCCACCTGTAACAGTGTTACCACTCAACTGTTGTGTTTCTTCAGGCCCTGTGAATTGATAGCCTCTGAAGAAATGTTCACACTTTGTTTAATAGTTTGTTGGGTGTTCTCTGAAGAACAAATATGAGCAATAGTCCAGTACTTGCTGCATATAACTTCAAGTGGGTTGGGTAAAAGACCAAGGGGATTGAGAATTGGTAGATATCCTAGGGCTATAAACAACATGGTTATTGGAAGCTTCAGAAATAGGTCTAGACAGCTCCTTACATTATAAAGAAGGGACAGAGCCCTCCTCTGCAATGATTCCTATGTCTTGGGGGGAGAGGGTGTGCTAGAGATGTTCCATTTAGGGCTAAGTATTCTGCACAGTCTCTTGTTCTATGTATCTTGGTCAATTGAGGGTATTTATGTTAATCACCATCTACTGCAAAAAGAAGCTTCTCTGCTGAGGTTGCACTAATTTATGGGAATAAAAAGTCATATGGAAACTTGCTACTATAGAAGCTTCACACACACACACATACACATACATACACATTAAAAGAGTTTAAGTATAGTTACCATATAATAGGACAACAATGCCCTACTAGGCACCATAGGCTAACAAAAATAAAGTACAGTACCAGAACAAAAAAAAGAAGAGGCCGCAAAGGGGCGGGGCCTGGAGAGGAACTGAGGTGGGGTACAGCCTGTGTTAAGGACACATACCACCTTTGGTCTACCATCTGCATATATTGTACAGCTTTATTTTGGCCGTATCTCTAAATCAGTGGTTTCCAACTGTGGGTGATTTTGCTTTCTCTTTCTGTGTGGCGATATCTTGAAACATGACTGTCACACAATATGACTAGTTGGTGGAAGCCAGGCACACTGTTGAAGAGCCAATGACATATAGGACAGCCCAAGGATGGTTTGCTTGTGAAATGTCCCCCAGGTATTTTAAACACTTCATGACAGTGGGTGCTGTGATTTGGGGAGGTTGTAAAACCATGACAAAGGGAGGCATGGGGAGAGGCCTCTGAGGGTTATAGACCAGTCCCACTTCTCTGCTTCCTGGTAGGCACCATGTAATAAGGAGCTACAGCATACTCCCCTTACAAAGGACCAAGCCTGCAGTCAAGCCATGCCATCTTCACCATGATGGACTGAAATACTGTGAGCCAAAATAAATCCTTCTTCCCTTAAGTTGTTTTCTTGGGTAGTTTAGTTAAAGCTATGAAAAAGTCCCCCAGGGGACAACATCCACAGCTAGAAAAAGCATTGTATTCAAATTGGAGGGGCTAGGAGGTTATAAGCTAGAATTCACTAAGAAAACAAAATTGATAATGCTTGTTATGTCTAAAAAGCTTAAACGGGGCTAAACAACAGTGACAAATCAAGAATCATTAGTGCTAAGTTGGATAAATAAGAAAGCAAAGTAATTTACTAAATCCAAGGAAACACAAA
>NW_008331995.1:7913289-7920521 GCF_000622305.1 Nannospalax galili | reverse complement strand
CCTTTGCGGGTATTTCATGGATGTGGTACACTTACATACTTGCTCTCATGCACAAGAAGAAAAAAAAAAAGAATAAAAAACCCAAATGTTGGAGTCAGAGTTGCCAGATAAAACACAGGATGCCATGTTGATTTCAAATTTCTAGAACATAATATTTTAGTATAAGTATGTCAAAGCTATTGCGTGTAACCTATCCATAATACAAAAAAATTCACTGTTTTATCTGAGATTCAAATGCAATTGGTATCTTATACATGTACTTGTTAAATCTGGTATCATGATTCAAAAGGCTTTAATTCTGAGGAGGGATTTACAGATGTAATCATCCTTTTCCAGCTTCCTTCCTGCCTCTGTGAAAGGAGACATAATTTGTCTCTTTTGGTCAGAGTGCAGGACATTCATGGATCATAGTTTATAAATAGTATGATTTAAGAGAGGTCAGGGTCCTCTGGCTTAAAGATTGGCTCCACATTTTCTTTCATGTCCCAAAGGGTCACTATCTTAGACTAAGCCACTGAGTTTCAGTTGTCTCCTTCCCATCTCAGTTATCCACCTAGGAAGACCTCAGCCAAAGGCTCTTCTCATTCAAGTGGTAAGAAGCAGGGATAGTTTGGAGCTCAGCTGTCCTTATAAAGGTCTATGTGTTAGTGGTGTGGTCCTCAGATTGTCACTCTTGGAATAGGAAGAATCTAAGGGGTGGATCCTAGTCAGAGGTCTTTGGGTCATTAGGGAAATTACACTAAAGTGGAGGATGGTGTTAGGAAGTAGGTCAGTCAGTAAAGTGCTTGTTTCCTGAGTTTGACCCCCTAGAACATTAAATCATACAAAAGTCAGTTGTGGTCATGCATACTCGTAAGCCCAGTGCTGAAGAGGAGGAGAAAGGTAGATCCTTGGAGTTCCCTGGCCAACCAGCCTGGCCTTCTTAGTGAGGTCCAGCCATTGAGAGACTGTATCGCAAAAAACAAGGTAGACTCTGGGTAAAGAATGGCACCTGAGGCTGTCCCTCTGAACTCTACACACACACACACACACACACACACACACACACACACACACGGCAACTGAAACCTGCCCTGTTTCCTGTTCTCTCCCTTTCACTTCCCAGACGCCATGAAGTTTTGCTCTGCCACATGCTCCACCTAATAATGTCATGTCTGTGCACAGGTCACAATGAATTAAGCTCAATCAACCGTGGACAGGGGCCTCCAAGACCTGAACCAAAGTCGGCCTTTCATTTTCCTAAGTTGAGTATTTCAGGTATTTTGTTATAGTGATGGTAAGCTGACAATGCAAAAACAGGCATTGCCATTTAAGCCATAATATATGATGCTGGCTTTTGGAGACAATTTTGACAGAAAGACCCATTCTGAGAACAGTTTGCTGGGCTATAAGGGAGCGTCCACCCCATCTAGATACTTTCTTTCAATCTATCTCTGTCAAGAGGAGTGAGTAGGAGGGTGAGACGGAGATACTTCCTGTTAATGGATTCAGTGCCAACCACCAGCACCGAAACTCCATCAGGCATTCCTCATATATAGTTAGGGGTGCACCCATGGATTTGTGTGTCCCCCTTCACCATTTCTAATTAACATTTAAAATATTTAAGTGCTGGGGCTGAAGAGATGACTCAGCAGTTAAGAACACTGGTTGTTCTTGCAGAAGACCCGGGTTCAAATCCCAGCACCCACATGGCAGCTAACAACTGTCCAAAACTCCAATTCCCAGGGGATCCTACAGCCTCTTCTGACCTCTGTGGGCATTGCACAACACGGGTGCACTTACCTATACACAGGCAATACACGCTTACACATAAAATAAAAAATAATAAATAAAATTTTTAAAAATATTTAAGTGCTTTCTAGACATTATCATATTGTCTGGCTAGCCCTGTGAAACACTTTCTTAATTACCTTCAATTTTCTTGGAAGACTTAAAAGATAGCAACTTGCCCATATCCACAAAACAGATGAGCAATTGTCACAAAGTCTGAATGCAGATCCATTTATTCTAAAGCTCATGGTTGTAACCACTTAGCCTAGGAGTTACACATGAGGAAAAAAGATCAAACCAAGTCAAAGTTCACATATTCACTTTGTGAGTAATCTGAAAAAAATATAATAACTCTATAAAGAAAAACACTCTGTTAATAAATGTCTTGAAAGTTGTTATCTTATGCAAAGATTAGAAGTTGGAGCATCTTCAAAATGCTTTTCTGATATGTACCCAATAAGTAATAAATGCAAAGTCAATGTATTCCAATTTAATATTCACGTCAGTAACTTTGCTTCATTTATTTGGGGGTTGTAGAGTCTTACCTTTTAGCTTTCCATTTTAGCAAAGCAACTTTGATCTCTGCTTCAAGAGAATCCATTGCGCACAGGCATCCAGGCCAACCCCTCATCAGCATTCCATTGGAGGGTTCTAGGAGCATGAATGGTTTTTAATCAGTCAACAACACTATGGCCAACCAAATGCATTTTGATACTTAGACCTTTTATCTCAAAAGCTGTGCAGAATCCAAGGTCATGGCAACCTCTTTTATGGCTTATTGTTCCTCAGATGTACTTAGAGTGAATTTACAAAGCCACAACTTATTTTGTGGATACAGAGCTTTCATTAGGTTCAGCCCTCCCTAACATCCCCTTTGTTTCCTCTTTCAGCACTTTCTGCCAAAGGATCCTCACTTAATAGCAAGTTCCCGTAAAATTTAAAAAAATAAAATAAAATAAGAATCTTGAGTGAGATTTGCTGGCTAAGCTACTCATTGTTGGTTGCTGAGGCTCTTCAGAGAGCCTCTCTAATATTTCAAATGGCTGCAGGCTTTGCAATATGAAATGTGGGTTCCTGCAGTGGAGAGGAAGACATGAAGCCAGCTCACCCCTCCGCCTTCATCATGGTCTTACAGTTGCCTCTGTGAGCATGGAAGAAACTCCTGGCTCAGAAAGTGAATCTGTGAAACTGTCCCCAGGGAGATGGGGGCTCTGATATTCTAGAACTGCCTTACCAGATCCATATACCCTACAAAGCTGTCTCTTAGTTCATCTTTTTGATAACTGCCATTTAAGCAATAACAAGTATCAATCTATTGCTTTGATGTACCAATGACATTTATGTAAGAATTTCTTGGCAATGCGCTCTGAACAATTTTGAGAATAAAAGAGCTCATGCAACACCAAAAATCATCCTTAACTCTACCAGTGCCTCTTGTCTAATATTTTGGAAAACACTCCTTTAAAACAAAGCTAGAAAGCTGGGATGATGGCTCAGTAAGTACAGTGCTTGCCACATAAACAGGAGGATCTGAGTTTGATCCCTAGAATACACGTGAAAAGGAAAAAATATAGCCGTGGTAGAATGCTATGGTCTGGCAGCCTAGTTGAACTGATTGACTCCAGACAGTGAGAGACCCTGTCTCAAAAAAACAAAACAAAACAACAAAATCAAGGTGGACAGCATCTTGGGAAAGACAGCCTACACACACACACACACACACACACACACACACAGCAAGAGCAAGGCCAATTATATGATCCTTTAATGAAGTCTATGGTCCAATTCTATGCAACAGTTGTAGGAAACTGGATGAAACCTGAACTTTATACAATCCTTGTCACTCATTAATGAACACCATTAATGAATGGCAGGGATTGTATAAAGTTGTTGATGAGGAAGACTGGGTACACAGAAGTGTACAGGAAAAATCAAAGCAAGGGGAACTGGAGACCAAGAAAGGAGTCAATACTATAAGACATGGGGTGCTGGAGGCATGAAACAGGAAGATGACAGGGAAAACAAGGGGGCAGAGATGGATGGGAAAGAAATTAGAAAAAGACTGTTAGTCTTCTCTCAAAGTTCTTATTTAAAAACTCAAATATTCCCTACAGTCTATCACATATATGAGTCAAGAAGGCATTATTTTCATTAGGGAAAAAGTGAGTTGGGGAGGGTGGGGAGAGTTCTATTCCAACTGGAAAGTCAAGGTATATTTTTAGCTACATTAAGCCAGCCTTCTGCTGTTCTGCACACTGATGTAATTCCAACATAAAACATAATCTATAATATTCCAGGGGAACAAATCCAATTCTTGGTCATATAAATTTTCATATAAGTCCATCACAATTCATTCCCAAAACATCTCATTCTCTTTGAAAGCGGGAGCTGCAGCCAGTGATCAGAAAGAGTATTTTTAAATTGCTCTGGAATTTCCAGAGATGCTAAATCTAACCTGCCTATGGTGCAGGACCAATCCCCCAAACTTTAAATCAGAGATAAAGCATTTTATGTTTTAAAAGATATATTCCTCAAAGTTTATCATGGAGTATTAAAGTCATATGTGAGTTATTACTTACGAAATTCAGAGCTGATGTCTCTCCTTGATTACCCTAGGTAGGCCAGAATAAGTGTCTTCCAACCAACATATTTTTTACCTTTTCATCTACCTCTTGCTATTTACAACAGAGTGAAAAATAACAGCCAAGGAGTGACTCTGCTGGGTTGGACGAAATGCAAATCCCATGTAACTACACTCTAAATTGTATTCCAGGCCCCTGGCTAGTTCTGTTGCATGACTAAAAATGGAAAGTGACTTCTGTAGCATGAGTCTGGTCCTGGAGGAATAATCGGTGGCTATTCATCTAATGAACTTTAAGTGCATTTACATTAGCTTTTAGAACCCTGTGTGTATATTATTTATCATGCCTGAACCTTACATCTTTCTACACTTGCTGGGACTTTCTGCATGATGGACAGCTGCACCACGATCACATTACCTTGTGAAATTCTACTCATGAGCAGAATTTTTTTTAAAAAACTATTTTATATGTTTGTTTTGTATGTTTATGAGTGTATTGCCTACATGCATGTAAATGTACCCATGTCATTCAATGCCCATGGAGGTCAGAAGAGGGCATCAGATTCCCTGGAACTGGAGTTACAGACAGTTGTTAGCTGTCATGTGGGTGCTGGAAATTGAATCCAGGTCCTCTACAAGAGCAGTCAGTGCTCTTAAATGCTGAGTCATCTCTCCAGACCCAAGACAAGCATAATTTTTATAACAAGTACTACAAAACAGAAAAATCCTTGTTCGTCTTTCTGCTTTATCCAAGGTAAGCACCAAAGTCAACAGAAATTCGAGATTCTTTCTAAAAACTGAGGGGACTAGAGGAATGGAGGCCATTCTTCAGTATGAAGTCATCTATGAATGGTTACACTTCCTGCACATGGGAAAGAATACATCTAGGCCTCTGAATCCAAGAAGCGTCCTGTAATGTGACAGTCCCAGATATCCATCCATCCAATCTCTGGGTTTATTTAGCTGTTAGGAAACTCCTGTTCTGGAATAGTCTCTTATACCACAAGCATGTTTCATAGAAAGGTTTCCAGTTAGCTATAAACCAGTAGATAAGAAGTTGATACACAGATATGACTTCAGATCCTGACACTATCATTTAATAGCTAAGACCACGTGACTGGTTAGGGAACTTCTGGAGTTCCTCAGTAATAAAATGTGGTTACTTGATCTTATTCCATTGGAACAGTGAGAGGAGTAAAGGGGAGAGAGAATTAAGCAAAGGCTACAATGTAGGTTTAAAATTCATCAGTATATAGTATAAATGCTACCTACTAATTTATCTGTTCCCATAATATAGGAACATGTCTATCTTTATCTCTGCAATAACCAACCTCATTTACATTTTTGGAAACTCATTCCCCATACCACCTTCTTCGTTATCCCCAGTAACTCCTCCAGGAAAGTAGGAATTCTAATAAGTACGTCTCTTTATTTTTTCCTCACAATTGTACACATTTCCTTATATTAGAATAATATTTACTGTAGGAGTTCATTTTAATGAACATGTTTTATGTGCCAAGCACAGCACGTTATCTATTTCAATCACCTCAACAACTTCTTCAGGGCACATAATAATCCCTATTTTACTGATGAAGAAAAAAAAATGAGCCTTGAGTAATTTAAATAACTCCCAAAAAACTTAGATAACACACTGGTATAGTAGATATTTGAACTTCAGCCAGAATCCAATGGCCATTAATCACTGATAAAATCAATAAAGAAAGCTTTGGGGTGGCCATGACTCAAGAACAGTTTGGCATTGGGAAGATTTACAAAGGTTAGCCAGTGGTAGTCAGAGGTATGTTTATGAACTGACTTCCTTGATGTGGAAAGAGGGACCTCAGTCTCTTACCCCTGTTTAGTGGTAATAAGACACACTGTGTAAACTCTCACCTGGGAAATCAGAGTGCTGGTCTGATTAGATAGCACACAGAGTTGTGTTTCCCAGGGAAAGGGTTATTTTGAGTAAGTAAAAAGGAACTGGGTGATGTAGGAGAAACTGATCTTCGATTTCTACCTCACAGGGGGAACCTAAATTGTCTATGAGACTTAGGAGTTAATACCAAGAACTGGAACAGCAGGGTTCATTTTCCAGAGAAAAGAGAAACAGATTATTTTCCATGATAGAAACTCTGGGGAACCACAAAAGAGTGTCATTAATAGAACTGCAACTAATACATAGGTCTATTCAATAAACATGATGCCATCTTATAAGGGTATCAATCAAACTGATAGTTTCCTATCCTCCTTACCCTACTCTGTCTTGGTAAGGTCAAAATTCAAGACATTAGCTAGAATAAAAAATGATAGTTGAAAAAAGAGACAAGCCCACACCTCTCTTCTCTAGCAGCTGGTAGGACTGAATAAAAGTAGAATCCATGTTTATTATTATCCAAACTAGGCTGTGAATTGAGGTGGTGTTTATGATTTAAAGGCTACCTATAACTTCAAAGTCAATACGAATGTTATTGAGCATCCTTGGGTGCACACGCAAGAGCCATGCAAGGATCACAAGAAATTAATACACAGTGGCTTCATGATGATCTCTATGGATGCTGCATGTTCAAGATGTCAATGACATTTGTTTTGTGTGACTCTTGGAAGCTTCTTGGGGGCCTCTCTCTTAAGAACCCAAGAAGTCCGGCTTCCAACTTATTCCTTGCCACACCTCAACTCACTCATATCAACTCCATCTTTTCCAACAATCAGGAAAGCTTTGGAAATAAAAATTCTATGACTAAAAATGAAGAGAATAGAGGCTGGAGGGATTGCTCAGTGGTTAAGAACATTGGCTGTTCTTGAAGAAGACCCGGATTCAAATCCCAGCACCCACATAGCAGCTAACAACTGTCCATAACTCCAGTTTTAGGGGATCTGACAG
>NW_008331995.1:7905399-7912536 GCF_000622305.1 Nannospalax galili | reverse complement strand
TAAAAATACATGTAGAGGGGCTAGAGAGATGGCTCAGTGGTTAAGAACACTGGCTGTTCTTGCAGAAGACCCGGGTTCAAGTCCCAGTACCCACATGGTAGCTAACAACTGTCCATAACTCCAGTTTTAGGGGATCTGACAGCCTCTTCTGTCCTCCACAGTCATTGAATGACACAGGTGCACTTACATGCAGGCAATACACACATACACATAAAATAAAAATAATAAATTATTTTTTTTAAAACAGAAAAAAGTCTTGGCATTTGATGTTTAAATAATGAATGAATACATGCAAAAATTATGCCACATTTTGTGTAATCTACACAGTAGTATGGACAGGCTCTCTCTCTTTCAGGTGCAGAGACTGAGGTCTTTGTGAGCCATGCTGTCATCTCTTGACAAAGTAGGGCAAGGCGATACCACCATCTTTTTCAATGTCCTGTGAGAAGTTTAAGTATAAAGTAGAAGTTGACTTTGGGGGTATATTCTGAACCTGCCATGCTCGTAGGTGATGCTTGCTTTTTTTTTTTTTCACTCACCATAAGTAGAGGGTTTTCATAAAATGAGAGATGGAGAAAATCCAAGGGTGAGCCTTGCTATCTGTTGTCATGTATAGTTTTTACAATATTTGATATTTGATGCAAAGTTTACCACTCTCTGTCTAGAAGCTCATGGTAAATTTCAATCACTGCATAGTTCTCAGGGTGCCTTACCTGTTGAGAAAAAAAGACACAATGCACAGTCCCAGGTAGATTTGAACACCCACATGAAGCTTTCAGGTGCATGGGGTACAATGTATGTTTCTTTGGGATTTCATTTTTTTTTACAATAAATATATGTATAGTCAAAGTTATGAAAGCCATAATCTGGTTTTATCTAGATTTAGAGATACTGGACCCTCAAAACTTGGGAGACTCTCTTTAAGAAGCAAGACCACAAAATTATTTTAATTTTGCAATCTGACAAAACCACGTTAATAAGTTGAAAGGAACCCAAGAAAAATAATTTTAATGTGACCTGGATGTCAAAGCATGAGCAATTTTGCACCTAATCAGAGAGGCCTCAGCAGAGGATTTGCATATGCTGATTCTCCTTGGAGTAGACAGTTCTATCTTACAGCAAAAAGGCACAGCATGTTTGGCCCACCCAATTTTAATTTAGTACACTGTCCCTTTCTTAGTTTCCTTTCCTGTTGCTCTGATAAATTTCTCTGACAAAAGCAACTTAGGGGAGAAAAGGTTTATTTCTACCCGCAGTTCTGGGTGACAGTCTGTCATAGCAAAGAAGTTGAAGCAGCAAAAGTTTGAGGGAGCTGATCACATTGCATCTATAATCAGGAACAGAGATCAGAGAACATATGCAGCCATTGCTCAACTTGTTCTCTCTCTCATTCAGTCCATAGCTCAGCCCATGAAATGGTGCTACCCAGATTCAGGATGAGTCCTCCCACTTCAGTTAACACAGTTAAGAAAATCCCTCATAGACATGCTCATGGACCAGCCTGATCTAGAAAATCCCTCACTGAAATTCTTTTCCCACGTAATTCTAGATTTTATTTAATAGACAACTAAAACTACCCATAATAATCTCCTGTCTCTTCTGATAATGTGAGAGGTAAAATACAATGCACCAAGAGGTATTTTATAATCCACTTCTGAATTCCTCTTGAGATTTTTCTCCCAAAGGAAACATCGGATGTAGTTACTCCAGCAAATGCTTACAGTAGGAGATGAGACTTCAAATTTCAGCTTTCACTTCCCCTTCTGTTTTGCTCTCTTACATCTTTTCTCTATGATTATCTTTACAACTAATTGGGAATTAGTCCTTGGAAATTATGTGTTACAAGCCTAAGGAACTAAATACAACTTAATGAAAGGAACTTACCTGTCAAAATTTCATTCATATATGACCTGACATATTAGTGGAGACTTACACAAAATTACCCTAAACAGGGTTAAAAAGTGAAGTCTGTCTTTAATAAATAAATAGCTTATGTTTTAGCATTTCCTTAAGGGTATTCCATAGCACAGTCACTCCAAGCAGACACCTAGTGAAAGCAACATTCTAAGATCAAATGGTATAGTATTCTTTTTGTAGAGTCATAGGGCATAGTAAAGACTCTAAGAAGTCCCGTAGGGGGAACATCTATCACTACATGTTAACTCAGCATTTCCCAAACATATGTTAACCAAAGAACACTGTCTATTAATCTGGGCAAACACATTTGAAACATTGGTCTCGGCATTTATTTAACATTTCCGAAGCATCATGGCTGATGTACTTTACTTGGATTTATAAATTCTTTTAGACAGTTACACAAGACAGTTTTCAGAGAAAACCAAATGACCCAAACCCCATCTTTACAACCACACTGCTTCCAATAAGAATCCGCACCAGCATGGAGCACCCATCTGCTTCAGCTCACAGAAGTAAGGATTGGGAGTCTTTTCAACATGAATTCCAAAAGAAGACTGCGAATCTGCCATCGGGAAGGAGTGACACGTTGCCTCTTAGCTCTCTGTCCCATGGTGTGCAACTTGCTCTCTCCTCCGTCTTGCCACCCTCTAAGTATGTATCTGGGTTCTCATTCTTTCTTCCTTTTAGCTGCTTTCAATTTGGGAGCTGAGAAAGCGCTTATTTGCTGAATTAGCTCATAAGGATGGAACAGAGTTGCAGATTTGGGAAGGGGATGGTCACATTGTGCCGCTTAGGAGGTGAATAGCTCATTTCAACCTGGCTCTGGTTTTGAATCAGAATTCAAGCACCCCAGAGACACAATCACTGGCTTTCAGATACAGCCATATCCCAAATTTAAAAAGCCTGCAACTTACATATTAACAAATGTGTTAAGTCAAAGGCTCTGTTGCATAAGTTAGCAGCTTATTTAAAAGGGGGAATATTTTTTTTTTCAGTATAGAGAAGTCTCTGTCTCTGCCCTATTTTATAGGGTATTGAAATTGTCTTTAAATCCCCGGATAAATCATTGCACATGAGAGAGAAGGGAGAAACAGCTGCTCCAGGAATTGTGGAATATTTTGCTCTTCATGTTCCCTAAAATCTGAAACTAAACCCGCAATGCATATTCACAATACTTTCTTCATGTAAGTCATTTAAATTTTCTAAGCCTCGGTTTCCTTCCCTGGAACACAGAGATTATACTTACTTTCAATCACAGTGATGATACGGGGAGAACCAGGCTCTGAGACACTCCCTAAAATCTTAGTCCCTACCAGGTAGAGGTAGGAGGATGGCTAGCTAGAGTCTAGCCTGTATTACATGGTGATTTTCCAGGCCATCCTGAGCTACATAGCAAGACCATGTCTCAAAAAACAAGAAGAGGGGCTGGAGAGATGGCTCAGCTGTTAAGCATACTGGCTGTTCTTGCCGAAGACCCAGGTTCAAATCCCAGCACCCACATGGCAGCTAACAACTGTCTAAAACTCAGGCAACACATGCATACATATAAAATCAAAATAAAAAATAATAAATAAAATATTTTTAAAAATAAGAAGGGAAAGGGGAAGTATATTAAAAACACGGCATTCAAAAAAGAGTTATTATTGTTTTTATAAACAAGGTCTCACAATGTAGCCCAGGTTGGCCTCAAACTCAAGATCTCCCAACTTTAGATTCCCCCCATAGGATCACAGGCATGCACCCTTGATAGAGCAGCCATTATTTAAATCCAAAGACTCAAAGACAGTTCAAATTCCTACTTTTCTCTAAATTGTCAGGGCAAGAGAGGTTTTTGTTTTTTTTTTTGTCTTTTTGATACAAGGTCTCCCTGTAGGCCCAGCTGGCCTAGAACTCATTATGTAGACCAGGCTGGCCTGCCTCTGCCTCCTGAGTGCTGGGATCAAAGGCATGTGCCACCATGCCCGGCCCAGCTGAGACTTTTTAAATGTTCAAATTTTGCTTTTGATTAACTTTCTGGTTGGTATCCTTTTCTTTGGCATTGTGACTAGAAAGTGACCAAAAATAATACTTAATTACTCATTCATCTTTTGAAATTATGAGCCATAAGCATGTTAAGGAACCAAAGAGAGCTATAAAGAGAGAGAAGGATGAATAGTTAACTGTTAAGAGTTCATTCATAATGAACGTGCTTGTAGGTGCGAGCTAAACCATCATTGCCCTAAATTAGCCAGAAATTTGCATCGCAGACAAGGACTTTGCCTTCTCCATTACTAAGAAATGTTAGATTTATGTTTCAGTAAAATTGAACTAAATTGGGCTAAAGTCATATTTGAGCAAGGGGGGAGGGCTTACTCGAAATGACTCCATGAAATTATGGAGATTGCGGTGAAATTTCCAAAAATGTAGTCTTCATCAGAGAAAACGGACTGCCCAACAATTCCTGAGCGTCTGCTCCACCCCGCTCCAATCTGTACTTTTAAGTCCAAAGTCAAAGGCGAGCTCTCCTCATTCCAACTGCACCCTGAACACTCTCCCCCATAAAATGCGGTTTAAAGGCCAGCTGCAGTGTGGAGCCTTTTCTCGGAGCCCACGGTTTCAAACAAACGACTGGGCAGAAGCCAGAATCTATATGGGCTCACGAAGACTGTAAAACATTTGGTGCTGAGTGGAAAACGACGTCTGTGAGCTCCGCCAGACGTTTTCAGCTTTCTTGCACCTGTGCCAAGTGTTTTGCAGCTCCCCCACCCACACCCCTTTTCCTTCTGAAGGTGGGGGCGGGGTGGGGAGTAAAGCGAACTTGTGGAGGGCATATGCCACAGGGACTGAAAACCCACTGCCACCATCAGATGCTGGTTTCCCATGCAGTTCCCTTTCCATAGGTAAAAAGGGGACTTTGTCCAACCTTGAGACTGAAATTGTGATGTCTGAACCATCTTCATTCACAGCATCCTTTCATTGACTCTCAAGACCACGCCCTCTTCATCACTCCTTCATTTCATTTAAACTCTTGGATTTTCAACTTACCCGGTCCATCACTCACCCTAAATTGCCAATTATTTCAAGGAAATAAACTGCACGTTGACACGGTTTGTAACATGCAAAAAATATATGTGGAAGAAAGTATATGTTTCTTAAAGGAAGAGCACCCAAAATGTTTTCGGATGAAAGTGTGAAATTGTCTAAACATAGATGACATGATACAGATCATGTGAAAGTCAATTTGAAATTACCCTGGAATCCTGCAAGACTGTTTTGAAAAGGAGTTTAGGGAAGGAAGGTTCTTCTCCCGCACTTCATGGTAGGCTCCAAGAGCCCCACAATGCTGTCTTTAATCTCTTGGATTAGTTCACTCAAATTGACAACCTATGAGATGAGGAATCTTATTTTTCCAATTTACTGATAAGGAAATTTGGGGTTAAATACACCCAAGTCATACTCCTAGGAAACAGGACATGGACTTTTCTCATCTCTGCTTTCTCCTCTGCTCCAACACTGTGGGGCTGACCATATTACTCTCCCAAAGATGCTCCCTTTTGCTCTTGATGAGAGAAGAATGACAAATAGATACTCCTTTGGCATAAAATTCACAGCATTATTAAATTATGAGTGTCCTCTCGAGACAAAATATCCAGAATCATCAGTGACTTTGTTTATTTGAGTGAGGAAGTTGGATGCTTTCTGATGGATGTGTTTCGCACAATGGAAAGGACAGAAAAAGAGCTTGGCCACTGTGATTGGCAATAGAGTAAAAACATAGCAGGTGTTGTGGGAAGATGATGCCAAAAAGTCCCTAAAAATGTAAATTGAGGGCTTGGAAGACAGATCAGTCAGGAAAGTGTTTGCTGCACAAGCATGTGGATGTGTGTTTGATCCCTAGAACCCAGGTAAAGCCAGGCAACGTGGTGTGTGTGTGTGTGTGTGTGTGTGTGTGTGTGTGTGTGTGTTTGTGTTTAACCCCAGTTCTGGGGAGACAGAGACAGGCAGATTTCAGGGGCTCACATGATAACCTTCAGGTCCATGAGAGACCCTGCCTCAAAAACAAAGTGGACCTCACCTGAAGGATGACACCTGAGGCTATCCTTTGACCTCCACATGCATGCTTACACATACACATATATACTCACATACATATGAACATGCACACACTCATACACTTACATATACATGCACACAGAGAGAGAGACAGAGAGAGAGAGAGAAAGAAAGAGATAGAGTCAGTAGTCACCCTCTGTGCCTATAATAAATAAAGGCTCCTATCAAGTCCTACAAGGCCGGGAATATCTGACCTTCACACAGGGTGTGAGCCATGGCAGGCACTTAGCCTTTTCCACGTAAGGAGATTTTTTTTCTACTTCCAGCCACAGGCTTTTCTAATTCTTCAATTCACCTTTCTGGTATCAAATATTGCCCCCCCCAAATCCTCAGTTTGAATTTGAGGGTACTAGACACATGTCTAGTACTTTACTTTCACACCTGGAATTGAGTTTGTAATTCTTTAGCAAGTCAGGAGCAGGAGTCTGCTGTGCACCACAGCATACCCCAAAACAAGCCTAGTTCCTGGTTTACAGTTGACAAGGGCTTCGCTTTGGGAGACAGATGAAGGCGGACAGCAGTACAGAGTCTACATCAGTGATCCCTCACCGTTTAGCATGATCAGTGCTTCTGAAAGCTCAGCCGAGTACTTAGCTCAGCTTGATCAGACACTAATGTGATTCTGAGATTCTTGTCTTTCAAGTTCAGAAAACAGACTCTGTCTGGAAATCAGGTGGTAGGTCTTAAATTTCTGTTTTCTAAGGCCCAGGTACTGAAAATAGGTGTGTGGGACTGGGCATGGTGACACACGTGTGTAATCCAAGCATTCAGGAAGTTGAGACCAAAGGATTAGATAATGAGTTGGAGGCTACCCTGGGATACAGAATAACTTCCAGCCTGGATTACACAGCAAGATTTGTATAAGTAAACCGAATAAACGAACAAGAAAATAAACACCTACACACCAATGTGTGTGTGTGTGTGTGTGTGTGTGTGTATCCCCTATATATAAGCACCACCATGGTTATTGTTTTGTTACCATTGTTATTATAATTAGTGCTAGGCACCACCCTAAGCAATTGATAGACATTATTTGGTTCAATCGTCACAAAAATTTTCTTTAAAAGCCATTACTAACTTCATTTTTCATATGAAGAAGTAAGGTTTAGCACTATCATCTGTCTATCA
>NW_008331995.1:7905265-7905343 GCF_000622305.1 Nannospalax galili | reverse complement strand
TATCTATCTATCTATCTATCTATCTATCCATCCATCCATCCATCTATCTATTCATATGAAGAAGTAAGGCTTAGCATT
>NW_008331995.1:7873324-7905117 GCF_000622305.1 Nannospalax galili | reverse complement strand
CTATCTATCTATCTATCATCTATCTATCATCTATCTATCTATCATCTATCTATTTATCTATCTATCTATCTATCTATCTATCCATCTACCTATTCATATGAAGATGTAAGGCTTAGCATTATCATCTCTCTATCTACTTATGTATCTATTTATCTATCATCTATCCATCTATCTTCTATCTATCATCTATCTATCCATTTATCTATCTATCTATCTATCTATCTATCTATCTGTGTGTCTGTCTGTGTGTCTGCCTGCCTGTCTGTTTGTTCGTCCGTCCATCCATCCATCCATCCATCCGTCCATCCATCCATCCGTCCTTCCATATATAGCTTACCACGAGTTCCTGAATCTATCTATCTATCATCTATCTATCTATCTATGATCTATCTATCTATCTATCCATCTACCTATTCATATGAAGAAGTAAGGCTTAGCATTATCATCTATCTATCTATTTATGTATTTATTTATCTATCATCTATCCATCTGTCTTCTATCTATCATCTATCTATCCATCATCATCCACCGATCTATCCATCCATCCATCCATCCATCCATCCATCCATCCATCCACTCATCATCATCTATCTATAAATCATCAGGATCACAGGAAACTTTCTGTCAACCACTATCTCTACCCACTCCATGTCTCAGAATTTCATTGATTCTCTCTTTCTCAGCTGTGAGAAAGAGAGGTGTGAGGTGAGGGTGGCTCTGGTGTGTCTATCTATCTATCTATCTATCTATCTATCTATCTTCATCATCATCATCATCTATGGCTCCTCAGATCCAAGATTCAAATGTAAGTTTACTTAAAAATCATTTATCTTCAAGGGCAATCAACTTCCAGGTTCTTATTCCATCATTGAACTCCCTCTTCTTTATCCATATTTTCCCTTACCCGAGAGAGAGAGAGAGAGAGAGAGAGAGAGAGAGAGAGAGAGAGAGCTGCACATTTGTCTACCTGCTCAGAAAAACTCTCTTAGGAGTCAAGCTTTCCCCACAAAGACTTCTAAGAAAAGCAAGTCTGTCACTCTAATCCAAGACTTCAGGTAAAAATTGCTTACTGTTTTAGTAACTGAGGATGTTCTAATGTGCACAGTAGGCAGTTACGTGAACTTCAAGCTCTCTTCTGTGACAAACCTTCTTAGAAGCAAAGTGTTGTGATGGTAAATATGGATTCTAGTTCTCAAAACCCAATTCTGACATAAAGAAGCTTACTGGCTTCTAGCAAATAAACCAAGTAAGATCTTGGCTAGCACTGGGGTGTACTTAGCATGATGCTTATGTGACTGGACAGGTCAGGGAGATAAGGTGGGGGCCCATGTACCTGAGCAACCCATATCCTTACATTGCTGCTACTTGCTTGCTGTCTTAGGTACCCCAGTCCCCATGCAACTTCATTTAAATGCATCTAAATGTGTTCAACATACATTATAAAAGTATTCTTTGAGTACTATGATATATACAGCAGTGTGTAAGTGTCTAAAGTTTAAATTCAATAAATAAGTGGTAGCCCTACGTTAATAAAGGAGAGAGGGAGAGGGGAGGGAGAGTGAGAAGGAAGAAGGAAGGAAGGAAGGAAGGAAAGGAGGGAGGGAGGGAGGGAGGGAGGAAGGAAGGGTTCACTGGAAAGGGTGTCAGAACTTCAGAAGAATGCTATGAACCTTTGAACTTTGAAAACTGAAGTCTCAGATCTCTTAACCTCTTAGTTTCAATTTCCAATCTTTTTTAAAAAAATTTTTAAAAAAATTAAAAAAAAAAGGCTAATCAATCTGCCTCCCTCACAAGGTGCTTGTGATGAGAGACAGGTTTGTGTGTGTGTGAGAGCGTGTGTGAGTGTGTGTGAGTTTGTGTGTGTGTGTGAGTGTGTGAGCATGTGTGTGAGGGTGTCTGGGGGGTGTGGGTGTGATGGAACTATTGCTTCTGTTGTAAAGCGCTTACTATTGCTCCATAGGTAATTCAGAAATCAGTTTTCCTTGTGAAGCATCTAACCATTTCCTGTCAGCTAAACAGGAAAGGATCCTAAAGACTTCCTCAGTGGTACCTGCTGAGTTGGAAACGGCATTAAATGCCTCTTTGCAGAGCCCAGCCCCAGCTGCTAGATGCTGGTCCCTTCTCGATATCATGTATTTTCTTGAGTTGATGAGACGCACCCACTAAAGGACAGAGGTGCATTAGAGGGAGATTTATGCTAATGTCTCCACAGTTGAAACCATGAGGTTCACTATATTCTCATTCGGTCTGAGACAAGCAGCCAGGGTCTGTCCATAACACGATTTCCAGGAAGGATTCTATAGCTTAAGAAATGCTGATTTGCTGGCATTTATAGATTCCAGGAACAGGGTTATCTTAAGTGTATCAGAGCCTGGAGCAGAAAATTATTTTAATGCCCCCTCCTCCCTCCACACGTCCTCAGCATAGAAGAGCAGGAAAATATCCACTGGCTAGAGAATTGCTAGCATTAAAGAAAAGCAGGGGGCATTTTTGAAGAGCCCTCAGAAGACAATAGGACAGCGTCCTGGAGGGGAGGGCTTGCTACATATCCCTGCAACTGCTCCTGGGACGGCCCTGCCGGCATGTGCAATGGCCAACTGGTTCATCTTGCTAACTATAACGCTCGGCATATGGAGAGGGAGTGTTTATAGATATATACATACACCATACATTTTCACAGCAAGTACATATAGAGACCATCCAACTGTATATTTTGCAGACATACAAACACGCACATATATCGTCCATATGTTCAAACAATTTTTAAACCATCTCATGAACAAATAAAGATCTCCTTGCATGAAAAGTTGCTGGAGGTATCGCTATGGACCCTTCAGAGCAAGAGTTCAGAATGGATAGAAAAAGAATGGAGTTCCTGTCTTACTCTTTGTAGTTGTGTGACCTTTTCTTTGCATTGGGAATGAAACTGGGTTCTATTGTGCGTGACTGCACATGTGGAAAACACTCAGCACATTCAAAGTCCAGGGTAAATTCAGGAGACTTGCTATCAGCCATATCAGGCTGTGATCATCAAAAACTTTCACAAAAACACAAAAAGAACAGTAGGATACAGTACAGGAACGTCCTAGAACCTTCAGACAGCTCTAGCTCTTTCCCTCCACAGCTCTGGGCTCAGACTATCAGTGCTCCACAGGGACTCACTGCTCCTTTTATAGATTATGACCTTGTAGTCAGAAAAGGAACATTTTAACTGACTTTCTAGATTCTGGGTCAGAATTGGGTTCATGTGGGTGTCAGTCAAGGCTGACTCTGTGGATAATTATGAATAGGTGGCCCAACCCATACAGATTACCTGCAGAATGAAGCATCAAATCTTCTCAAGTCTGGGGTGTGGACAACTTGCAAATTATCAAACCAAGCTCTTCAACAAAAGCATAGAGCAAAGGAACTATAAAGGACATATTTTCTTCAGACATTTTCTTTGCTGGGAGTATATGAATGGGAGTATATTCCCTCAACTTTCAGGATAACAACAAAGGCTGTGGGCATCAGATTATTTGGGTCCTGCATCATTTCTTCTTTGCATCATCTGAAGTTTCCAGCTTGGATCGTACAATGAAGATTTTACAGTCCTTTGAGAAAAACCATGTGAAAAATTCTTCTCCATGTTTGGGATACTTGAATACCCTAGCTGTTCATACTCTTCTTCACCTAACTGGAGTGAACTTATAGATGAAAGCCTTTGTCAAGTCTTTCCATAATATGAGATTTAGTTTCCTTTCACAGTCTTACTGTATAAGTTAATACAATACTTAGTTATGTATGTAACAAGTATACTAGGGAGTTACAGATTTGGGAAACAAGTCTTATTCATGGAGAAATCAAATAGTAGCTGTACTGTAGCATTTTTTTATCATCACAAGTGATCAGAGCATGTTTTCTGGAAGAAATAGAGAATTATTAGACTAGAAAATTGGTTAACTAGACAGTCCCAATATGTAAGTTTTTACTGAATTGTCTTTGGAATAACTCTTGGACCAACTCTTTCAAAAGGGCTGGAGAAAGAAGACAATGCCAAATTGTATATTATAAAACTATTTTTTGATCCATGTTTAGCTCAAGATATTGCTGAATAGTTACCAGTTTTCAAGGACTGTCATCATATATACTGGGTCTTTTCCCCATATAAGCCACTTCTGTTTTTCTGCTTCCTTGGGTGAATTGGGTTTAACGAAGACATCAAAGGTTCTCTTCAGGCACATTTTCAGAGTTTGAGCAACTAGAGTTCTATCCAGTGGCTTACTGAGTAGATAACCCTGCAAAGCACAAATGGATTGAGAAACCTTAGTTTCCAACCTTCTCTTCCTGAGAGGCCGAGTCTTAAATACCAACGAAGAAAACACATGAAAGCATGAAAAAGACAATAAATATATTGGACATCATATTTCTAAGTTTTGTTTTGTTTTGCTAAATTTGATGAATTCAAATTCTTACCTGAAGAATGAATCTACAATGTATTTGTGTCTTGGAACAGGGACAGAAATATTTCTGGATGAAATACATTCTCAAATAGTAAACACAAAAATGTTAATCTTATTTACTATGTACAAAATTTTTTGGTGGCTCAATCACTAATAGTCAGGAAAGCCTTACAAATGAGGTTTGTCTGTAAGAGAACCTGGGACCCAATGTCTAAACATCATCAGAAATTTTGTGCTGAGCATAGCTTACACTGCAGCATGCTTCCCACAAAGTCATTCATTCTAAGACTTTATCGCCTCATCAGGGATTTACTTTCCAGTCATTTGGTAATATCTAGAGGAGACTGGAGAGAAACTATGATAAGAGAAAAGCTAAGTTTAACTTCCTGGTGTCTGGAGTAGGTTTGCAGTCAGCTCACACATCGCCCCTTCCCTCAGCTGGATGCTAGGAGCCATCCTCCCTGAAAGGCTCCTTCTGCCTCTATCTTACTAGAGAGGCTCTCACAGACCACCTGTCTCTCACACCACTCAACTGATTGGTGACACTTGGGATGACCTTCAGAGATAGAGCCTGGTAAGAATGAACCAGTCACTACAAGGAGTTTCCCTGACGACTCTGCTTGCTCCAAGGGTGGCCCAGTGACTTCAAGTGGCTGGAACAGATGAAAAAGAAGGGCATGCATATTAGGCTAGGGATAGAGACACACTCTCTTTTTCCTATGGCATGGACAAGGAAGTGAGATATCCTGTTTTCTCGTGGCAGCCAACTCATGTTCATGATTGAATTTGTTTGCGTGTATATTCATACTATTGGTAGAGGCGCGATGAGCTTCAAAGCCCTTATTATAAACTGCTGTGCCCATCAAAAGCTAAATCTGCTCATGTCCTGACTTCTCTTAATTGAGATAACAAATCTCCTCTTTACCTAAGCCTATTGAATACCATCTTTTATGATAAAAAAGAAAAACTACTGAATTAAGTGTTCATATTGATTTTAAGATGTATTTCAATTTGAAAATGCTAAAATTATATGTGGGGAGGTGGGGAGAAGTACTTATTAGAATTTTGGAAGTAATCTCTAATACAAAATGTGTTAGAATTGGCTCAGTTCATGATTTTGAAATTAGATTGTCCACAGAGAATTTATGGTCTATCATTAGAAGTGGTGCAAGTTCATTGGCTATTCCTCCATAGAGAACAGCCTGAAGAATCTTAGCCCTCACTGATACTGATCATCAAAGAGATGAATGTTATCCTGTTCTGAACATATTTACAGTTATAGATATATAATATAATAAAATCAGATTCTTTACAAAAAGGCACACTACTGAGAAAATTTGGAAAATTCTTCCTAGACAACACTAAGTTCCTCTAGGTCACATAATTTTCTCTTAAACTTAATGGTAATCTACCTAAAATCTAGAGTAACTAAATACCTTAGCCATTACTAGAACTTTCTACTAGTATATTATATCTGTCTTAGCTCCTCTACTCCATGCGTTTAATTTTTGTTTCAGACACAACTGCTTCATAAAGTAACTAACCCTTTTCCCTGTTTGATCACTGACAGTCTTTAGAACAACTTTAAAAGATTATGGCATATGATTGCATTTACCATTTCTACTTTTCCCCCTAAAGATGAAATGATCCCATAAGCTACTTCTTATTCTTACCATATTTCATTGTAATAAACACTAAGAAGCAGAAATGTTGGCTTTGCCTGACAAGAAATAGAAACCCAAAAAAATCAATAAAAAATACAACAGTTAGCCAAAAACCAGCATTTAGTTATTACTTAAGAGATGTGTGAGAGATTGGGCTAGATACTTCACAAAGAGACTGATCAAATCATCAAAGGGCTGATGTAGTCCAGGAGCTAATGACACAGATGACTCCACATGGGAACTTTTTACTTTGTGTCTGTTGACCTGCCATTCTTAATTCCAGCATCCAACACTCCGAAAATATCAAACTATGGAACTTGGTAAAGTGTGTGATATAAAACATCTAGATTGTTTCCCTTCAATGCATTAAATTGTTTCTCATACTGAAAAGTCAGAAAATGCTACCTCAAGAGCAGCAGTGTGTGAGTATTAGGGCCTCTAATCCTGTTTTTATCATTTTCAAAGAGTAAAACTAAAGAGAGATAGTTTTATCTGACTCATAATATCAATGGGCTGAAAAAGCAAATTATGCAAAACATTAAGGCATGTTTTCTATTTAGCTTTTTTTGTACATGATCGATGTACACAACTGGCAATTCAGAGGAAATATATTCTTAAATCATTCAGTTTGAGCATATATAAATTTGCTTATTTATTGGAAGCACAAAGTAAAGTAGTGATAGGGGATAAATATTAATTATGATGTACAGCCTAAAGGTGTGACTTAAAGTTTAAGCTATATATTTGTTTATTAGTTGTAATGGATTTTGTTTTCCACTGCTGTGAAAAATATGAACAAATTTTATGCCATTTTAAAATATTTAAAGGCCATTTTTTAAAAAATGGATTTTGGAAAGCCACTAACAGGCATTCACTAAATGTTTTAAATAAATTAAACTGAATTGATTAATATAATTCCCCCAGCAGGGTTTGTAACAAATGGAATAGAGAATATTTAAAGGTAATTCAGGCTGAACACAGTTGAAGAACAACATTTGTGTTACAATTTATTAAATTTTCAACACATTAATACAGTGGGGCATGAATGTCTATATTAGGATAGATTTACATGGCCTATAGTTATCCAAGAAAAAGGATACAGAGGGCTGTTGGTGATTAAATATGTGATTAATAATTTGCTCACTCTCCTGGACCCTCCATGGCACTAGATTCTCTAATATGAATGGTTTCAATGTTGTAAGTAGGAAAGCACCAACATTAGTATACAAGGAGGCAAATCCAAACACAAGTAGAAATTTCTAGAAGTTATAAGTTATAGCAAAGAAAAGTAAATGGGTATAAAACTGAAGTGATGTTTATTAAAGATAAACAAACATATAACCACTAAAAAAAATATCGTTCCATCATTTCATTGCCATCTTTGTGCTTTGTTTGTTTACTTGGGACAGGTTCTGTCTATATAGCCCAGGCTGGCCTCAAACTCATGATCCTTTTTCCTCAACCTCCCACATGCTGGGATTATAAGTATGTACCATGTCCTCCCTGTTCTTCTTATGTAAATGAAGAACTCAGAGTCAGTTCAGCATAATAAATGTGCCCAGCTAAAACTGTGAATTTTCCAGACTGCATCTTGGCAATAATAGAGCCAGAAAAATAGTTCTGTTCACAGAACTCCCAGGGAAAATACAGCTATTCTTTCATTCTTTTTAGAAGAATACTCTGGAAGGTATGCTTTGCCCTTAACTCTCCATCCTGGGCTTACACTCTTCATTGTGTGTGCTTACCTGCAGCCAAAAGCCATCTCTAACCCAAACAAGAACCCGACATCTTCCAAGCAATTTTGTGATAAAATATCTCTTCAAATATTATTATAAAAAACCCCCAGTACTTATAAGCAAACTCGTGTAATGAACTTTTTACCCCTTTAAATAACATCGGAAAGCTGGCAGAAGTCATTTCTTAATGGCTTGGAATTTCCACAGACTTAAAAACGAAGCTTTGTTTTCTCTTTCTCATGGATGCAGGTGGGACCATAAACTCTCTCTAGCATGACGCAGAAAACACTCCATGGCCAACAAGAGACCATCACCTAAAAAATAAAGTAAAGACCACTAATGAAACAAAGTAACAACTTAGGGGGGGAAATCTGCTTTGGTTCCAATTACTAACTAGCCTTTAAGGAATTTGAAAAATATTTTACCTGGCCTGTGGTTACCTATGGAATAAAGGGGAAAAGACATAAAAAAGAAACATAATTGGACAAAGGTTAGTAGAAATTTCTCTGCAATGAGAAGTGTATTGGGAATGCATCAGGTCAACTGCCTAGATCAAATTACTGTGGATGAGCAGATTCTTGTTAGATAATGCCTATTTGCCAGGCACTGTCTTGAGACGAAGTGATAGACACATGGATCACTTCCCAAATCATGACTGGCACAAGGCCAATCATTCCCTCTATACCCTTCACATACAGAGTTCCATACCTCAAAGGTTCTACACCTTAATTCTGTATTTCTGCTTGTCTAACACCTCCATGAAATCTATGGCAGGTGTGAGGAATTTATTAATGTTTGGATATATGGTGACTCTTGTTTTGCTTTTTGGGAATAATGATTGAACCCCAGAAAAGAAAAGGTTTAAAGAACAACTAATCAATTCCAACACATATCGGTGATATACTTTAAAGGTATATAAATATCATCATTTATATTCTTTAATAAAGATAGCCCATACATGAGCAAAAACTGGGAGTTGAATATCTTAAAAGATAGTGCCTTTTAAATTACATCAATGTCCATTTTTAATGTTTTTTTAAAAATTATTTCAGCCAAAACTATACTCAGATTTTCCATTTTCTGCAGTGCTCATTTTGAAAATGTATTTTTATTTATAGCATTATATATAAAACCTATAAATGTTCTGAGCAGTATGGGTTTGATACATCTGAAGATATTTTTAAACTTGTATTCACTTTATCTTCCAGAGAGATAAATGACAGTGAAGTTAGCTTCAGGAACATTCTAGATATAACTCTCAGGTACTCTCAGATTTCCTAGTGATCAGCTCCCTACACTTGTAAAAACCATAGGGTAATATATCTTTGGCAGCTGGAGATACAAATTCCTTATAAAATTTTGACATTCATAGGTTGTCCAGACAGAATAGAACTCTTAATTTGTGAGATATAGAGGACAGAGAAAAACTAGCATGAAAAATGATTTTTAAAAAGTAGTATGTTTTCCGGATAGTGGGAAAGCAATCAGTTATTTCTGGAACTTTCAGTGTATAAAAATATCACAGAGCCAAATTCTGCCCTCTGATGGTTTTTCTTAAAGTTTCTTGAGCCCATGTGTTTCCAGGAGCTCAGTTTGTTCACTTGCATTTCAAGGTCTAATCATGTAGCTATTACACAGACAGAATCTCCATGAAATTAAATTTTTGTGTGTATGCAAACAGTTGATTCAAATATTTCCTAAAGTGAAATGTGGTCAAAGGCTGTGGAGAAAGGAGGGTAGTGGGAAATAAGTTACAGATCACCAAAACATCTCTGAGTTGGCTGATTTTTTGTTCTCTTGAGAGGATTCCCCTTCCATTTGGAACATGCCAGGACTTTGTAGAACATATTATTTAGAGAATTTGTATTTATTTCTGTCTGTAAAGTATAATTAATGTCTCCCTTCATAATTTCCTTTTTGGGGAAAATCCCTATATTTAAGTAAGACACAAATATCATAGAGCTTCATAAAATACAGGAAAAAAAAAAGTTAAATCAAGGCAGCCAGAGATTCTGCCTCAAATTGTTATTCTTAAAGTCTGGTGGCCAATTTAATACCATATGGCCATTAATTGTGCAGGATAAAGTAAAATATTGTGTGCTTTTCTGTATAATTAATGAATCTTAAATTCAAGAATTTCAGAGACAGAAAATTATTCTGCCTGCGCCCAGACATTCAGAAACCTTTCCACAATGTCACAAATCTTTAAAACTTTCTCAACACTTGTCATATTTCCTGTAAAGTCATATTCCTCTCTGAATCAAAAGTACCTGTGTCATTTTTCAGATAAGTTTTAAAAGGGGGGAAAAAACCTCCCCTACATCTGCACAAAATATGTCTATCCTCATTACATCCA
The DNA here is from genome assembly GCF_000622305.1 of Nannospalax galili. Classification (NCBI taxonomy): domain Eukaryota; kingdom Metazoa; phylum Chordata; class Mammalia; order Rodentia; family Spalacidae; genus Nannospalax; species Nannospalax galili. The sequence continues at coordinate 7,894,919 of NW_008331995.1, read as the reverse complement.
TTTTCTCAATTAAATTCAAGTTTCTCTGTCCAAAAGGCATAAATCTGGGTATTGATTTAACTATAAAATCATGAAACTCCCGGTAGTCTTCTAAAACCATTTTACTTGGATGAGCATATAAGCTTTTAAAATATCAAGTTATTCCAGTATTTAATACACATAACTGCTTCCAGAGGGTTAAAGCAATGGGACAGAGCTGCCCATTCCATTTGAAGAACTACAGCTACACTGCTAGCCAGTATCTTACTACATTCTGTTTTTTTTTAAGCGTTTGCTTCTATTTTATTCAGCATGAGTTTGATACGTTCTGAACATGAACTATATCACCAGCAGCCAAAATCAATAACCTATCTAATCAAGGCCCTATAAACTAACAACAGACCCTTGGTGCTCTGTTCCTATAAAATCCAGTTCATTTTAAGTCTTTTCCTTCCAAAATGGTCTAACTCTAAATTTATTATCCTCTTTTGACAAGGTTAGAGCATTGTCTACCTGGAGTTCTAGAAAGACTGTTTTGGGGTGCAAATCAATTACCTCTTGCAAAGGACAGAAAGGGAAAGCTCTCTCTGAGCTCTCCTTGAAATCTTTTTATTTAGCTTCAATTTTCTTTTGAAAGCAAGGAATCTTCACCACCAAGCTTTCATGCGTCAACCAGCTACTTCCCTTCAAATAAAAATCATGAGTAAATATTTCATAGACATGTCTCTAGTGTGAATTGCACAATATGAAAAGGAGATGTTAAAGAAATATTTCTCTAAATCATACCAAATAAGAAGTACAAACATTCTCCTAGATCCGTGATGTTTTGAAGTGTAAGCCACAAATTCCCCTTGCATAAAACATCATATGTTTTTGAGATATCCGGAAAGCTGTAGCTGAATAGCCTTCACTCAGTGACTTCATAGTGGATTTGATACTTATGTTTATTTTAAGCTTTTTTTCAAATGATATTTTCCGTCTTAAAACTGAGAAGGTTTTCTTTTTGCCTTGAAAGATTATTCATAGGTAGCAATGTAAGCAAATGCAAACTTTATCCAAAGTTTCTTTTTTTTTCCTTCTCTCCCAGATCTATGACATTAAACACTTGTGTGCAAAGCCATTTTCCACAAGAGGGATTTTCCTTACACATTTTAGTTGTCTTATGTGTTGTTCTGCCCCCCCCCCAAATACTGAGCTCTTTTTAGACAGCAGCCACCTTTTTTCTATTATATTTCTATTGTCAGTCTAAAATCAGGAACAAACACACAGATGTGGAATTGGATGGAAATTAGGAGACCCAGAAAACAGCTGGATAACTGAGTCAAACATCAGCAAACATGTTTGGATGAATCATACTGTTTCTTAAAATTACAACCCAAAGTCTCCTTAATTTGCCATAAACAAAACGAATAGGATATGTGCAAAGAAATGGTTGAACAAGCAGAAATGAATGAATCTATTCTGAACACTCACATAAGCCTAATGTTAGAAAAGAGGGGCCATAAATGAGCGTGGATAGGCAAACATCAGTGCTGAGGTTGGTTCTCAGTGCTGAGTCTAACAATATTCTTATCTACACTCATTGATCTCACTAGCTTGGGCTCTTTTAAGATCTACTGATGGCCCCATATTTTAAAGAACTAATCTTTTGTGCTCTTTTGCTTACTCGTTTTGCATCTACTCTCAGCTTTAGTGTCAAAGCAAAGCTTTCCCTGAAAACTCATCATGATCCCAGCTTAAAGTATTTGAGTCTTCCTGGAGGCATAATACACTCTATGTGTTGACCCTCTCTAAAAGGTACCCACTGCTCTTGACCCAGGCTCCGTACGTTATGAGCTATTATACTAGAGGAGGTTATAGTTTTTACCTGTGACTTCACTCTCCCTTACCTCTCCTGGGGCCAACCATACACTTACTTAGGGAAGTAGCCAGAAGGAGAGACTCTCTGGCCAGTTGAATTTCACTTGTCTGCATCATGACTGAACCTGTGCCTTGAAACTCTTTAAGCCTTCCAATTCATGTTACAACCAGACCCTCAAATACAGAATGGGGAGCCACCATCCATAATGTATGCATCTTTCATGGAGACCATGCTTCGTTTTTCACTCCTTCAGACTGCTTCTGGGAAGGGGGTATTACTGCTATAATGTTGCTATCCAAGATTCAAAACCGTTGTCATGTTCCTATCCAGACAGAGTTGAAAATCAGCACTTCCGTCCTTGTCCTTTCAAGCTATTCATGTAAGCCTTCAAATTCAGCAATAAGGACTTCAGCACCACCTGTGAAGGCCATAAACTCCTTGCAGCCTACAGCTATCACCAGTGCAGCCCATTATCATGACAGATTCAGCAGGTGCCACAAGGCAGTAGATGCTGATGTTCCTCGGGCTCTCTGATGTCCTTTTGCTCTTCTAATGCTATTTAGGAGCAAGAAAGCTGGTGTGTTCAGCTGCTCAGTCTTGAGATACATATCTTCCTGCAGAAGAAAATCAGGAATTAGTTGAAAGGAACAGTCACTTTGGGCATATTTCCTCCACTTCTCTGGCAGCATCTCCTCAAAGGCATCTCACTGGATCAGAATATCATGTTCTGGAGTTCAGGATGCACGCAGCTGTGAAAAGATGAAATCTGCTCTATTTGGGGAAAACACTGTATCTCAGCATGGTGTTTTTTTGTCCATTTTGTTTTTTATTTATTTATATTTCACCAGAAAGACATCTATCAGGAAATCTTATAATTGCTCATTATTTAAATGCAAAAATCACAGGCTTATATGTGCTATACTGGGTACATCGATACATTGCAAATAACAAATAATTTGTTTCCTTACCAACCTAGCATTTCGATTTTTGTTAGGTGAGTATAGTCTACAAATTTATACAGTATTGGGGCTAAAGAGTTGGCTCAGTGGTTCAGAGCGCTGACTACTCTTGCAGAGGACCTGGCTTGATTTCCAGCACATAGCAATTTACAATCATCCTAACTCCAGTTCCAGGGGATACAACGTCCTCTTCTGACCTCTGCAGGTGCACTTACACAAATGCAGGCAATACACTGATACACATAAAATAAAAATAATAAATAAAATAAAATGTTACTGCCTTACAGGTAGATACCAGCTATATCTGACTACTGAGCACTTAAAATGTAACTAGACCAAATATTGTGTGATAAGCATAATTTTAAAATCTAATTATAATATGTTTATACTGATTGCAGTTGAAAAGCAATAGTGTTTAAATATATGGGTTAAACAAAACGGACTGTTAAAATTAATTTTACCTCCTTTTTTAAATATAACCAACTGAAAGTTTTACATTGAGCATATAATAGCTCATATTACTGGCTGACCTTATATAGAGCAGCAGTAACGTAGAAGATAGTAACGGTTCAGAAATCATCCAAAAAGAATCATGGCAACAAAATTCTGTACAGTAACTTCTTGCCACACCCACTTCCAATATTTTGTCTCCTGAGGTATAAGGAAAGGAAAAATCTACTAAGATGTTTAGGGTACAAACCTTAGACCTCAATGACTTGGAATTTTCAAAATTTTCATTCTAGGAGAGTGTGATGGTTAATCTTGATTGTTAACTTAATGGTATTTGGGTTCAACTAAGAGACATGCCTCTAGGCAGGTCTGTTAGTACATTGCCAGAAAGGACTAAGTAAGGAGAAAATACCCTCTCTCACAGTGGATGGCATTTCCCAGTAGGTAGCCCAGCTATAACAGAGTGCAAAGGAAAAGCAGCGTTCTTCCGCCTCACTTTTTCTTGTTGCTGGTGTCTATGCTGTTGCTACTGATGCTGAAGTGGCTCCCACGGCCACCACCACTGCTGCTGCCATCCTCCCTGTTGACAAACTCCAGCTTCTTCACATGAGAATGAAAACCACCAACTCTCCAGGAATCTTTCAGGCCTTCAGGACCAGGTTGGAACTGCTGAGGCAGCCAGCTTTGTGGACTGACCTCTAGCATGCAGAAGGCCACTGTTGAACTACACAGCCCCTGTTGTATAAGTCAACTAAATAATATCATTTCAAAGTATATATGTAGATGTATAGATTCTATCAATTATCTCCCTTTAGAGAAACCTTCCTAATACAGTGAGTATTCAGTGATGGAAATCTAAAATAATAAGGTCAAAATCTGACTTAGAAAGTGCAGAGGCAGTTTTAGTACTTGTCCTAGTTTGGTTTCTGTTGCTGTGATATAACACTGACCAAAAGCAACTTGGGGAGGAAAGGGTTTATTTCAACTTATGCTTCTAAGGCACAGTCCATCTTTGAGAGAAGTCAGGTAGGAACCTGGAGGCAAGTACTAAGTAAAGACCATGGAGGATTACTGCTTACTGGTGTGCTTCCCCTGGCTTGCTCGGCTCCCTTTCTTATACAGCGTAGCCCTACCTGGCCAGGGATGGCACCACCCATAGTGGGCTGGGACCTCCTGCATCTATTAGCAATTAAGAAAATACCCACAGACATAGTCACAGGCAAATCCCATGAAGGAAATTCCTTAACTGAGATTTCCTCTTGCCAGTTGACTAGTTTGTGTCAAGTTGACAGTATTCAAACCAGAATAGCTACTTTGAGAACATGACACATTAAATTGTAAAAACAGATCTGTAATATTATCTCTGTAAAATTGCTGAGCAAGAATTTTGAAAGAACAGACATGGAAGCATCATCCACTTCATATAAGAAGGATTTCTGAACCTTAGCAGATCATGTGAATTTTTCCCATAAAGTTTTTAGAGGAAAGTTTCCTACAAGTCTTAGTCCCTTTAAGCTGCTATATCAAAACATCTTGAGGTAGGTGGGTAACATAAAACAAATTTATTTTTCAAATTTATGGAGGCTCTGAAGAAGGAAATTTTGAGCAGAAGCTAAAATAAGCTCACTAACAATAATATAAGATTTATGTAGACTTTGTCCCATACTCTTCTAAGAACTCTGTGTATGTTAACTCACTTAATGCTTTGTGGCAAAATCTACAATTGCATTTTTATAGAACTCAAAGTGAACCCACAGTGAAGCTTAAAACCTTGTTCAAGGTCAGAGAGAGACAGAAAAGTCTCTGGCTCCAGCACATGTATGCACAATACTGTGCTTCTCAGTTCAACTTCGAAGCCTTATCTGACCACAGATAGGGTGGGGGGGTCAGTTCAGCCTGATGGATCTTAATTCAGTCTCAGTAACAGCTATGTAGGGGCTCTTCAGAACCAGCAGGCCTTCAAATGATCCAGTCATAAATAGTGTAGCTACCAGTTCACAGAAATTTACCTCAATAAATCTCAGTTTTCCCTCCCCAGCCCTGCCCTCTGCTTTACCCTTTCATTCATCTTTCCACTTAAACCTCCCTCCCAATCTTTCCCCATCCCCTTCATAGCATATGTGTTCTACCATCCCCACCTCTTTAAGATCCCCCCCCAGTCTCAGTCACAAATGGGGCATCTATATTACACCGCCTCCCAAGGTTCTGAGATCATTGTGGACAAGGGAGTGGAAAGTTTGTAAACCTGAAGTCCAGGAGGACTTGAGCAAAGCAATGTCTTCTGGGCATGACAGGACCGCTGCACTCATGCACTCACAGCAGCTGTGGTTACCTGCACAAGACCTGCAGAAGATCAAGCCAGTCACCATTCATGAGCCCCCACCCCCAACTGAGGAGCTATGAACAGTTGTTGACTTTTGGGTGAGGGAGAAGTAATTTTTCTTAAAAGGTGTGGTTCCTGGTAGGTCAACTACACTCCAGTGAATGGCCCCACACCCAGAAGTATGTGGACAGCACAGACTGGAGTTAATAGTTTTGTTTTAAAAAAGCATGGGTGCACTTACCTACATGCAGGCAATACACACATACACATAAAAACAATAAATATATATTTTTTAAAAGGACATACATACAAAAGAGGAAAAAAGAGGACGCAAAGTTGGTGGAGGGGGTTTTGAAAGGTAGGGATGGATCTGGGAGGAGTTAAGAAGTTGTGGTGAATATTATCAAAATACATTGTATGAAATTCTTAAAGGATTAATTAAAATATTTATTTTAAAAAAATCAAAGTTTCAGAAATAAAGATCACTCACTTCTTGAAAACTTAAATAGTTCTTTCACATGACCTCCTTGGTTGATATCTACTATTATACGAGCTAAATCTCCTCAGCACTGTGCTGGGAGCTCGCTGCATATTACCTCACGTGGAGATAAGTATTATTACTTTTATAATAGAGACGAAGACAGTGTAGATCAGAAAAATTAGGTCATTGTCTCAAAATGACACAGCTGGTCAGGTGCAGAGCTAAAATATGAGCTTTTGTCTGTTTGTGTCAGAATCCCAGGTCCTCACTACCCACTTCCCTTCAGATGGCAATGCATACATTAATAATAATTAAACGTAAGCTTCTATGAACTTTTGAAAATCAGCACAGACATTGCAAACGTGATGCACCAGTGTCTCCATCAATCAATTTCTTTAAGTTAAAGGAGATTATTTGGGCAGTTAATCCCCCCAGTAATCTTCTCTAAAAGTAGAGTTCATGAGTTGATGGGTATAAAGCTAATGACTTTGAGAACTTCCATAGTTTTTCACTGAACCATACATAAGATCTACTCACAAGTGTACTTATTGGCTTGTAACTTGGAAACTAGGAACCCTGAAGGCTCAAGGCAGATTCTTCATGGTTTTCTCCAATGTAGCTACACCTTTGATTGGGGAGCATTCATCTTTTTGCATTTGCTATCATCAACCCCCCTCCCAGCCACATTGCAGCCCCGCGCCACTACCGACCTAAACTTCCCCAAATAAATTTTTATTCTTGAAGTGGGTCTCCATGAAATCTCCCCCATCCACATTAATATGTCAACTGGTTGTGTCATTATGCAGATCTTGTAGCTCTTACTGAAGATTTCGTGACTGTGCCTTCTTAATCATGCACAGAATGCACTGACTAGCAGCAAGTCTTGTCTCGCCTCTCTGTCTCTTACAGACTTCCTCCCTATCTAACTTCAAGTGGGCAGCCCTAAACACATGTACACACAAGCACCACTAAATAGACATGGTGAATTTTGTATTGGCATGTGTGTGTGTGTATGTGCATTCATAAATGCATTTATGTATGTATATGTACCAATAGTAATCAAAGAAGAGGATAAGAAATTTTGAGGGAATTTGTGGGGGAACATGAGAAGAGTTGGACAGGGACTGGGATAGGTGAAAATAATGCAAATACAATACTCATATATGACATTCTCAAAAAAATTGTTTAAAGTTTTTTATTGAATTTTTGAGAATTTCATACAATATATGTTGATATTTAAATCCTCTTCCCATCTGCTCCTCTCCCTTACTACCCCCACCTGATTCATGTACTCTAGATAGTTAGATAGATGATAGATAGCTATAGATAGATAGATGATAGATATTTTAAGACCTACCAAATCAAATTTGTGTCCCTAAATGCTCTTAGATATGCATCCATCCACTGGAGCCTGAATAACCTATTCAGATCACAACCCTTAAAGAAGACTGACTCTCCCACTCCCAGCAGCTATTCATTGTCAATAGTATTACCTACTTCCCCATGTCTATGCTGGAATTTTGTCTGGCTTGATCTTATGTGAGGCTTATGCATGCTGTCACCAATGCTGTGAGTTCATATGCATAAGTGTCCAGCTGTCTGGAAAACTGTTTCCTTGTGGTCATTCACCACCACTCCCTGGGTCTTATAATCTTTCCATCTTCTCTTCCCCAATAATTCCTGAGCCTTTGGAGACAAAAGTTTGATATAGGTGTCCTATTCAGGGATAAGCACTCTGCAGTCTCGGCCAGTTGTGGGTCTTTGTGTTAATCACCATCTGCTACACAAGGAAGCTTTTCTAAAGAGAACCAAGAGACGCATCTATGGGTACAACAGTAAGTCATTAGGAGTTGGTTTAATACTATGTCTATTTAGCAGAATAATGGTAATAGACTCCCCTCTATGACCTGTGACTTGTCTAGCAACAAGTTCCTAGACCTGATATCAGTGTCAGTTATGGGCTCCATCTTGTTAAGAGGACCTTAAATTCAGTCAGAAAGTGGCTGGTCGCTCCCCACATTCATGCCACTATGGCACCAGTGGGTGTATCTTTCTAGATCAGTTGTTGCTGTAGATCGTAGGGTAAGGATGATGATTTCTTTCGGGTAAGGATAATGATTTCTTTCTCCTCCAGTAGCATGCAGGGCATCTTCCAGCACTATGAAGTCTAGTCAGTAGAGATGAGCTTTGAAGTTCGTATCAATTTGATTTCTCCTTGGTAGTTCTACAACTCCTGTATAGAGTGTCTTCAGCAAAGGGTGTTAGTTCTGGTGGGTAGTCAAAAACAGGGGCAATGGTCAGTACTGTTTGCAGCTCTATAAGGCCCCTCCTCAACAGCTTCTAGAGAAGGAGTTCATCCCTGGCATTGTCCTTTTGTTAGCCTGTGCCATCTAATAGAAGCAAAGCCCCCCTGTTCGGAGGTAGCTCCTTTTTATCTCTTTTAATATTCTATATGTGTATACTTTAAGAAGACTCTAGGTTTCTATGACTTTCACTAAAGGTGTTTAGTATTAGTTATCCCTCTCCACACTTCCTCTTCTACCTTGCCCTCCCATTCCCCACCCATTTAACCTTCCTATTCCATTATTCTCCCTTTCCCCCTTTATATCACTGCATTCTATCGCCCTTCTCATGAAACCTCCCTCTCCCATAGATGTTTACTAGTTTCATGACCTCTATGGATTTTCCAATTGAAATTCCCATATCAAAAAGACTCTATCCTAGTACAGAGTGACCTGTTCATTCATGTTCATTGCTGCTCTATTCATAATAACCAGGAAAAGGAAAGAATCTAGCTGCCCATCAATGAATGGATAATGAAGGTGTGATACATTTATACTATGGAATATTATTTAGATCTTAAGAAAAATGAAATCATGAAATTAGCAGGTAAGTGGATAGAACTGGAAACAATCATCCTGAGTGAGGTAACTGAGATCCAGAAAATTAAATATCAATGTTCTCTCTCATATGTGGACGCTAACTTTGGGTTCTTAGATACTCATTTTTAAATTACATTAAAAATAAAAATTCATGAAAGATAAAAAAGAATAAATAAATACCACAAAGCCACAGGATTTAAGACCATTATACAAAAAATTGATTGTATTTCTTAACAAAATAATTAAAACTACTAAAAACATATTTAGACATAAATTTAAACCATCCTAGACACATTCAGTGGAAATTATCTCAAAATTGAATATGACTTCAACATGGTATTATTCAGATTTATATCAGGACATTGCCACTGCTTGGATGTTTCTTTGTTTATTTGTGTGTCTGCTTTTTTTCAGAAGTCAAAAATCTGATCATTATCTGTCTATATAAGAAAGGAGAAGCCTTTTATTAGCCAAGACAGTTTGGAAAAAAAGAGCAAAGGTGAAGAGTTTTCTCATCCTCACTGCAAAATGTAATGCAAAGTTACAGTTATTAAGACAGTGTGACTCTGCTTCAAGGATTGCCATACAGAAGAAGGGACATAGCCGATCCCAGACACAAAATCTCATATTTATGGCCCACTGATATTCCATCAACATCCCAAGCAAATTTATTAATACCAAGTACAGAAACTGTATAATTTTTAACAAATTGTGCTGGTTCAGTAAGCAATCTATGTGTGATTAAATAAGAAAAGATGGAAGGGAGGGGAAAGGAAGACAAAATAGAGTAGGCCCTTACCACACAGTAGACACAAAAATGAGCTCAGCATGTACTACTGCCTTGAGTGTAAGAGCAGAACCAATCTTGCAGATAAAAACAGAAAATCTTAGACATGGCATTAAGGCAAGTAATTTAAAATGTAACTTGGAAAGCATTATCCACAAATGAAAAACATGACCACTAGAGAGAGCAGAGTGAAGGAAAAGAGAAAAGAAGGGTGATCAACAGGGTAAGTTGTAGTTGGACAGGTGCAAAAAGTTCTGCGTGAGCAGTGGGGTGACTAGAAACAATAAGGTACTATGTTTGTATCAGTTCTTCATTGCTCTGACAAAATACCCGAAGGAAACCATTTAAGGGGATTTTTTTTACCTCATCCCTTTAGATTCTTCAGTTTTAAAAAATACAAAACCTGATTTCACCCCATCCTGGAAACAAACTATGAGAACATGAGTGTGGGCTCTGATGTCAGACAGATCAGACACCTTCACTTTCCAGCTGTGTAACAGTAGATTTTACCTCTCTGAGACTTCTTCCTTCATCCATGAAACAGGCTTAATAAACAGTATCTCTTTGCAAGGCCATCATGTGAATTGAAGAGGACATGGAACAGCAAGATGGCTCAGTGGGTAAGGATGTTTGCTGCTAAGCCTGAGTCTCTCTCTCTCTCTCTCTCTCTCTCTCTCTCTCTCTCTCTCTCTCTCTCACACACACACACACACACACACACACACACACACACACACATGCACATACATAAATGTAACAAAAAGAAGCAAAGCAAATACTCAGACTGAATCAATGTCAGATCTAGAGTAACATATAGGAATATTTCCAAATTACTTCTAGACTTTTCTAAAAGGATTTCTGCTCCAACAATTTTGGTTCAGTTGCTACCTGTAGTAATTCCTGATCCCATTTAGGGTGAATCTCTTCACCTCAAGATCTCCTCCTCTTTTCCCATTATACTATGTGTTCTTGAAGTTCCAGGGGCCCCTCCTGAGCCTCTGATTCCAATAGAAACACTACTCTGTTAGAAACCTTTTAAAAAACATTTTTATTATCTTTATTTGAGGAGTATAAGTGCATTGCCTGCATGTATGTAAGTGAATCCATGTTGTGCAATGCTGGTGGAAATCAGAAGAGGATGATGGATCCCCTGAAACTAGAGTTTTGAATGATTACTAACTGCCATGTGGGTGCTGGGAATCAAACCCCTGGTCTGCTGAAAGAGCAGCTAGTGCTCTTAAGCACTGAGCTATGTCTCCAGCCCCTCTTTTAAAGTCTTATGAACTCTTCCATACATAGCAGTTGTGTGATCCATGTGCTCAAATGTCCCTATCACCATATCTCTTTTCCTCAATGTGCATTTTGACTCACGCTGTACAACACACCCACCCTGGCTAGGAAGATAACCAGTATTCACTGGACACTAGTAAGATGGAGCTCCTAAATCCTTTTTCCCCTCCATTTCAGGTACCAGATTGGTCTGTGACTTCAAAATATTCAGCTTCATAAGTACATTAAAAGAATGAATGAGTTATGGCCAGAGAGATAGCTCAGCAGTTAAGAGCACTTGCTGTTCTTGCAGAGGACCTGAGTTTGGTTCCCAGCATCCATGTTGGTCAGCTCACCAACTGCAACTCCAGCTTCAGGGAAACCAATGCCCTCTTCTGGACTCTATGGGCACCTGCACTCATGTGCACATAACCACACACGTATACACATGATTTTAAAGAATTTTTAAAATTGAGAAGAGCCTGGGGCTGGGGACATTGCTCAGTAGTTAAGAGCACTGACTGCTCTTGCAAAGGGCCCATGTTCAGTTCCCAGCACCCACATGGCAGCTAACAACCATCTGTAACTCTAGTTCCAGGGGATCTGATGCCCTCTTCTTTCCAACCTCCACAGCATTGCGTGACCCGGGTGCACGCACATACATGCACAATACACTTATACACATAAAATAAAAAAAATAAATAAAATATTTTTTTAAATCAAGAAGAGAGGGGCTGGAGATTTAGTTCAGAGTTAAGAACACTTGCTGTTCATCTAGAGGACCAGGGTTTGATTCCCAGCACCAACATGGTGGCTAGCAACTCTGTGTTAACTTCAGTTCCAGGGGCTCTGATACCCTTTCTAGCCTCTGTGAGAATTGCATGTACATGGTACACTTACTCACATGCAGGCAAAACATTTATACACATAAAATAAAAATAATAAGTAAAATTTTCTTTTAAATTAAGAGAATGAATTAGTCTACAAGTAAGAAAACATTTCAATGTTTTGGGATCAAGTTCAGAATAATCAATATGATCATTCCTTTATTACAGGGCTCTAAATAGGTGATCCCAACCACAGAGAAAGCCTCTTTTATGGCATGAAGTTCAAAGGCACCACAAGTGAGCTGACTCAATGTTTGCTTCAGTCATCAATAAGGGAAGGCCCATCTTCACTGAACCTTGGACCTTTTTTTCTTAGAAGAAAAGAGGGAAAGAGGATGTGTTTTGAGTCTTGGCTCTGAGGCTTAAACCTTTGACCAAATTGCTCAAACTCTGAAGTTAAAAATCAAAAACAACTCAAAGGCAGGAGTGAGTGGTAAAGGATACAAAACCCTTGGGTGCTGCTCCAATGTAAATGCTCATTAAAGATTTACTAAATCTGTGTTCAAAAGATACATGTTCACTATTTGAGGGTTCAGGACCTATCAGGTCTGTTAGTGATCCTGCTGTCTATTTCTTAGTAAGCTCCTGCATTCCCTTGTCCTCATCAAGAACTAGATTCTTAAAATACTAGTGTTTTTTTAGAAATAGAGAAATGGAGATATTGATTTGTGAACATATCCAAACTGAAAAGATATTTCTTGATTCTTTTCTGTTATTATACCAGAATATGAGAGAAAGAATTAGCAAGAAAGCTTCGTTATTGCCAAAGCCAAGTTGACTCTTACAAACCTAATTAAACACGTCTGAGTATATAAAATATAGCATTCCCAGATAACACCATACTGTGAAGTTCTTCATCTTATTAAGAGCTTGCAGTAATGCTTCTTCAACATAAATTTTGCACCCAGACAGGTACTATTTGAGAAGACACACAATAGGAATGACCTAAATTAGTGTGACAGGGCAGGAGATGGATCACCAGTGCCTGTCTCAACAAGAAGAGGAATGAAGGTTCCATCTTCCATTATGGCCCAATTCTAGTGTGCTAACATTAACTTCTGACAAATTCCTGCATCAGCCTGTATCACTGCAACTCCGCATTAGGGTAAGGGGTTTCATTCCCCTGAGAATAAACCTCAACTCCCAAGTTCAGGATGCCAATGCTGAAATTTCCTTAAGGACCCTGAAATGTCATACTTTTCCAGTAAAGGAAATGAGGCCCAGATTTGTGACACATCTGAGGTTATAGACTGTGATACCTAGTGTGACATTTTGAGAGGAAAGAATGCTAATGTAAAGAAGTTATTGAAAGAATTGATATAACCCTAAAAGATACTAATACATGAATTTTAAGAAGCAAATGTGGAATGTTGTTGGTTAGTCTGATTGGTTGAAGCCACTCACACATAGCCTGACTGCCCAAAGACTCCACTGTGATTCCTGCCCTCTTCAGTGTATTCTTCCCTGTAGCCAAGATTTGAATGCCTCCTGAGGGAGTTCTTTCTCCAGAGGATCAAAGGCAAAACCAGAGCTAACAAAGGCCAAATGCCTCTCAGTAGGATTCCACAAGATAAGTGACAATCAAGAACGTCACCAGATTAACCTTCTACATGGAGGCTGATGTCCAGGTAATTTGCTTCAGATACCCAGCCTTTTTTTTTTTTTTTTTTTCTTTCTTTAAATGTCCCTACCTTCCACTCAGCGTTCTCTATACAGTAACATGATGTGGAAAATTTTAAATACCCCGAGTGATCAAACTATACCTCTGCCCCATTCAGGTTCAGTCTCTGAGTACAGAGACAGGTGCATATGAGGCAACAAAATACAAGAAGCAAGAGCCCAGTCTCTAGATCCAAACTTGCCTGTGCCTCTAAATTTCTTCATGATCACTGGTAAGTTACTTGATCTTCCTGTGCCTCAGTTTACTCTTTATTAAAGAAGAGAACAATAGGCCACCTTTGAATGAAAATTGTAGGAATTTAATGACTAGTGTACACAAGGCACAAAGAATCATGCCTACCACATAGCCCTAGTGCTGCTATTATTGTAACGGTAATAATAATAATATAGTAACATTTGCACATGTTGAGCAGTGATTTATATATAGGGATTAATATATTCTTCTGCTCTAAATTTATTTGAATTCTGCCTTAAAGTACCCCTCAAACTGTACTGAAAAAGAGTTGGTTTCAAGAAATGTTTTGGTATAACAGGAGCTTCAGCATTTAATACTGAAATAAAACATCATTATAAAAACATAGTAGAGTGGAGGAAATTCCAACATATTATGCTAAGTGAAATAAATCAGACACAAATGACAAATATTACATGGTTGTGTTTATAAGAGGCACCTAGAATAGTTAAACTCAAAACACAGACTGTTAGCCTTCTTTTTCTGTTACCAGGTTAGAATACCTGAGGCTAGACACTCGTAAAGGAGAGAGGAGGCTGGGAACACAGCTCAGTGGGGAAAGTGTTTGCTGTATAAGCCTGGTCACCAGAGTTTAGATCCCCAGAACTTATATAAAACCAGACTCAGTAACACAGACATCTGCAATCCTAGTGCATCCTTACTGGGAGATGGGAGGCTCTCCAGGAGCTGAAGAGTCAGCTAGGCTGACATACACAGGGGTGGACAAGAGACATCTTGTCTCAAGCAAGATGAAAGGCAAGGACTAACACCCAAGGTTATCCTCTGACCACACCCACACATTCACATTTATACATATATGAACACCACACACGAACATACACAGAGAGCAAGAGTGAGAGAGAGTGCAGCAGAATGACAATGGTTTTTGAAAGGGACTCTTGATTGCATCACCTCACAATGAATGCCATTGCAAAGGTGGAGAGGCTTGTGGGTGGGGCAGCGGCTAGCCTTGTTCTTACAGCAACCCTTTCAAGAACTGGGTCAGGTGTCAGAACTGTGCAATGCAATCCCTACTACAGGTAGTACCCTTAAATGGCATAAGAACCTGCAACTACACTCCACTGTTTCAGGTCCCACTACCTCATCAGAACCACAGTGAAGACCAAGCCTCCAGCACTTATTCCCCAGGTAATACACTCCCTCCACATCCCAATCAGAGCAACCAAGGACAGACTTTCAGTTTGGGAAGAGAAAGCTCTGAAGATGGATGGTCGCAATGGTCACATAATAATTTGAAAGTATTTAGTGCCACTGTATTGTATACTTAAAATGGTTAAATCATGTATTTTATATTAAGATATGTTGCCACAATAAAGAATCTTAAGAGTCTAAAAATATAGGAATACAAACTGCATTTAAACATAGTATTCTGTAATTACAGGATTACTTTCAGGGTATTAACAGCCCCCTTGTATTCTCTTTATGTTCCACAGATTAAGGCCACATTTATATTTGCATTTATCTCATAATTTATTACCCAGTTTTTAGCAGCTACAGTGGGAAGTTGACCCGCTACAAAAATATGCCTGGGGCTGCCCACGCTAGTGAATGGGGGCAGTAGAAAACACCCTAAAATTTGCAGCCTCTTCAAATGAAAAATCCTGAGCCTTAATGGGTAAACTTTTACTGGCATTGTAAAACTGTCATAGAGTTGACATTTGATTGATATGGTGACAGCTTTTGCAAACCTTATATACTGTCAGTACAACCATATTAAAACTTTACAAAGTTCTTGACTTTGTAAAGTCATTTCTAAAAACCTAGGGGGTGGAGATTAGAAAATACTTCATTGACATCCCAAGGGCACTTACATTGAAAGAATAATGCCCTTCACTTTGGGATCATTTCCTTGGGAGGAAAAATATATATGTGTGTGTCACACATATATACCTTCTATTGTCCCTAGAAGGAATATACCTTCTAGGGACAACGTGTTAGCTGTGCAAGTCCTTGAGATTCATTAAAGGGCCAATGGAATGACGACTCCGCATTCATTTCCGCACTGTGTGAGACACTTCTACTGGAATTCAATTGTGACTATGAATGCTTCCGACCAGATATAATTTTAACATTTTCTGCCACTGGAGTGGGAAGACCAAATAGCTATTGCAAATTCACATTTCCCTTTTCCAATTGATTGTGGCACTCCCCTTGGAGTGCCCCATGCTACGACAGTTCTAACTTTCCAATTCATTTTCACGGGAAGAAGTCTAAACATGAAGCAATACCTTCTACTCTACCAGTCACCGTGGCTCCCCTAAGGGTATTTTTGTGTTGAAGCAAGCCACTGAGTAGCAGACTGATAGCTTTTTGTCTTCCAAAGCTCATTGACTAAGAAAATAATACACATAAAGGCAACCTATTCTAACAATATCCCAAGGGGCAAACAGCCTATTGACACCCACTTTTAGTGATGGTGATAGAGAGGACTAGAGAATAAAACACCTTGGGGGTCTACAAAAGATACCAAGCCAGTGCTGTATGTTTTGACAAAAAGAATGGAGAAAAAATCATGAAAACTGTACCTGTTAATGCAATACAGGAAAAGGTACACACTGTCACTTCTGATTAGATGGAAGTTAGAATGAGGTCCACTGGTAATAGTATTTCATGGAGCTTGTACATTGTTTTACTAAATGAAACCCAAATACGAAATGGGCATCAAATGGAATTTCTTATCTAGACTTCTGGGGACAGTCAACGCTCAAAACCACACACTTGAAATGACATCTTTAAATCCTCCCTTGAACTGCTGGATGACGCTTTTTCTTAATGATGTTGTAAAGTAAGTATTCAATTCATTTAAATATGAAGTAGAAACATATTTCTGTGTCAGGTACCATGCCTGTGTCTTTTTTTATAAACATTTTCAGTCAAACATGCACAAATGCAATACAATTAGGAAAAAGTAAAAGGAAACATAGATTTTTTAAAAATTTCTGTTTACATTTTTATAAACACAGTTTGGCTTTCCTTTTAGTGCCATTACATCCAGCTGTAAAATATCCTTAACACTATTTTTAATAATCTGATTTTATTTAAAATTGCTTCCTTCCCATGTATACTTATTTCTTTAAAAAATAACTTAGTGTTTAAAAGTTGTGGACCTATACGAGACAGAGAAACAGTTGACTCATGTATTCAAAGATGAAAATTCTAGGGCTCCTAGTTTAAAATAGCAATCCCGGCAGGAAGTAAATAAAATTGATTTTGTGAAAAAAAATCATTTACTTGGATGGATAGATGGCAAGAGTGTAAGCAATTTTATCTTCCGTTTTTCTTACTTGAAATTTATATTTTGAAGAAAACATAACGCTTAAAGATATTCAGTACTTTATCATTTACCAAGAGTCTTAATATCTGTTTATATTCCAAAGAACAGCATTCAGATAGGCAGGGCAAAAACAACTGGACCCATTTCACAGATGAGAACAATAAACTTCTCAGAGATGGAAGCAAAGCAAAAACATAAATATGTAGCATTTGAAACTGAAAAGAAATAAATAACCAGTAAATTGTGATGGTTAGTACCAACTACCAGCTTGACGGGATCTAGAATCCCCTAGGAGACAGGCTTCTCAGGCATGTCTGGGAGGAGGTTTCTGGACTGGGTTAACAGGGATTGGAAAACTTATCCCAAATGTGGTCAGGACCATTCCACGGGTACTGGGCTGAATGAAAAGGCGAAAGAAAGCTGAGCACCAGGTGCTATTGCTTTCTGCTTTCTGAGTGCAGATGCAGTGTGACCAGATGCCTTGCACTCCTGCCACCATGCCTTGCACACTGTAATAAACTGTACCTTCAGTGAGCCCAAAGCTACCCTTCACTAGGTTGCTTTTGCCAAGTATTTTGCCACAGCAATGCGAAAGGTAACTGACACAATTTGCCCTAGAAGATGCAATAATTCCTAGTATCTGGTTTTGTGCAGAACCCCAGAACCAGCTTCATGGAGCAGAAATCTGGGTTAAGTGGAGCAGCTGAGAAGCATTTTTGCATTGTCAGAGGCTGGTGTAAGAACTGAGGGATCCCTCCTTCCAGCTCCCAGGTCCAACAGATCCAGGTTCTTTCATCTTTCAGCCATGTTTATAGTGGCTACCTCCAGTGTTTGTTAGAGTTTCCTTACTTCAGGTTTCTTCTTTTGCTAGTCTAGGCTTCTCATACCTGTCCAAACTGTTGGGCCTAACACAGATGTGCTCACCGTAAACAAGAACCATTTCTTCTATCCTTATTGCTGCTAATTTAATAGCACAGAAACGTCACATTTTCTGCTCTCATGAAAGAAATCGAAAAGAGATTCACATAGTTCTGTGTTCTTAGAGGTTAGTTAAGAAATGGCCTTCAGAGATAACAATCAGCCACCAGGTTCCTCATTCCTCTCCATCTGCCAAGTTTCACCATCAAATGGGCACATAGATTATTGCCTCATGGGTGTTTTATGAAATAAAGCCTCCTTGTTACCAAAACTAAAACCCAGGTGCTGCGTGTCATTTCCTTCCATTCTTTACTGTTACCCTGCATACTCCTTCTGTGATTGAGTCCAGGGCACCGAACAAATACTCATATTTTCCTGGAATAGTAAAATGAATCCTGCTAATCTATTACAAATTTAAGCATACGGCATTTGAGGCCAAGTTCAGGAATGAAGCCAAATATGGTTCAACTTTTGAAGCTTCAGTTTGCTTTATATTTTTCAGTGTTTTAACGAACATCCTACAGCCGAAGATTTCAAGAGCTGTGCTGATACTTGGATAAGAACTAGATCTAGCGAAATAATATTCTGATGAGTTAGATGTAAATGAATCAGAAACATACGAACTGCATTTCCCTTGAAACACACAGGGATTTAAAAGTTAATGGGAAAAGTGTTGGCAACGCACATTTAGAGTTTTTATTGAAACCAGGATGTTTGAATAAACATTAGACACTCAACTACTCAAGCTGAAATAGGGTTCACCAGTCTTTAATTCTAACAGTTCTCTAAGTGACGAGGAAACATGCTACATTTGAGTTTCAGATAGAAAGCTTCACCTGCCAACAGCTTCTTTGTTCTAGAACCCTCTGCACTTGTGTTATGGCAACCCACAGAGACATTAAAATAGGCGATTATGTTCTGAGCTCTGTGTCTGGCCAACACCACGAGACAATTATTAGCAATTGGAATTTAAAAAAAAAAAAAAGGAATGTCCAGAGAATAATGATTACCTTTTGAAAGGAAGTTAGAGTAGAACACATAATTTGGAAATAATATGACTTCTTAGACACTAAGAATGAGTAAATTTGGCTGGAAACTGTGTTTTGGTTTCTATTTTCTGAACTGCTGCTTAGAATTTGGAGCTGCTTATAAGTAAGATATGAACAGACCTGGGTTGGAATTGTAATTTTTCTAGTGTCGAAAGCTACAAGTGGGCAAGGTAAAACTTCTATGATCAAGCAGGACCAAAGCTTCTGACACCTTGATGTGAATTCCTAGAATGTCCAGAGTCTTGCTTCAAATAAGTCAGAAGCAAAGTTAACCATGTAGTGGTTGAGAAAACTTAGCATGTATCAGCCAAATCTTAGTTTGCATCAGAATCACCTAAAGACATTAAAATACAGATTATAGAATAAATATGATCAAATATATGTATATATGAAATTCTCAAGAATTAACTATATATATATATTATATTTTTTTTTTAAAAAAAGCACAGATTTCTGATGAGAGTTGAGGGATGTATTAGTGTTCTCTCTGCCCCCTGTTCAGCTCTGTTCCATAAACCTTAAGTGTAGAGGATCCACTGTAGATATGTCACCTAGGGTTGGGCATCTCTCAGACACTTAATCTCTATGTGTGACCAATTGTGGAACTGTAATAGTCGCTGTCTGTTGCTAAAAGAAGCTTCTTTGATGATAGCGAATGGTGTACTTGTTTGTAAATATAAGAATCCATATTTGGCATACAGTAATGAATATAAGGAAGCAGAGTCCTCCAGGCCTCTGGGAACATGCTCATATGAACTTGCAGCAACAGAGACAGCATGCACAAGGTCCATGCAAACTCAATTAGACAAAACTCAACATCGAACTGAGGAAATGGGCAGCCAGGCTCCAACCTTAACCAAGGAACTATTGGCAAGTGATTACTGCTGGGTGAGGGAGAATTCATCTTCTTTAATAGAGAGACTCTAGATAGGCTGACTAAACTCCAGTGGATGAACTTACACAAAGGGACATCTGGATACAAAAGCTTGACTCCATAGGCCTTAACATATGTAACAGAATGTGTGAAATCTGGTGGGGGGCGGGCTATGGGGAGGTCAGAGGGGGAGGGGTTCTAAATTGGATTAAGCTATATTGTATGAAACACAAAAAATTCAATAAACAATATAAACATATATACATTGAGAAAACAAACAAAAAACACATATTGCTTAACCCCAGCCAAAGGATGCTCAGACTAATTAGGTCTAGGGCAGAGCACAGAAATTTTCCTTTCAACAAACTCCATGGAGAAGCTGATGCTGCTAGTCAGAGCACACTGAGATCCACTGATCAAAAAATGATACAGGACTGTTTTAAGTCATGATTATCCGTAAATGTGAGTTTTCAAAGTGATTTCATCATCCTAGAAAATGACTTCACAGCGTCTCTCTCTGCTTTGTTACTTTGAATGACCGGAACTCTAAGGAATCGGGTGGACGAAAACTAGAGTGAAAGTGTCACATCAAAGCCATCACAAATAGTTTTCAAAATTAATATGCACGCCTATAAGAAATAAACTGGGGCAATTCTTTCCAGCACAGTTGACTCTACTAAGGGATTGGTTCACAGAACTTCAGGTCAGTCTGACTGTTTAAGAGCTAGACTTAATAAATCAACTGGACATGGTGACACACGGGGAAGGATCTGGAGCTCAGCTCTCTTTGACAACACAGTGAGTTTGAGTGTAGACATGGTGACACACAGGGAAGGATCTGGAGCTCGGCTATCTTTGACAACACAGTGAGTTTGAGTGTAGCCTCATCTACAGGAGACCTTGTCTCAAAAAATCATAAATAAATCAGTCTGCTAATTCTCTAAAATTTGGATTTCTCCAGTTCCTTTTGAGAAACACACATACAGCTTAGTGGGACTGCTTTCTTCCTCACCTCCTGACAATGGATGGCATCACTCTGGTTCTAGAATCTTAGCAGGACGAACCTTAGAAAGTTAATGAAACATGGCATCTTTGGCAGGAGTCTTCCTACAAGAGCTTAGGCAAGATGGAATCCTTTGTTTGAATGTTTACAAAAACAGAAAACCAGTTATCTTTTGTAACAAAATAGTCCTGCTTTTTGAAGGTAAAAGAACATGGCGGTGTCAATATGTAATGTACATTTATTTCTCAAGTAGCTCTTTCTCACCCTTTCTACCAGATGAATCTCTGAGTCCCTCTGTTGAACCTACTGTTTTAACATCCACTATATTTTACAGATCTGGAAAATTATCCAAATCTCATTATGATTTTTTAAGTTAATCTACAAGTGACATTTTTGATGTACGCGTGAATAAATTTTAAGGCAGTTATATATTTGTATAACAACCACTGAAATAAAGATGCAGAACAGTATTGAAACCACAAAACCTCATGCAAATCCTTTATTGTCACATTCTCTCCCCATCCAAGTCCTTGCCAAACATTTCCAGTACCACAACTTTATCTAGATCAAAAATATTACAGAAGGTAACAGACCTTAAGAAGGGAGATATGGATAAAAATTGGGTTAGATTAAGGGAGGGGGGAGGGAAGGGTATATGAGGAACCT
>NW_008331995.1:7860015-7871755 GCF_000622305.1 Nannospalax galili | reverse complement strand
AATGGAATCATACAGCCTTTTAACTTTGACATAGATTTTTTTTCATATGCCGTAATGCTTTGAGATTCTGTTAGGCTATCAAATGTATCATTTCATATTTTCTATTATCAAGTAATATTTTGCTATAAGAATATACAAACCAAGTTTTCTTTGTTGAGTTAGTACTGATGATGACAGTTTCTATTTCCAGTGCAGGGAGAGTTTGAGAATTATTTCTATAGAAAATTATGTACAGTTTTTGAATGGGGATTTAGATTGTCATTTCTCTAAAGTAACTATGTCCAAGGGAACCACTAGATAACACAGTAGGTGTTTACCTAACTCTTTAAAAAAATCACTGGACTGTTGTCCAAAGTGGCAAGCTATATAACGTTTTAGTTCCATCAACAATATTTGAGAATTCCAGCTACTTCAAAAATCTTTCTAATGCTTGACATAGTTAGCATGCTTAGTTATAATATTTCTAAAAGCTGTACAGTACATCATCTTTGGTTTAATGCTCTTCACTCATGGGTATTGAATGCCTTTCCATATATGCTTTTCTGTGGATTGTACGTTTTGCTCATTTCAAAATTTCTCACTGATGAGTTTTGGATTTTTTTACACATTTAAGCAAGTCCCTTGGTTAGATATATGTAATTTAAAAATATTTTGTCCCAGGATATATCTTAATTTTCATTTCCTTAATACTATTTCAGAGAGTATCTTAATTGTGATGATATCAAAAATGTAACTTGTATGCATGAATTACTAATGGTAGCACACCTTGGTCTACTCCAGATCACAGAGTTTTTCTTCTATGATTTCTTCTAGCTTTATGATTCTATGCTTCCAGAACCTGTATATTAACCTGTTTTGAGTTCATATAAAGGATAAGATTAAGGACAATTTCTTTGCATATGAATGGTTATTGTTCCAACATCCCTTGTTGAAAAGACTATATTTCTTCAAACAATTGTTTTGACACCTTTACAAAATCATTCATCCTTATGTGAGTATCTATTTCTGGGCCCTTTGCTATTTCACTCCTCTGTGTATGATCTCTCTGACAATAGATGGATAAAGTGATTCCTCTACTTTGATTCTTTCTCTAAATTGTTTTTGGGAGAAAAACTTTAAAGAATTGGTTTTTGACTGTTTGAGATCCTTTGCCCTTCTGTGAAAATGTTTAGAATGAACTCTTCTATAGCTAAAAAAATGATGCTGGTATTTCAAATGACATTATATTTAATCAATATATCAATTAGGAAAGAATTAGCGTCTTCATTCTGAGTTGGAAAACTATATTGATCCCTAAATCTTCCATTCCAATTCATGAACACAGGATAACTGGTGTCTTATAATTTTCAACATACAGATCCTAAGGGTGATTTGTCAGGTTGCTATCAAACATTTCATTCTGCGGAAGCTTTTATAGATGGCAATTTAAAATTTTGGTTTCTTGTTTTTCACTGGTTTATCTAAAAAACAAATTATTTTGTGTCAATGATATGTTTTATGGCTTTGATTGACTGACTTATTTCAGGGAATAATCTGAATGTGCCTGGGGACTTTCTAAACAGACCATCATCCATCTGTGAAAGGGTTATGCTTTTCTTTTTTTCTTTTTCAATATTAGGAACTTTTATTCCCTTTCCCTGCCTGAGTGCACAGGCAAGGGTTTCCAGTTTGATGTTGAAGAAGAATGAGGAGAGGTGATGGTCTTGGCTTTTTTTTCCTAACCTAAAGGGAAATCATTCCTGTTTAAGATAGCTTGATAAGTATGATGCTGTCTGTAGGCTTTTTGTAGATCATCAAACTGAAGTATTTTCTTCCATTCTTGCTTTGCTGAGAGTCCATCATAAATGAGTGTTGAAATTTGTCAAATCTTTTTCTGCATCAACTGATATTTTCATAGTGATTTTATAGAAATTATTAATCTGTTAGACTACATAGATTCTTAAATACTGAAACAGGTGTTTAGTCAGAAATAAATCCCAGTTGGCCATGAGAGATTAAATTAGAGTGTTAGATTTTATTAGCCAATCTTTTCTTAGGTTTTTAAAACCTCTGTTCATAAAAGATGTTTGTCTTTTTTCTTTTGATCCTGTCATTGGTACGAGTGCAAAGGTAATTCTAATGTCATAAGTCTTTACCTTTTCTGGAAATGATTGGGTGTAATTTATCTTATTTATTCATTAAATGATGAATATTTGGTATTTAAGTCTATTTCATAAAGTTTTGGCTGTGAGTTCAAATTCCTTAATTATATAACATTGTTCAAGTTACTGACTCCATATTTCATAGGCTGTGATAGTCTGTGTTTTCTGAAGACTATTGAGTGATTGTATCAATCTTCAGTAGTGTCTCCTTATCAACCTTTCACTACCTCTAGTGATACCTTTTCTTCCTGCTATTAAGAATTGGTCTTTCCTTTTTTCCTTTGTCTACACAATTAAAAGGTTATCAGTCTTACTGATATTTTCAAACAATCACCTTTTAGTTTCCTTGTATATTTTTTTTCTAACTTTCTAGATTTCCTTTTATACTTTTCCTTCTTTATTTTGGGTTAGCCTCTTTCTTATTTTTCTAGTTTCTCAACACAGAAGGTTAGATTATTTTAGAACTTTCTTCTCTTCTACTACAAGTATTGGATGTAGATGTTTAGTTGGTTGGAAGTGTTGCTCGGTTCTTGCTGACACTCAGCTGATTGTCTCATTTGCGTAGAGCAGAGTGCTTAAATCTCCCAATAAAATAAACTTGTCTAGATCACCTTCCATTTGGCAGCTTTGGCTTCATGGATTCTGAAACTCTTCAGTTAGGTGAATAGAGCATGCACAAGCATGTAGCAGTGGGTGAGGGAAAAGGGTTTTATGTGACCTTCACATGTTTGACATTACTACTGCAGATCAGGGAAAGAAAGGAGAGGAGGAGAGAAAAGCTAGAGGTGAGTGGAGAACCATGTGCAATAGATTCGAAATCCTTTTCTACAACTGCTGTTCAGAGTAACTGGAGGCTTTTAAGCCGAAAGGAATGTGACCAGATTGTTCTTTGCTATGTATGTTACAGAGGACACTGTGTGGATAAAGGTCAGGATTCCTCAGAGAGAAACGTGAACCTGACAGCTGATCTTCCGGAGTGACTCTGTATAGGCTGACTACACTCCAGTGGATGAACTTTCACTGAGGGATGTCTGGGGATACTAACTTGACTGGATAGGCCTTAACATAAATGACAGAATTAAAGAAATCCAGTGAGGAGGGGCTATGGGAGGGGAAGAAGGGGAAAAGGTGATTAAGATGTTGTGTATGAAATATACAAAAATTCAATAAAAATATAAAAAAGAAATACGCACAAATTTACATTTGTACATGCATATCAAGATTTTGAGACCCTTGAGAATTGAAAGACAGCAGTCTCAGAAGGAATGAATTTTCTTAATCTAGGTCAGAATGACTTTTATAAAGAAAGGGACCTTGAACACATACTGCCACCCTGGAGCCTCCTAAAGTTGTCTTGGTATAAGCAGAAAGGAGAGCATTACTTTTTATATAGTATTTCAGAGTGTGTAGTACAGATATAGCATTCAAAGTTTAATGTAAAGGCCAATTTTCTGCCTGTCCCTGTGAATGGCCTTATTAATAAATAATACATATTGTTTAATAAGAAAAATTATGGTTAGGATAAAAAAGTAAAACATTTTAATAAGATGTCTTCATGAAAGGTCATTGCCCTTTCTAAATGTTTTCTGATGACTCGTCTACCCAGGAAAGTTGTCCATACAAAGCATCAATACAATCACTCCAGTTACACAGATCTAAGTGTTATGGTTTGGATATGAAGTAACCCCTGAAGGATCACGTGTCAAAGGTTTGTCCTTAATGTGGTGTTCAGACCTGAGACGCTTGGGAACTGATTGGATTCTGAGAACTCTAACCTAATCGATGGATTGTGTTAGAGTCCCCAGTTGATGGGTTCATAATGTGAAGATATTCTGTATTTAGTAGGAACTGACATGTAGGGCCTGGGTGTTAGAAATGGGTTACATGGCTGTGCTGTTAAGGAGTATGTCCATAATTATTCTGGTAGATACAAAGATATTCTCAGTTGAAATATTGTACTCCCTTCCTTTGGCTATAAGATTTTTGCAGAAATGGAACTCTAATGGAACTCTAACCCTAGGAATATCATGGGAGAAGGAAAAGGCTGAGGTTCAGTGGCAACCGAAGGAGGAACTTGTTTCCCAGATATTTTATGTAGTTCAGAAAACTTGTTACACCACCTTGCAGAAGAGACTAGAGCCAAGACAAGGTTGGGTGAATGACAGACGGGACTACATCTTACAGGTCTTTTTAGTTATGCATACATCCTGTCCTTTATTTAAACTTAAAACTCATGTCAGGACCCTATTGATGGACTTGGAAAGGGGGTTACTGAAACTTTTTTATTTTTTCCCCTCCCTGACAAGTCCACATTGAATAAATCTCCTTCCTCTGTTTTTTTCACTATTCTTTACATATTTAATAGGCCTCTTGAAGACAGGGGGCTGAGGCTAGCTCTTTGGGCTGCCAGACTCTGTCCATGACAACTCAAGTGACATGTCTTATTTCCCCAATCTCCTTCGTCCCTCTCTCTGACCCCTGTCCATCATAGCATGGGGTAATTTGTGCCACCATATGTTTGCTACCAATCTGTTGTGCCTCAGAAGCCACAGAGACCAGCAGCCAAGGACTGAGACCCCTCAAATGGTGAGCCAAAATAAATATTTCACCTTTTAAGCTTTTTTAAATTGTTTCACACAATATAATTTGATAGTACTTAGATCCCTTCCTTTATACACACCTCCTCCCACTGTGTTCTTGTCCAATTTAATGTACTCGTACTATATATATATATAGTGGCCTATAGAGTCTGGTTTGTGTCTCCAAATGTCCTTCAGTGTGGGCCAAATCAGTGGGCCCAGCAAGAGACCCATCCCTGTAAGACACTGCCCCTCCCCCCCGCAACAGCCATTAATTGCCCAAAGTTCCTTAGGAGTAGGGATTTCTTACCTACTTATCCAGGTCTAGGATGGGACTTTTTCTGGTTTGAGCTTGCATAGGACTTGTACATGTAACCACCATTGCTTAAGTTCATATGAGTAACTGACCAGCTGTCTGGAAGACTGTTTCCTTGTAATCATTCACCCCTTCTGGCTCTTACAATTGCTCTGTTTCCTCTTCCATAATAATCCCTGAACTTTGGAGGCAGAGGTTTGAAACAGATATCCTATTCAGAGATAAGCACACTGAAGCCTCTTGTTCTCTGCACATTGGCCAATTGTGGGTTTCTGTGTTAATCACCATCTGCTGCATAAGGAAACTTCTCTGGTGAGAGTTGAAAGATGCATTCATTCTATGTGTGAAGTTTGCATTGAAGATGTGTCACTTAGGGTTAGGTGTCTCACAGACACTTATTCTCTGTATTTGACCAGTTCTGGAACTCTGTAATAATCTCCATTTGTTGCAAAAAGTACATTCTTTGATGAAGGTGAAAGGCACACTTGCCCGTAAGTATGAAGACACATGTTTAGAATAAAGTAAGAAATTACATAGATCTCTAGGATCTATGATCTCTCCAGTCACGTGTATTTGGCTATGTTTCAGTACCACACATGACTTGCCTCCCATTGAGCAGGCCTTAATTCCAATTAGACTGCTGCTGATTACCCCCCCCCAAGGTAAAAGTGCCACGATGTACCCATAGCAATAGTTTGCTGGCCAGTCATTTTTGTTTATTAGGCTTTACTGCAGTGTAGGATCATTAACTGGCTTTCAGCCTTGGAAACTTGTACACTATACTCTGATACCATGAGAGTTAGTCTTCAGGGAGGAGGCTTCCAGGTCCATTTCAGCTCAATTGCTATAGGTCTTAAGTACAAAGTGTGGTCTGTCTTCAGCAATAGGGTCCTATCTTCAAGTTCTTGGAGGCAATCAAGGGCGGTCACAATAGCCTGTGTTCTTTTGTGAATTTCTTGGACTACCCAGACCAACAACTCAAAGGGAGATTTCTCCGCCTATTACTATTATTTTTTGTGTTATATAGTCTACACATGCACTTGTTTGTTAATTATGTGTATCTTTCAGTAGGACTTTGTACTAACACATGTTCTTCTAGTTTTTCATATCATCTAAGCCTTATTTATCTCTCTTCACACTTCCCATCTATAACCCTCCCTATTCTCTCCCCAGTTAAAGTATCCCTGTTTCCCCATTTCGCCCTTAATAACACCTATTTCCTTCTATCCCCTCTCTCAAGCTCCTTCTTTTACTTTATTCCCACAGCTCCTTTTCATTTTCCTGGTCCTGTGATTACATGAGGATATACATTCACAACTAGGGATTTGTAGCTAAGATCCACAAATGAGGAAGAACATTGCTGCTTGTTTTTCTGAGTCTGTTACTTCACGTAGAAAAACAGTTTCTAGTTCCATCCATTTACCTGCAAATTTCATGATTTTGTTTTTTGTGTTTGTTTTTACCGTTGAGTAGAACTCCAGTGTGTAAATGTATCACATTTTCATTATCCATTCATCAGCTGAGGAACATTTAGATTATTTCCAGTTCTTAGCTATTGTGAAAAGAGCAGCAACAAACATGGCTGTGCAAATATCTCTGTAGTAGGATGAATTTGTTGAGTATATGCGAAGAAGTGGTATGACCAGAGAACACGGTAGATTTAGTTTTAGTTTTTAAAGGGTTCTTCATACTGATTTCCACATAGTTGCAGCAGTTTGCAATCCTACCAGCAGGGAATGAATTTTTACCTTTCCCCACATCCATGCCAGCATTTGGTGACATTTGTTCTCTTAATCTTAACCATTCTGCTGGGATTAGATGAAATCTTAAAGTAGTTTGGATTTGCATTTCCTTAATTACTAAGGATGTTGAACAATTTTTAAGGTGTTTCTTAGTCATTGTTATATCTTCTTTTGAGAGTTCTCTGTTCAGATTCATAACCCAGTTCTTAATTGGCTCATTTGTTTTCTTGTTTCTTTGTTTTTTGAGATCTTTGTATATTCTGGACATTAATCTTTGTTGGATAAATAGCTGGTGAAGATTTTATCCCACTCTGTGGGCTTTATCTTCACTCAGTTTTTTCCTTTGCTGTTCAGAAGCTTTTTAGTTCAATGGGGTCCCATTTGTCAGTTGTTGACCTTATGTTTCCTCTTTGTAGACTGGACACTGGTTCAAGTCCATTTGATGGGGTCTCCACGGCCTCCTTGATCAAGAGGACAGGTGACTCACCACAGTTACGGGACATTTTGAGCGATGCTCATAGTCCCCTGGAACTTAGTCAACCTAGGAGGGCAAGGAGCAAAAACTCTCCTTTACGTCCCTCTGACCAAATTAGTACAGGCCTCAAAGTATGGCTGTTACACATCCAAGAAGATTACTTGAAGAATTATCGGCAGCTGATTACTACTGGGTGAGGAAGAGCTAATCTTCTTAAAGGGAGAAGCTCTAGATAGGCTGACTAGACCCCAGTGGATGAACTTGCACTGAAGGATGTCTGGGGAAACTAACTTGACTTGATAGGCCTTAACAAAATTGACAGAATGCATGAAATCCACTGGACAGGGGGGCTATGGGAGGCTGTCTATA
This sequence comes from Nannospalax galili, assembly GCF_000622305.1. Taxonomy (NCBI): domain Eukaryota; kingdom Metazoa; phylum Chordata; class Mammalia; order Rodentia; family Spalacidae; genus Nannospalax; species Nannospalax galili. The sequence goes on along the minus strand of NW_008331995.1, from coordinate 7,864,133 downwards.
GGGAAGGGAGTATAAAGAAGACTAAGATATTGTATATGAAATACACAGAAATTCAATAAAAAATATATTTTAAAAAGAGAAAGGATCAGCAGGAGTCGGAAACATTAAAGAATGGTAATGAGAGATGAATCTGATCAAAATACATTGTATAGGTGTAAGAAAATATGAGAAACCTATTATTATGTATAGTTTTATATATATGTTATGAAAATATATTCAAGACAAAAATTATTATCATGTAGAAACAAATATATCAGGAACAGTCCTTTCAGGATGGCAGAAAGAAGGAAGACAAAGAAATATAAAGAAGATTTGAAAAGGAATTTCCCTTAACTGAGGAGCTATTGACAGTTGGTGGCTGCTAGGGGAGCAAATGCAGTTTTCTTCAGGGATATGGTACCTGGTACGATGACTGTGCTCCAGTGGATGACTCCACCCTCATTCATATATGGGCAGCACTAATTGGACTCAGTGGGTTATTAAAAAGGGGAGTCCATGGGAGGATATGGGAGGACTTGGGGGAAGTGGGAAAAAATGTGATCTAAATACATTATATGCCTGGGTGAAATTCTCAAAGAATAAAGACTATTATATTTGACTAGAAGAGGAAACTTCGAGAAAATTAACAAGAATGGTGAAGCACAGGGAGACTAGCAAACCAAGGAACCCACCCTCTGATCTGAGTTTGTAGGGAAGGCTGACTTTGAAGAAGAGCATAACTTCTGTATCAACCAGGCAAACCACAGGGGTGTTACCTCACTTCAGTCTTTACCTTACCTCTGCGGCTAACTTTCATTTGCCAAATACAATAGAATATGATTGATCCATAAAGGTTAGCCTCCCAGAGCCCAGAATATGGCAGGGATGGAGAAGATCACAGAGGTAGGGATAGTCAGACAACTGAAAGCATACAAAATAGATGAATGAAATTAAAACATTTTTATCAGGAATATCTGGACTGAAATATTGGAGCTGGCTGCTCTTACAGAGGACCTGGGTTTATTCCCAGCACCCACATGGCCACTAACAATCATCCAAAACTTTAGTTCCAGGGGATCTGACACCCACTTCTGGCCTCTGCAGGCATTGCACACACATGAAAGCAAAGCACTCATACATATAAAAATAAATCAAAATAAAATTTAAAAGAATATTTTTAAAAAGAACTAAAATGCTTCTACTTCCAGTCACCATCCCACATGTTCACGTGCAGGAATTATGATTCTGTTTATTAAGAAGTTAATCCTTAGCCAGCAGTGATGGCTCATGCTTAAAATCCCAGCACTTCAGAGGATGAGATGATATGAATACTTCAAGTTCAAAGTCAGTGTGAGCTAGAGTGTGTTCCAGGCCAGCCTGAACTACAGAGAGACCCTTTCACACAAAATATAAAGCAAAACTAACAAAACAAGTCACAGGTTTCTTGAGTGCTGAACTTTAGGGCTTTGTCAGAATTCCAGGTCCAGATTTTACATCACAGCACGGGAACTCTCCTTGCACTTTGTCCATCACCTTAACTGGTTGAGATAGAGTTGGAACAGAAAGCATTCAAACAAGTCTAAAGATCTGAACTCCCACTGGTACAACCGATAGGCAAACTGAGAGGAACTAAATGCCTCAATGACTTCAAGTACTTGAGGCTTCAAGTGGTTCCTTCAGAAGGCAAAAGGAGATCATTCCAAGTCCTTGTCTTTTTTTTTTTATCATCACTTGATCACAATCCTGCTAATGAGATGAAGAGCTTCTTTGCTGTGAAATGGGGACTCAAGCATGCTTAAAGCAATTGAATTATGTTTCTTTTGTACAGGTGCTTCACAGACTCACTACCTTTATATCCCTCAGGCTTTGCCTGGGGCAGGGACCTACTGGTCTTATTCAGTAGTGAAAACCCAGGAACATGCACAGCATTTGGTACAGAGTAGGTACCAAGTTACCAAGTATTTTTTAGTAAACGATCTAGAAGGCAACATGCTACTATGAATACCCAGTTTATTTATTTAGACTAAGTCTTGGATCAAACTTTTTATCTACTGTTATCTTAGGGGAGACCATTCAACTTTCAAATTTCAAGTCCTTCATGGAGTTGGCATACTATTTGAGAAACTATTTGAGAAACCATTATCTTTCCATTACTGTAACAAAATACCTGAGATAAGAAGTTTATTTTGCTTCACCATTTAGGTAGTTCTAATTCATGACTGATTGGTAATATTGTGTGACATTATTCCCGGGGAGACATGAAAAAAACCTCTACCCACCCCACATAGAGAACCAGTGATAGTCAAAAGTAAGGATACCATCAAAGTCCGACATGGTCAGCCAATGAGTTTTATTGGGATTACTTGCAGGAACATGGGTGAGGGATTACTCAGGAGCAGAAATGACCCAAAGACAGCTAGATCATTAAAAGCCTACCTCAGCATGGGTGATAGCTCACAAAATCAGGAAACCAAGAATGCATTATACAACCTGTAGGCAGCTCAACCTGTAGGAGAGTGTTCTTTTTAGGTAGCTTTGCTGCTCTGAGCCTATTCAGAACAGCTTGACTGGTCTTTGCTTCATCTAGTCATCTTATATTTGCTTCTTCTATGTGCTTGGGCTCCTCTGAAAATGTCTCAACAATCCATAAGGTTTACATATGCTTGGGGATGGAGAGGCCTGTGAATCTGGTCAATTCTAGGGACTTCCTGGAGCTATTAAGTTGTTTACCTCCTGAGTTTAATGAGCTACCCTAAAGAGAGAATAATTCACCTCCTCTCAAAACATCCTGTTGTTCAACTCTCTGTAGACTTCTGTTGTCTACCTTCCTGTAGAACATCCTGTTGTTCACCCAGTTTCCCTCTAAGATGGAAAGTTTCACCTCAGAGGAAATTGCTACACAGTTGTTCCATGCCACAGACTAGAGGTAAGGCAAAAACAGTACACCATGGTGAAAGTATGATAGAGAAAAAGCAGCCATTTCATTTGTGGTGAGGAAAAGGGAGATAAGGAAGTAGTCAACGTCTGACCACCATATTTAGGCATGCCCCCCCCAAATGAATGGCCTGTCATAAGTCTCCACATCTTAAAGAATCTACAGCCTCTTAGTAGCCCCATCCTAGAATCAAATATTCAACATATAGACCTTTGGAGGTATTCAAAACTCCAAATTACAGCAACATTCTAAAATATATAAATTATACATATTTTGCTGATGAAATTAGTTATGAGATGGTTAATTTGGGAGGGAGACTAGACTAGGCTAATGGATGCCTGGAAACCAGTAGAACATTATTCCTACTGGAGGGAGATCAAAGTAGAATTGAGATTAATTAGTGTAGCTACTGGTTCTGCCTCACAACTTCTCAAGAAATTTCAGTATGCCATTAGCCATGACTACAGATGCTTGAAGTTTGACTGTGGCTGGACCATTCATTACCAGGGATTTACTCAGTTTCCAAAGGCCTTGGATTCTTGACACATGGATCCCTCCATAGGTCTGCTTAATAATCTTATGAAAGAGCAACTCCCAGCCCCCAGAGTAAGGACACAAAAGAAGGGAAGTTGGGTAGAGACTTCAATGTCTTTTACAGCTAGTATTGGAATGCACATAGCCACAATAGCCCTCTGGTTACAGGTCAGTTCTATTCAGTAGAAAAGCGGGCCACATGTGAAACCAGGAAGAGCCAATGGCTGCCATTTTGGGAGCTGGCTAACATATTGCCCAAACATATTTACAGAGGTAGCCAGGGGCTTCACCTAAATCTTGCTGTCAGCCAACCTTCCAAATGGAATTCTGATTAAAATATTTGAATTTTGTGAGAAGCTGTACTGTAGGGAAAAAAAAAAAAAACCTCAGTTATATTAAAAGCACACTTAACTATAACTTGTCAAATATTTGACAACTAACAAATCAATGCTTTTAAAACACCTAGAGAACACAGAGTATTTTATACAAGCAAATTACCTACCAGTAATGCCACATGCTCAAGTGAATAAATACAAGAAGGAATGCATTAAATGGAGAAAAATTGCATTGTAAAAGTGAACTACTTCAGCTTATTATTTTCTTGACAAATTTTGTGGGGGTTTTGCCCAAAATTTTAAAACCTATTTGGTAAAAAAAATTTATATATATA
>NW_008331995.1:7855096-7859994 GCF_000622305.1 Nannospalax galili | reverse complement strand
TATATATATATATAGTTAAACCTAATTTATAGAAGGTCTTATCAGGAAAGAAATATATCTGCTTAGAAAAAAGACTAGAAGGAAACACAGCAACATGCACCATGGTGCTCCTTGGACGTTGGGTCGGATAGCACTTTTTTCTTTTATAGAGTGTGTTTTGATCTCAGTGTTCAAATAGACTATGAAACAGTCACTTTCATGAAAAAAACAAAAACCATAAAATGCCCATTGTCTTTTTTCTGACTTGTATTAAGGTGCTTCTGTTCCTTAAATTGCCATTTGAGATATATAAATCATTCTTCCAAGTCCAGAATGGATAAGGTACATGATCCAGCATGTCTTCCTAAGGCCAGGGGAGGCTAATTGTGAATAGCTGAAATGAGAGGTAGATTTCATTTACATTAACTTACTTTTATGCTCAATAAGGTCAAAGGTAGAGATTTTGCCTCTTTCTGGTTCATAAAATATGGATTGCTATTTTCAAAGAACATCAACAGTGGTAATAGCTATTCCCATTAAACAGTCATATAATCTTAGGAAATATCGACATGATAAAAGATACAACTGAGGAAAAACAACAAAGCGTGCATTTTATTGACAAATAAATGCACAGGCTTAAATCGCTCATAACACCTTCACACCTGATGGACGTGTTATCAGAAAAATATAGATTGAAGCTTTCTGAGATCAATAACTTAAAAATAATTCTTTGGTGCAGCTAAAAATACAAATTCAATCCAACTCCACTTCATATTTAGGTCCGTGCCACCTTGACAGTCACATTTTATGGTGAAATGTACTTTAATTTCATATTCAAACCTTTCCCCAGGTTTTCTTTGAGAATTCGCTTTTTAATTTATGAGCTTCCTCACTCAATTCAAGCTTCATTCACTTTTAGATGCTTTGGGAAGATAAATAACTGACACTGTCCACCATTCAGGAGTATCGTATTGCCTGTAACTTAAGAAAATAAAGTAGAGAGCTGAAGATATAGACTTGTTTTACAAATAAATATGTATCATATGTATAAGCAATAAAATAACAGTAAGTTAGAAATATGTCATACAAAGCTTTCCATTTTACTGAGATTAAATTATATACAGTGATATAGTGTTAGGTCATACACATTTAAAGAATGAAATACCTATGTTGTAATGCTGAACATAATAACTATGTGTGAACATAAAGCCTGCGGGATGAATGATATGCTTATTCTTTCCACAGACTGCTCCTTTCAACACATCTTCACCAGGAATTACTTTATTTTGTGAGTAAAACATTGTCATCCTAACCGCAGTCACCAAAAAGGCATGAAGAGCAAAGATGCATCCATGTAGCACTCCAAACTTTTGTCCATGCTACAATGAGTGTTTTTCACACAAGCAACACCAGTGACCATTTATGGAGTACTTTCTAGGTGCCAAGAATTCTGCTTACTTCACATATCCCATTGGTACTTGCAACTTCTCAGTGAGGTGAAAAATGCTATCTACATGCCACAGACGAGGAATCCTCTGTGAGACTAAACCGAAACCTGGATTCTTAACTGCTTTACCTCAGAATACTAATTAAATTGTGCATTAGGGCCTGGACCAAGAAAAACAACTATTTTCCCTTTATAATCAACACTCACCCTCAATATTCATTAATTCACTGGTAAACAGAATTAGTACTCCTATAATGGAACTCAATTCTGACACTACAAGGAAATAGTGTCAGATCCTACACATGAAAGTCTCCCAAAAGACTGTCTTAGATCCCAGTTCAGACATCAGTCACAAGGCTTAGGCTGTGGCCTGCATGGCCCAATTATAATAATGGGCTCCCAGAAACATCCCCCCACCAGGGCAAGTTGAATTGCTTTCTAGAATGGCTTATAGAACATGGGAAACACTGTATTTACCAGATTATACAATGATACAATTCAGACATAGCCAGGTAGAAGTGATGCGTAGGGCAAGGTGCAGGAGAGGGTTCGAGTGTCCCTGCTGTCCTGGCATACCACCCTCCATTGTCCAGCAACACAGAAGCTCTCTGAATGCTGTCTTTTGAGCACAGCTGCTCAAATCATCGACCTTTGGTGAGCAATTTAACCTTCAGCTCCTCTCCCATGAAGCTATTCAAGAGTCTTCACTCATGAGTCAACACCTCTTAGCACACAAATAAACACTTGTCATTTCAGACACTTTCAAGGTTCTAAGGAGCTATGCACCATGAAAAGAGGAAACGCACAGAATACATTTATTACATCATATAGAACAGTAGATGATACACTTGTTTCTCTCAGTTATTCCCAGATGAAATCATTAACACATGCCACTCACCTAGTAGCAAATGCTGATCCTGAAGAGAGACTAAGTCAGGTTAGAGCTGCCTTTATTTGAACTACCTTGCAAAGTTAGTTTCAAATACAACATCCCCTTATTTTCTAGATAAGACTAGAAGGACAGCAGTCATAATCATGGTCCCAAGTTGAAAATTGAATTATCCTGAGAAGACCAAACACTGCCTTTCCTTTTACCACAATCAATAACAAAATCAATAGCAAATAAGAAATCAATAACAAAAAATGGTGTATATAAAGATACTTTCCTATAGCTAGCCTAGGCAGATATTTAACTAAACCTATCATGATAATTGCATTCTTACCAGTCAATAAGGTTTTTCAACTAGCAATGAGATATCAAGGCAAATTTAATGGTTGTTGCCAGTATGGAGTCACGTCTATCCCAAGTCCCTGTCCCTGAGCAGCAATAACCTACCGAAAGACCAGCTTCTTCTAGATAATGTGATTATGTAGAAAATTTAGATCTCAACGAATCTGATTTCATCATTAATTTAATTAAACCAACAGATTTGAATCTTGCCCAATTATGCAGCTCCCCCATTAAAGGAGATAATAATATCCACTGTTTTATAAACTAGCTTGATTCAGGCTTCTGTTATTTGCATAAAAAAGCACCTTTTCCAGTGGTAACCAAATAACGGTCATATTCTTGAGCATTCGTGATCCTTCTGAACTAAGCAGAGTTCCAGTGTATACACTCCAGTAACAAACACCTGAAATTCAGTCACAAAACAGCTAGTTGTGGGGCTCCCAGATACTGTAGGTCAGGCATGTGGATGGAGTATAATTGTTTAATGTGATCCAGGGCCTGAGAAAGAAATTGTGAGGGTTAGTGCTCATTGTCATCTTAATAGAATCTAGAATCACCTGGGAGATGGGCCCTGAGCATGCCTGTAGGGTGTCATCTTGTTTGCATTAATTGAGATGGGAAGACCCGCCCACTCTGGGTGGTACCTTTCCCTGGCTGGGATCCTAAAATGAAAGTGGAAAAAGGGAGGCGGGCAGCAGCATTCATCACTCTCTGCTTCCTGACTGTGCATGCAATGTAACCAGATAATCCAAGCTTATGTCACCTTGACTTCCTTGCCGTCATGGACTATACCCTTGAACTGTGGGCAGAATAAACGCTTTTTCCTTTATGTTTCTTTTCTTAAGGTATTTTATAACAACAGCAGGAAAATAAACTAAGTCAGAAGCCTTGAATCCATAGAATTCTTGGAGGCAATTGGTCAGTATCATAAAGCTTCATTCACATACATGGTTCATAAGTTTGTTGGCTAATTCTTACGAGCCTAGTTAAAGCTATTGACGGAAACCTAGACATGGCTTCTCCATGTTGACTGGCTTCCATAGAAGAGAGGTGAAACAAGGTAGAAGCCCTATCATCTTGGAGATGTTAACTTCAGAAACCAGCCACAGTTACCACCACCACATTCCATAGCTTAAAGCAGTCACCAAGTTCTACTCAGTTTCAAGAGGAGGGAATAAAGAAACTGTCATTATCATGTTATAAGAACAGCATGCAAGATGGGATGTGTATTTGTATGGGCAGCTTTGGAATTGCAATCTGCCACAGTTTTCTTTAGGCCACAATCATTCCCAACCCTAGCACATGTAAAATCCCTCTCCTGAAACCCTTAAGTTGATTACAGAATCAGCATAAGTTCAGGAACCTGTCATTTGGACCTGGTCCAGGAGCAGATGACACTCTTCAGATGTGCTTCCTTAACTACACCCACTTAGCTGTATCCTCACTAACTTAAGACTATGAACCAAACAGATAAAGTATCTCTATTCAAAATCTATCCAACAATACTCAATAACGGGGCATGTGTGGAACCTGGTAGGCATGGTCCTATCCAGAAAGTGAGGGTATGAGAGACACACCATCTTCACTATTCCGTAGCGACTGTAAAATTCAACTAGGCATATGTTGCCAACTCACTGATGAAACCTTGACCCTGGGATTTTTTTTTAAACCATAGCTCTTGATTTCATTCTCTGGTTACAATTCTTTGTCCAAAAAATATAGCCCATATTAGCAGCTGAGTGGTTTTTCAGTGTGCTTCCATCTCATAGACTCAAAAGATCTCTTTTTTGCTTTGTACTATCTCTGTTCTCTTCATTCTGTCCTGCTATAGTTACTTTTAAATCCTTCTGCGTATCTGATTCATACGACATTAGAAAAAAGTCAAGGGCACAAATTGCTTCCAGATAAGCCTGGAACTTCCTGCAAAGTTGGTAGGAAATAGTCTTTAAGATCCTTAAAAACTCTTTTGTTTTTGGTTTTTTGAGATGCCACCATAAATCATTATGAGTCCTTAAATCAAAACTGCTATAGTTACTTTTAAATCCTTCTGCGTATCTGATTCATACGACATTAGAAAAAAGTCAAGGGCACAAATTGCTTCCAGATAAGCCTGGAACTTCCTGCAAAGTTGGTAGGAAATAGTCTTTAAGATCCTTAAAAACTCTTTTGTTTTTGGTTTTTTGAGATGCCACCATAAATCATTATGAGTCCTTAAATCAAAATTTTGGTGTCACTCTTGGT
>NW_008331995.1:7852322-7854325 GCF_000622305.1 Nannospalax galili | reverse complement strand
AATGATAAATAAAAAATTTAAAAACATAAAAAAAATATTTTCTTGGCAGCATTCTGGGAATGATCTCTACCTGGAAACTCTTTTTGAATCTGAGAATACAGAATGTGAGAAACATTTACTTTGAAACTTGTCAAGGCTTGGAGCCTCTGTGCTTTCTTCAAATTTCAATTCAAAAGTGAAGGAGTTCGTTCAGTACATTTTGTGTTTTTGCACATTACTGCAGTGACAATGTTGATGGGCTTAGAATCATGATGTTGAGCGTGTCCTTGACCTTTAGCTTCTTTCTCAGTTTTCTAATTTGTTTATAATACCTCAGCAGGTGTCTGCTTGAGGATAATTGAGCTACTACAATCCATATGCCCCTATCAGTACCCTCTATGAGATCCACTAGGTCTGCACTAGCAGGACCTGGATGCTTTTCAAGTTTGTCTCCCAAAGATACTTCCACAAATTTTAGATTTTTATGGTACCCCATAATTCTGGTGCATATATATATATATATATATATATATAAAAGTCAAATGGATAACTGTGATATCTGTATCACATGTATATGTATATAGTCATGTTTGTTATTTGTTTATACACACACATGTATATATATATGTATATACACACATATATATATATATATATATATATTCCTGTTATTTTAGTTGTGTGCTCCAAAATGTAGTGGCTTGAAATAATCAGGTATTCTGTCCCCAGAATCCAGACAGTAGAGCTAGGTACATGACTTGGGGAGTATCAGAAGCTAAAACTCAAAGGCTGGACAAGAGAGTTCCCTAAAGTTTGCTCATCTTAATTGCTGACTGAGAGTTTATCTAGGTCTCTTAATAGTGACCCACAATGAATTCACATGTCCCAAGTTTTCTTATAACCTGCGCTATAAGTTTCAAGCCCAAGAACTTGAGAATGACAAGGGCCACCCAGAAGCCCTATCACCTCTTTTGAAATAACTGCATAGATCACTCAGTATCATTTCTGCAATGTTCCACCTGCTAAATTATAAAGTTCATCTAATTTTGCAAGGATTATCTTTCATTAATGGTGTTAGGATACTCAATATTCACATGCAAAAGAATGAACCAGGAGCTTTATCTTCTGATATATCTGAAAATCAACTCAGAAGGAATTAAGACCTAAAAGTGAGACCTGAAACCATCCTAAAAGAAAATATGAAGAAAAGCTCTTAATTGGTGACTTTGACAATCATGGGGAGGCTGCCCATCACACCAAATACTTGAGCAATAAAGGTAGTTATAAATAAGGCTGATTATATCACACTAAAAAGCTTCTTTGCAGGGCTGGAGAGATGGCTCAGCCGTTAAGAACACTGGTTGTTCTTGCAGAAGACTCAGGTTCGAATGCCAGCACCCACATGGCAGCTAACAACTGTTCATAACTCCAGTCCCAGGGGATCCGACAGCCTCTTCTAACCTCTGCAGGCATTGCACAACATGGGTGCACTTACCTACATGTAGGCAATACACGCATACATATAAAATAAAAATAATAAATAAAATTTTTTAAAAGTTTATTTAAAAAAGCTTCTTCACGACAAAGGAGATCGTAAATAAGTGAAAATGAAAGACTGGTTGTGAGAAAATATTGACAAATCACACAGCTATTAAAAGGTTATTTAAACATGTAAGTATTCTATCCAAGTCAGTAACAAAGGAAAATAATATAATACAAAACAATACCCTTTCCCCAAAATTATTGAACTATCAAAGGACCTGAGTAGCTATTTCTCCAAAGAAGGCCTAAAAGTGAGCAACAACTACTTTAAAGGGTGGTCAGTGTCTCCATTCAACAAGGAAGTGCAATCAAGTCCACAATGAGGTATTACCTTCTACCTCTTAGGAGGACTACAATCAAAAGACAGTGTTCCTGAGAGGATGGGGCGAAGGGAACTCTCTGCACTGATGGTGCAAAAAATCAACTGATACAGCCATCACAGAACAGCATGGAGGGTCTGAAGAAGAAGAAGAAGAAGGAGG
>NW_008331995.1:7844282-7852310 GCF_000622305.1 Nannospalax galili | reverse complement strand
TCTGTGAGAACAAGGCCAACCTGGCCTACATAGTAAGTTTCAGGCCAAGTGTGGCTACAGGGAGACCCTGTCTCAAAAAACACAAAATAATAATGATAATGATGATAATAAAGAAGAAGAAGAAGAAGAAGAAGAAGAAGAAGAAGAAGAAGGAGAAGAAGGGAAGAAGAAGAATAGGAGGAGGAGGAGGAGAAGAAGAAGAAGGGAAGAAGAAGAAGAGGAGAAGGAGGAGGAGAAACAAAAACTGTAGTCATGCATTGCAAAACAAAGTTTCCATCAAGCATGTACAGATATATAACAGTAGTCCCATAAAATTGCATCACCTACTGACATTGTAGCTGTTTTAGCTATTACAAATGCACATACAATGTCAAAATCATAAAACTTCATTTCTCAGAATACATCCTTGTCAAGTAACCTGTATCCAGAGCATACAACTCAGCAATCCTGTTGCTGGACCTATTTCCAAAGGAAATGAGGACGGCATTTCATAGAAATATCTGTATTCCCGTGTTTTTGATACTTTATTTGTAGTAACCAAGAAAACACAATTTCTTTATTCATTCATCTATTAATGGACACTTGGCTACTCTGAGGTGATATAATCCTATGGATGATCACCCAACTGTTTCATTGTTTGTTATGTGTCTATTTGTGTGTGTGTGTGTGTGTGTGTGTGTGTGTGTGTGTGTGCAAGTGACGGCACCTGTGTACCACTGCACATATGGAGGTCAGAGGACGACCTTAGGTATCGTTGCTCAAATTCTACCTCATTTGAAATAGGGTCTGTTGTTATTTGCCCCTATGTACTTTTCAGCTTTAGGGGCTTTCCTGTCTCTTCCTCTATCTCACCAAAAGAGTACTGAGATTACAGGTACATGCTAAAATGCTGGACTGTTACATGAATTCAGGAGATTTTAACTCAGGTTCTCATGCTTGTATGGCAAATACTTTACCCACTGAGCCATCTCTCCAGCATCCATCCTGTTTCAAAGAGAAGGGACAAAGAGTCTATCACTTAATGGGAACACTATTCACATCGTATTATAAGAAGACAATGTGGGATCTGGGGAGATGGCTCAGCGGTTAGGAGCACTGACTGCTCTTGCAGAGGACCTGGGTTTGATTCCCAGCACTCATGTGGTGGCTGCAAACTGTCTTTAACTCCAGTTCCAGGGGAATCCAAACCCTCTTCTGACCTCCGAGGCATTGCAAGACACAGGTGCACTCACATACACGCAGGCAATACACTCTTACATATAAAATAAAAATAATAAATAAAATATTTTTAAAAAGAAGACCATGTGGAAGAAGACACACACACACACACACACACACACACACACACACACACATTTCCAATCATTACAGAAAAATTATAAAAGGTCCAGCTTGGACATCTATTTAACTGGGTTAATTTCCCATCTTTGATACGTGTTACCAGATATTGAATAAAATGTACGGGTTTGGTGCAAGAACCAGAGTCTGGCCATGTCCAAGTCATTTAGAACAAGGTTCCACTCCCTTCTGTATGCACTATTCTGATTTGTTTAAAGATACTAAAGAAAGTTCTCTCCGTTTTTCCTCATTCATTTCAGGAGAGGCCTGTGTTTGCACCACCTGTTATCTGCTCACATTTTGTAACTTAACTCTGTTTAAACCTCAGTGTCTTCACCGAGGACTGGGGATAATCATATCTACTTCCTGCGGTTGCTGCAGAAATAAACGATGCACTTGGAAAACATCTCACAGCAAACCTGGAGCTCAGGAAGGACTCAATGGCCACAGTCTATTAGTTCATAGATATGCTGGATAGCTTTAATTGTCAACATAACACACCTGGGTATTGGGAGCCTCAACTGTGGAATTGCTTCCATTGGACTGGCCTATGGCCATGTCTGTGGGGCATTTTCTTGATTGTTGAGTGATGCGGAAGGGCCCAGCCCACTGTGGGTGGTGCCACGCCTGGGCAGGTGGTCCTGGGTTGTATAAGAAAGCAGGCTGAGCATGGGTTGGGGAACTGAGTCAGTAAGGAGTATTCCTCCATGGTCGGTGGTGCTTCAGCTCCTGCCTCCAGGTGCCTTCCCCGAGTTTCTGCCTTGAGCTCTCTCAGTGATGAAGTGTGACCCGACCTTGGAGATGTGCAATAAAATAAACCCTTTCCTCCCTAAGTTGGGGGGTTCACAGAAAAGCCATTTAGTTATACAGTATCATTTCCCAATCATTAAAGTCCTATTATGACCCATCTTGTTCATTACCAAAATACTTTTTTAAATTATGAAATGTTTTAACTATAAAGCTGGTTTTCTGACACAAGATTTTCAGATCTAGTATTTGTTAAGAATACCCAGAAAACATCTGAGAAGTATTTCCCACATATGCTTAGCCTTAAAATTCATTTTCAGACTTCTTACTGACTAGTATCATTGGTCAGGTTCCCTGCCACTCCCAAATTAAAACTACCATCACACATTGCTTTAAGTTTAAAGTTTAAGTCAATGTAGCCCATATATACATAGATCATCATATAAGATTCTGTCATGTAGTAACATCGTCGCTGTCTTGGTTTTTGTGCATGTATACTCTAATGTTCATACATTATACCTGTGATGGCTAATCTTGGTTGTCAACTTGACTGAATCCGGACTTAACTGAAATGAAAGAGATTTCTTTCTTAATATTTCATTTATTATTTTTTTATTTTCTGTGTATGTGTATTGTCTGTGTAAGTGTACCTGTGTAGCACATTGCCTAAGGAGTTCAGAAGACAATGTCGGATCCCCTGGAACTGGAGTTATGAAATAGTTGTTAGATGCCATGTGGGTGCTGGAAATTGAACCAGGGTCTTCTGCAAGAGAATTCAGTGCTCTTAACCACTGAGCCATCTCTCCGACACCAGAGAGACTTTCTTGATTGAATTAACTGAATTTGGAAGACCCACCCTAAATGTGGGTGTTACCTTCTGATGGCAGCCCTTACAAAAGGCCATGGCAGAAGGAAACTTGTCATTTTTTGCCTACTTGCCTTCTCTCTCCCTGGCAGTTTCTTGTTGCTGTGGCATTCCTCTGCTGATAGTAGAACCAATTTCTTCAGAGTCCAGTGTAGACTGAAGACTATAGCACACCTCCAGGAATCCTTCAGGCCTTTGGCCCCGGATTGGGACTGCTGAGCATCTAGTCTCCTGGACTAAACTACCAGCTTCTCAGCCTCTCCAGTGTCATGCAGCCATTGTTAGACTACTCAAACCTTGTAAGCTAATCTAGTAAATACATACATATATCTCTATCTGTCATCTATCATCCATCATATCTATCTATTCATTTTATTAGTGCTGTTTCTTTAGAGAACCCTAATACAATATTGTACAAAGACTGTTGAGATGAACTTATCAATAATGCAAAAATAACAGCTAAAATAGCTTATCAATAATGCAAAAATAATAATAGCTAAAAAGATAAGGAAATGATGATTTTGATCTAGAAAGTAAACAAGATTATTGGAACATGTATTAGTGACTTTTCTCAGTGCTATGACGAAATACCTGACAAGAAGCAAGTGAACTAGGGAGGGTTTATTTTGTCCCACAGTTTGAGGGGACAAACTCAAGTTTGAGTTCATCCTGATGGGGAAGGCATGGGAGCAGGAGACCAAGATGGCTAGTCAGATTGCATTTATACTTAGGAAGCAGAGAATGGACAGAAAGTGGGTCTAGGCTAACCTCACCTACCCTCCTCGCCACAGTTACCCACTTACTCCACTGTGGCTCTACCTCTTAAAAATTCTACAACCTTACAAAAGAGTGCGACCAGCTGGAGCCCAAGTGTTCAAACGCATGAGCCCCTGGGGAACATTTCATATTCAAACCACTGCAGAGCATGTCTCAGATGGGCTGTTCTGGACAGGATGGCGAATTACTATGGTAGTCCCAATGTCAGTATCAGCAGAAAGAGGCAAAATCCTCCTAGAAATGGGGGAGAAGGAAAGCTCTCCTAGAGAAGCTGATTTTACCTCCAACTCTCACCTTGAATCCTGCAGGCATCTACAGATCTTTCTGGTCATTCAACATGTGAACTCTAAACTACATGCATGACCCAGGCACTGCATCCATGCTGCTTTCTGATCCTTCCATTCTGTAGTGTGGACTAACATCTTCAAAGCATGGTTCAAAGACCCACCTGCAGATAACAAATAGGTTTCATCCCGCTTGTCAATGCTAATCAGCCAGAATTGCTTCCCTTATTTTTGTTAATAAAATGATTTTTTTCAAAGACTGAAGGCTTACATCTAACTTGTGTTTGTTGGATGCTGGAGTCTCCAACAGCACCCAGGTCTTGCTGGAATTAGGTGCACAGACAAACCTACAACTTCTCCAGCACTAGAGTGCCATGATGGTCTCTCAGTTTAGGGCCCAGTGAAGCGCTTGGCTGCTATTCGCTGGTTGGTGGCCTGTGGTCTATTCTGGAAGGGAGAATGAGTGAGAGATGCCTAAAAGCTAAGAAAATAATAACAGTGACAGTAAAACTTTGTGTATAAACACATTATTCTTTCTCTTGGAGTAAAAATAAATGACATTTTGTGATATAATCTTTATCTGGGAAATTTTGGGTTAGAGACCAACTTCTCACAAACACACATGCGAACATTGCACTGGTCTAGTCTGATTAAAATCCATTGTTGTCATTATTTAAATCCTTCACTCACATAAGTACAGCATATGCTATCCATCTTTGACATTTCAAAATATTCCACTTAACTTTACTTGATTTAAATCTTTTTTTTTCCTGCCTTGTTCAGATTTTCACAATCAATCTTGCCATAGAAATCACTGAGTCCAAATAACACAGAGAAAACGTTTTAAGTTTTTTAATTAGAAATTATGCAGAACTTTCTTTTGGCAGATTCTCTCTCCTATTACATGGCGCTTGCAATGTCTATACTCATGCTTTTAGGACAGTTTCTTCACAGACTGGACCTTCAGCACAGGTCCTATTTGTATTAGTTACTTTTTTTGCTGTGCTAAAATGCTGTGACGAAAAGCAATCTAAGGAAAAAATGTGCTTATTGTGGCTTACAGTCCAGGAGGGTTGTGTCTATAATGGCAGGGAAAGGCACGGCAGCATGTGAACGGAGCAGGAAGTTGGATGGTCACATTTTATCCACACACAGAAAGCAGAGAACAAGCAGAAAGTATGGTAAGGCTATAACTATCAAAGTCCCCAGTGACATACTTCCAAAAGGTTCTATAGCCTTTCCAAGTAACGCCAGTAACTGGAGACCAAATGTTCAAATACACATGCTTCTTGGGAATCATCACACTGCTCAAAGGTAGCAATGCCGCTGACAGCGTCTGCTGCCACTGTGTACCGCATGCTGGGTGCTCATCTTGCACACAGATGATGAGTTCTGCCATCCCCCTGAAAGTATCTTGGAAAGAGAATCTTCAAAGTCTTCCAAAAGGTTAAGATTCTTATACTGCCTTCTTCTTCCACAACGTGGGCTGCTCACTAAGAGGAGATCTGTGCTTTCTTGCAACTTTGGATAGTCTCTAAACGCTTCCTACCCTCGGTCTAGATGACATGTGAGCAGTGGCTACACCAGAGGTACCATCATTAAACACCGGTTTCTAGGATGAGGTGGGATATGGGAAAACCTGGGAGTGCATTAAAAGCTAAAGTTTCCTAGAAAAGCATGTCTAGTATGTGTTTCCCAATATCTGGTCCTTAGAGTCAACATCAGCAGCATCTGAGGGCTTGCTAAAATGTAGAATCTTGGTCCCTCTCCAGGTTCTCTGAAGCAGAGAGTTCTTGACTCTATGCTCCAGCAATCCCTCTGAGTAGTTCCAGGCACGAACCACTGGCCTAGAAGGCATACACTATGTGCTAGATAATGTTTTTAAGCACCCCAAATAAATTTGAAGACCAGTGAGTTTAGTAACTACCAAAAAAAAAAGTGTTTCTCACAATTGAATGTTCCCCATTGAAATACCCAAGGGAGGTAAATAAATACTATACAAAAGATCATTTTAATAAACATCTGGGGGAAAAGGATGCAGTGCTTTTGGAAAGAATTCAGATTGAACAGTATTGCTGTGGACTGTAGAATGCAAAAGTTACAGCGTAAGAGAAAAAAATTCCAAAATCCTATTTTGAAGCTTATACAACAAATCTCTTAAAAGTTATCTAGTCTAAAGGCATGATTTTGAAAAGGAAAAAAATTTAAAGAAAATATGCTTAAAATAAACTTAAATGCTGTTTTGCAGGGTAGAAGATTTCTTTACTAAAATACATAGCACATCTTCCTATTTGTATTCTAAGTTACTTTTAATGTTAGCTTAAAGGAGCCCTGCTGTAAATGTTCATGATATGATTGTTTGTTAGTAAGCATACCTGTGTCTTTTATGTCTTTTAATAATTAAAAATTCATAGCAAAAATGTAAAACAAAAGCCTCCATGCTCCTGAATGTATTTTGATTAGTATTTGTGAAAATAAAATTCTCCTTGGCTAAGACTTTTTAAAAAATATATTTTATTTATTATCTTTATTTTATGTGTATGAGTGTATTGCCTGCATGTCTGTGAGTGCACCCATGTCATGTAATTCCATAGAGGTCAGAAGAGGGCTTCGGATTCCCCTGGAACTGGAGTTAAGGACGGTTCATAGTCGCCATGTGTGTGCTGGGAATTGAACCTGGGTCCTCTGCAAGAGCAGTTAGCGCTCTTAACCTCCGAGCCATCCCTCCAGTCCCATTGGCTCAGACTTTTATATGTTGTTTCCAAAGTTATTGTCCCCCAGAAACAGAATATGCCAAACTTGCAAATACTCCTTGTGATGGTTAATTTACTTCATCGTCAGTGTCACTGGATTTAGAATTGCTATAGAGGTACACCTCTGGATGTATCTATGGAAGTGATTCTAGAAAAGGTTAGCTGAGGTTAAAACCCACACTGCATGTGAGTGACAACTTCCTATGGGCTGGGGGTCCAAGATTAAATAAAAGGGGAGAAGGCAAACTGAGCTCCAGCATTCATCCCTCCCAGCCACTTGATTGAAGACACAAGGTGACCAACCCCCCACGTTCCTGCTGCCATGCCTGTCCTGCCGTCAAAGCACAAGCCAAGATAAACCCTTTCTTAAGTTGCTTTGTCTGGCATTTTGTCAGAGAAACAAGAAAAGTAATATCGTCATTAAACGTTAAGTCTATGCAGACTCTTTTTGGTCAATGACTGACCCCTGAATCTTCTGTGAAGTTGGTGCTGAAAGACATGTATATGTACAATGCCTCTCCCTCATTCCCAGCAAAGACGAAGGCCAATGTTGTGGTTGTGCAATCATTAGCACCCCCCTTACAGATGACAAAACTGAAACTCAAAGGTGGCAAGCCATTCAGTTGACTCAGCTGGCTCCAGGAAGTCTATCACCAGTCCATGTGCCCTTTCCTCCTTGCACATGCCTAGAACAATCCCAGAAATGCATGGACGATCAGGAAACTTGGGGCTGCTTTGTTCGCTCGCTCTGCATATGGCACTTGTCTGAGCTGGCATTTCAAATCCCAGAAGTGCCAAAAAGCACATGAGTTTACAAATGAAAATGTGTTCTCAATCAGAAAGCATGTAAGAAAGTCCAAAACCAGTCTTGCTTTCCTCATGATGACTACTTGGAAGCTTTGTTAAGACATCAAATGACAGATAGATGATAGATAGATAGATAGATAGATAGATAGATAGATAGATAGATAGATGATAGATAGATGATAGATGATTGATAGATAGATAGATAGGCAAACAGATAGATGATTGATTGATAGATCGATGATAGATGGATAGATAGATAGATAGATAGATGATAGATGATTAGACAGATAGATGATAGATAGATAGATAGATAGATAGGCAAACAGATGATTGATTGATAGATCGATGATAGATGGATAGATAGATAGATAGATGATAGATGATTAGACAGATAGATGATAGATGATAGATAGATAGATAGATAGATAGATAGATAGATAGATAGATAGATTAGATA
>NW_008331995.1:7808936-7844252 GCF_000622305.1 Nannospalax galili | reverse complement strand
TAGATAGATAGATAGATGCCGCATATATGGTACAATGGAACTCTAGTCTATTCTATTTCAACATGAGTCACTGTGCCAGTGAGTGAAGGGTCTTTCTAGACATTCTTAGTAACCAGGGCTGATGTGTGGTAGGACCAGGAAGAGGAGAAAGGAGGGAGGGTACCTTCTGTCTATCTTTGCTTTCATGTTCAATTTTGCTTTCTGTTGCTATGAAAACACAATGACCAAAAGCAACTTGGGGAGGAAAGGGTTTATTTCGTCTTTCAGTTCTAATTCATCACTGAAGGAAGTCAGGGCAGGAGCTGAAGCAGAAAAACATGGAGAAGGAGGAAGACTGCTTTCTGGCTCGCTCTCAGGCTCATGATCAGCTGGCATCTTATACAGCCCAGGCACACCTGTCTGGGGATGGCCACTGCCCACAGTAGGTTGGACCCTCTTACATCAATTAGAAATCAAGAAAATACCCCCCAGATGTGCTCAGAGGCCAACATGATGGAGATAGACTTTAACTGAGGCACTGTCTTTCCAGGTTTGTCAAGTTGACAACCAACACTACCCATCACACCCCCTAACTCTGGATACACTACTGATCTGATGAGGGTAGTGGATGCTGAAAGCTACTCTCCTAGACTTCTAACAGTCGATTATCAGTTTAAGGAAGATCCTGAAGACTCAAATAAGAACATTTTCCTAAGCACAGGTACAGGGCTAACTTGAATCCTCACCTTTGTGTAGAAATTCCTGCTGGGAAAGGTGAGGGCTGCAAGCACAGTGTAGGCAGATTCTGTCCTTGTGATGTCCCAGAAGAGGGACCCCACCCGTGACAATGAATAAATATGAAAGCCAGGGTCAGGCTTGCTTGTCTTGGGAAAGTTAAAATTTCTTATCCCAGATTAGTTCTCAATAATGTGAGTTCCCTCCGTGCCCTCCCCGATTTACTTCCCTTCTAATAACTAATCCCCACACACTATACATCCCTGGGCTCCAGTCTGAACTCCTTACCTTGTTCTAAAGCCTCCACAAGAGACGTGTTTTGTGACAAGTGTGGGGGAAAATGTAGGGAAGAGTTAAAAGTGAATCTCTTACCTCTTTGAACTGTTTTCTTCGTACTTCGTGTACACAGATACACTTTTGATGTGTTAACTAGAAAATCTGACTAGAAAAGAACAAAGCAGCTGTCACTGGAAGGAAGACACTGACAAAAAAACCACACAGCCCTTTATTGAAGAACTGTCAAGCCTGTCCTACAGCTCTGGGGTTGTCTGTGGTACTTATCAAAGTCCTAGATCTGATGCAGGAAATTAAAAATAATAATAATAATAAATCTATGCACTGGACATTTATTAAAGGAATCTAAAATTCTATTACATCAAAATGACTGAAATGGACATTATAACAATTCAGAAACAAGGTTGTTTTTATTGATATTTTTATAGCTATATATGTATATATCCACAAACATGTTTTTCCTACCATAAGAATGAATATGTGTAAAGAGAATACATGTATATACTATATGTCATCTAAATATCCCTAAATATAAAACATGTATTCATCACTATCAGAGAAATAATTTAATGTACTCACATGGATTTTTGTTCTTAATATTACATATAAGTCAAATACTTTAAATATTTCTTAACTTTGCTTATACAAGGTCTTTCTACATTCTCGTTGCTCTATTGACTCAGCATTTTTCTGGCTATTGTAGCTAGTTCCACAATAATACATCTACTTTGCTTAGCTTCATGCTTTTACAAACTGATTACAAATTTATGTGTTCTATGTGTGCTATCTAGACTTAATTCTTATGTATTATTATACTGCACAGCATTCAATAACCTTAGCAAACATGTAATAAGTGGTTTTTTAATGAAAACCACAATGGTTGGAACACGAAAAGATAACAATGTGTGTGTGCACAAAAATTATATGCCATTGCTAAGCCTATCTAGAAATATTCCATATACTCAGATCAATGCATCGCTTCATATTTTCTTGTTACAGTGACATATATAAGAAAGGCTTCAGACTACAAGCTTCAATGTTTAGTTGTAATACTTAAGAGTTAAATGCTGTTGGGTGGGTTATCTAACCTCTCTGACTCTCAATTATTCATGATATCTACTGTTCAAGGCTTGTTTAATTGTAGAACTATTCACCAAGGAAGTTTCTTCAGGACCATAGTTTGAAAGATAGCAACTAGAGTTAATAATCAAAAAGAGAGGGGAATTTACTCAAAGGTTTAAAAATTTTGGAAAGTATTGCAGGGAACAACACAAAATAGATTTCTCTTCTGCAGAACAGAATGCAGAGCTTTTCAGAGCATATCCTATATTCACGTATCTTTTTAATCACAAGGCAATTTAATATTGAGTTCCATGGAACTCTAACAATCTCTCTCTCCTCTCTCTCTCTCTCTCTCTCTCTCTCTCTCTCTCTCCCTCTCATCTCACTATATAACCTGGGTAGCCTGGAACTGAATGTGTAGATCAAGCCCAAACAAACTCATAGAGATTCTCCTGCCTCTGCCTCCCAAGTACTGGGGTTACAATTACAAACATGAGCCATCACAACTGGCTGATTAGATTTCTCTCCTTTTAAGTGGTTTAGATGTATTCATGTATGTACACATTGTTCACACTGGAGTCTAGACCAGACCACAGTACAGACAGGGGTCAGGATGAACCCTAAGTAGAAGTTTGGTGGACATCAAGATACATCTGAGAGACATTCCCCCCAGTCCAATCCAAAGCATGTCGCACAGGGGCCGAGCTGAAGTCTGGTCTGGTCCCTTGTTTCTCAAAAACCAACACCGCATGGAACAAGGGCTCTGTAAATAGAACTAATCTAACTTTTCAACCAACTGAAAGCAGGCAGAAATGCCTTTGGTTTCTTTCCCTCAAAAAAAAAATCCTTTCCTTTAAGAATTCCAACATTTTCAAAGGATCTGATAAATAATACCAAGTTCACTGGCATTTCAAACAGACAAGACATTTTGTCTATTTTAAGCTATGATGAATGTCGTATTTCCATTCAAATTTGGGAAGATCACACTTGCAGCTACCATCCAACTATGGAAAAATCCTTCAGACAACAATAACCTCCTAATTGAAGATTTCTCTTAAAAATTTTTAATAGAATAATGTGGGTGTTATCCTTCTGAAAAACAAAATGACTTTTAATGAAGCAGTTCAAAATCAGGGCATGAAAAGAGCAAAGAGTCTCCTTGAGGTTCTTGTGACAGTTTACATAAAAAGATGTTGTATTTTCTCTTCGCAGGGTGTACACCATCATTTTGTCTTATTATTCCTGACATTCAGTTCGTCATAGCATCTTTGTGGGAAACATGAAAGCAATTAAGGGCTTTGCTCTTTATTCTTTAGAAGAGAGCTTTTGCCTTCTCTCAAAACTTCTAAGGATGAAGCAGCCTTGGTCCGACATCAAATGCATGGGTTTTCAGATGCAGTAAAGATAGAGCTTTAATAATTTTCAGTTACAGTTATCCTGCAATAATGTTGGTGAACCTCATCTAAAAAGTAAATTACTCACTGAATAAGAAATGGGAAAGCTTTGGGGTTATGGGATACTCCATTTCAAGTTTCTCTAAGATTCTCCTTGATATGGTCCTTTTTAAAGATTACATATTTTATACTTTGTTTCTATCTCTTTTCTTCATTCGTGATGCTGTTTCTACTTTTTAATATACTTTTCTCACAAAACACGGTAGTTTTAGAGCGGCCATTCAGAAGAATCTATTCAGAGAAAGTATCCATTCATTGCGGCCAGAAATACAGATAATATGATATTTTTTATTTCATTTTAAGAATACTTTTTTCATTTTGAGCAAATGAAACTTAGAACCCAATTTTTTAAGAAACCGTCATTGGCTTTCATTAGAAAATTGGCAGGAAGATGTCTTTCCTGTTGCTTTGCATTAACGAATCTTGCCTTTCATGTAAATAAATAGATTCTTTATTGGAAACTGCATAGACTATAGCCAAGCTATAGAATCTTGGGAAATACTTTTAATCAAAATAAAATATGATGAAATGAGAAAAGGTGGTAAGATCATTTCCTTTTTTTTTTCTAAAGGGAAGCAGTACCTTCTCCCAGAACTTGAAAACAAGTCATTAACTTAGTTATTTTTTTCCATTTCTTTTGCAATTGTCTCCAATATGTGTGCACAGAAGAGTGTGAGAGTCTTTATATCTGTGCCCTCATTTCTCTTGCCATCAGTTTCATTACCTTTGTTAAGTCCTCTGCCTTTAAATTGAAGATAGTGTCACAAAATTGGCCTGGCAATTAGATTACTCAAAACTTTTGCAGTGAAACTTGGGCCTGGAAGACTTTACACACAAACTTCTTAGAACATATTCCAAACTTAGAAGATTTATGAAGTGCCGTTGTGTGAATCACACATGATTCTGATGTTTTCATCTAATGAATATTGCAAGCTCCTCTTTGAACCTAAGCCTACGGTTGAGATGTCATTATTGTGGAAAACTGGGTAGACTGGGTCTAATTCTGTAATTTCTGTTGAGTGTTATTTTAGAGTCTATTTTTTTTTCTGGTCATATTTAAGGAAAGCAGTTTTTCATCTGTTTCGATGGGAAATGGGATGGGGATTAAATCCAGGGCTCCTTATAACTCCTTTATGTACTAATTTCACTGATTCCACTTTATAAAGGGCTCTGAATACCCCACAACAGGAAAGACAGATGAAAATAGAAACAAACAAATCCAGAACCCTTTATCAGCCTCTCTCAGCTCTACCTCTATAGATAAGATGCAGGTGCTCAGATCTGAATCACCTTAATTTAAACATTTCTTGTGTTTTTCCATGTTTTGGTGCTGGGGAGAAAATGTAAGGCCTTATATTTGCTAAGCAGGTGCCCTCTCACTGAGTTACATCCCAGCCCCAGGCTTCGTATTTAGCAGATTGTCCTATACCACGTAAGGTTGGAGAGACAAGTGGATTGATAGACAATTTCCTTGTTACATGACCATCACAGTGTGTACTTGAACAAATGTAGATGGCATAGCCCACCTCCCCTCTAGCTATGTAGCGTTTACCATCACAGATGCAGCCCAGCACTGACTGTGTACATCAACACACTAATTTTTGGAAAATAGCTTTTTCAATAAAATAAGAATCTTTGGATATGTAAATTTACATTAGAACTCTTGTTTAAAATCTCTTTGTTGAACAAATTAAGATAGACGTAACAGAAAAAGTATATGCTGCGCAGTCCGTAAGAGACTAAGAGACATGAATTCAAATTTTGGCTGAACTAACTATTTACCTCTTACCTCTATATCACTGTTTATTATTTTTGGGAAATGAAGACAGCAACAGTAGCTACTGGTCAACTGAGATGACTGAAGGGAGGGAAATATCCAAAACTCTCAAACCTGAGCTTGGCTCTACAGAGTAGCACCTACTGAATATGAACCAGGAAGTAGTGGACAATTGTAGTGAGGGCTGGAGGAAGGAAAAATTTACATGATACAAAAGAAATTATGGTGTGATGCAAAACTTAGTCCTCTTCAAATCTAGCACTAAATACATGACTCAATAATGTTCCTAATTGATGTGGATAGTGTTCTCTCTCTCTATCTCTAGCTCTGTCTCTCTTTCTCTTTCTCTCTCACACACACACAGACACACACACACACACACACACACACACACACACTATGAATTCAGGGCCCTGCCATGCTAAGCAAGTATTCTGCCACTGAGCTATATTCCTGCTCTTGTTTTCTCATTTTTATCATTATTTCTTGACGGTTGTGGAATAATTTTTCTTAAAAATCCTCGTCCTACGTCTTGACATATCAACAGTTCTACTTTCCTTCTTTATTATTTTTGTCCAGAAATATGTCTGATGAGAATAAACTATCCAGAGGCACCAAGGAGCACTAAAATGTTAAGTACTGTTGTGTGAAACTCAATGATCCTTGCCAACTTTGGTGGAAATGGGTCTCTTGACAAACTTCATCAACAGAAAGCTTACTAAAAATGCTTTCAATTCATGTTTTAAACCGCGCTTGAAGAAATAACTTACAATTGTCTACTTCACTTTCGGTTTTGATTTACAATTTATTCTATAGAGAGGTTCTAACTGTAAGCACCTGTGACATGTTCATTGCTGCTTGGCAAAACATAAGGCAAGATGTGGTTTTAACAGAGGTAGAGTGGTTAGAGAGATGGCTCAGAGGTTAGGCGCACTGGCTGCTCTTGCAGAGGACCTGGGTTTGGTTCAATTCCCAGCACATATGGTGATAACAATTGTCATCTATAACTCCAGTTCATAGGTGAGCTGACACTCTCTTCTGACCTCTGTAGGCTTTGCACAACACTGGTGCACTTACATACATACACTCATACACAAAATATAAAAATAATAAATAAAATATTTTTAAAATAAATAAATACAGGAAGAGAAGCACACAGTACATGTTAGAGACTAAGGCTCACATGAGCCCTCCAGCTCTATGTCCTTTCAGTATGCTCCTTTTAGTGAGCATAGAACTGAGACAAATGAATTGTTACCTACAACTTGATCCACTTGTCCCTTCCAACCTCATCACAGAAGCCTTTGTATTAGTCTGCTTAATGGTTGTAACAAAATAGCACAGAGAGTAACTTAAACAAGAGACATTTATGTCCAAGAGTACTGTGTGCTGTGGAAGTCAGAGGTTGACATCGGGTGTTTTCCTCTGTTAACCTCCACCTTATTATCTGAGACAGAGTATCTCACTGAACTTGGAACATGTCAATGTTGTCTGATTAGTGAGTACCAGGATCCTTGTATCTCTGTCTCCCAGCACTGGGATTATAGATGCACTACCGCACTCAGCTTTTTATGTGGGTGCTGGGGATCTAAATTTAGGTTCTCATTGCCTGCATGGAACCACTTTACCAACCAAGCAATCTCCCCAGATCAGACACCTGCCTTGCCTTGTGATTATAAGGCAGGAAAAGGGAGAGCTCAATTTTCCCATCATGTAGCTTCATGACTTCATCTAAATTAATTATCTCCCAATGGCTCCACCTCTAAATGCCATTATATTGAGTTTGGAGTTTCAGACTGTGGATATTTTGATACAGGAAACAGATATTCAGTCCTTAACACTTATTTTAACATAGCAGTAAACAGATTTATCTCCCTAAAATCAGATTGGGAGATAAATCACTTTACATTTATGAGTGTACTGGATCAAATCCCTTAAGGCCAACCCTTATGGCCTCCATTATATGGATTGTTGATCAAGTAAAATAGAAATAATTCCTTTACATAAATATATAGTGAGATTTGATAACTAAATTTTTGAAAGCCCTCTAATATTGCCGTAGTAAATATACTGATTATGTATAATTGTGAATTTGATGTGTGTGCAGTTGCATAAATGTAAATGAGCCTATTATTTAATGTTTTTTTTTTTTTTTGGTCTTTTTGAGACAGGGTCTCCCTGTAGCCGCAGCTGTCCTGAAACTTACTATATAGACCAGGCTGGCCTTGAACTCACAGAGATCCAACTGCCTCTGCCTCCCCAGTGCTGGGATTAAAGGCATGTGCCACCATGACTGGCTTAATGTAGCTTTTAAGAACTGTGTACATGATCAAAATATCAATAGACTATTAACACGGAAAAGTTGTTTAGAGAAAAGAAGAAAGTTATGGTTTCATAGCAATAGCAACAGCAAATTAACATGTTTGTCTTTTGCATTTTTATTTTATCATTAATTGCGATGTGATTAAAATTTTAGTTAAGTAGTTGTGCCATATATGGCTATATGTGTTCCTTTTATTCATGTTTGTTATATGCGTTTTTTCATGTGCTATAGTTTCAGCCATCTGGGAAAACTAATCCTGCGGCAAACCTCAGCACTTCTTCAATCTGCTCATGTGAAACAATAAACATGTAGAATCCTGGGAGTAGCCATGTTGGATTGTTATTATTTGTTTCTCATAGAAGGTTCTCAGTACTTCGGAACATTTGCATATGAGCTTTATAGTTTATCATGAGAAATGACTTAGAACTATTCTATGTCCTCAAGAGATTAAAAGGAAATCAAGCCCACTATAGCCACAGTAATCTTTGCATCTAAAGTCTGTCTTCTGAAAGATATATGACTGGATCTTTTAAATACCAACTTACATATCAGCTTCCTGTGGCAGGGGAGATAACTCTGTCAGTAAAGTATCTGTTGCCCAAGTATGAAGATCTGAGTTCAGCTCCTCAGCACCCATGTTGAAAGCCAGACACAGCATTGTGAGCCTGTGTTGCCAAACTGGGAAGTCAAGATGGGAGGATCCCTGGGGCTTGCTGGTCAGTTAGTCTAGCTGAATCAAGGCTCCATGCTCAATGAGAGACCCTATCTCAAAAAATAGAGAGTGCTCAGGAAGCCATTCCATGTCAACCTTTGACCTATATGTACATGCTCACACACAAACATGTACACACATGCACACACAAAATTTAAAAACAAAATATAAGAAATATCAGATTCCTAACTGTTAAAGTTAGCCATTCATATTTACTCTGGTTATTTAGCATATATTTGTATTTGTTTTCTAGTGTCTAATTGCTATGCATTTCTTTTGCTCTTTCTATGCTTCTTGGCCAGGGAGAAGACTTTAAAGTTTTGCCGTTCTTTTTTTATCCAAATGTGGAAAAATCTTTGTGATAATCAACAATACTGGAACTCTGTTCATCCACAGTATTTCAGTTCTATCCTGTGTTTCCCTTAGTCATATTAGTTTTCCCGTTAACTCAAATCACTTCCAATTAGGAAACTCACATAAGTTCCAAACTCTTGGTTCACAATGACTTCTTGCTTTCTACTCGTTCTATCCTTTCTTCTTAATTTCTCCCACCTTGTAGCCAGTCTTCTGGTGATTATTTAGCAAGGTCCTTTGAGAAAATCCTAGGGTCTCACCTTTAATATTGAATAATATATCACCTGGTATTTAATTTTAGCTTGATCGCTATTTCCCTTGGCACTTTTCAGATATTTCATTGTCTTCTGATGCTTGATGTTGCTGATGAGAATTCTACTCTTAGTGGAATTATTGCTGCATTGTGGGTAATCTGTCTTTTCTCTTTAGCTGTTTTAAGGGTCTTCACTTTACCTTTGGTGCTCTATAGTTGACTGATGACATCTATCAGTGTTGCTTTCCTCTTATTTATGGTACTTATGAGTCACTGTAATTCTTCAATCCGAAGACACATGTCTTGCATTGGGTAGTTTAAATGATCAACTATAATATAGATTGCTCTCCCATTATTTCCTTTAAGAAGCATCTAGAAAGCTCGGGGCACCTTTGCATTCTATCTTCCATGTCTTTCAAGGTCACCTAGAAGGATCATAAACATGTACTCTATGACATGGAGCACGCTTGTAGGGGAAGAGTATTTATTGACTGGAGTCTAAAATGGATGCCTTAGGTGAGTGGTAATAAACCAAACAGTTGAGAAACAGCATCATAGATTATCTATGCCAGGCTGGAGGCTGGATGAGCCCATACATAGCATTCAAGTTTCCTCTGTGCACTCAGACTTCACGCTTTGTTCTTACACCCAGGATTTCAATAGGTCACCACTAGGTTGCACTGTCACTATTAGAGCCTGTCAAAACTCTAGTATTAACACAAACTAAGTTGGTTAAACACTGACATTTAAATAACAAGAAGAAAACACATCAAAAGCCAAAATACTGTCTCTGCCTGATGCTGTTATTCTTAATTGCCATGTAAATTAACGGTAAAGATAAAAATATTTGATTCTAATATATTTTAAAAGGCAGAGTGAAACTTGACTGAATGAAACTGATAATCCAGGAGGACTACTGTGTGGTTTCTTTCCCTTCCATGCCCAACTAACACATTGATGTCTAACTTCAATTTAAGAATCGCGAATCCAAGCACATAGCAGCTAAAATTCTCCACATCTCTGGATTATCCCTCCATTGCCATTTATGAGACAGAGTCACCTCTCAGAGGTTGGTACATAGAATCCTCTTTGTCCCCATCCTCTATATCCTATTAATTCCTAGGACAAATCTACTTTCCTTTCATAATCTCTTTTCTACACTATCAAAAGAAATTTGAGGAGGATTAAAATGTCAATTTGTACATACAAACAATTCAAATTGAAAGAAAAACCAAAAGGAGAATTTCTGAAAGCAAAATTGAGAACAAGTGGGCTGGGTAAAGAACAGTTCCCTGCTGCCCATTAAATCAAACGCAAACACCTTCCACTGGCTGGTGAGGTCATTCAGTCACAACCCCAACTTTCCTTTCTAGGGTGACTGTCAACTGTTTCTCTGCATGGAATCTGTATTCTAGCCAAACTGAAATGATTCCCAATTCATGACACATAAGTGACTTTCCCTGCCTCATATATCCTCTCAAAGTTTCCTTCCCTTTTCTATGTTCTCACTCATTTCACACCCACAGTCTAATTTTTACATAGCCAATCCCAATGATCCAAGGCCAAGTCCAAAGGCCACCTTCTCCATGAAGATGCCCTTGGGTTTTGACATTAGATGAGCTTTCCTGCCTCTAGTCTTCAAATTTTAAACCTTTAAAATAAGTTCCTTTTTTGTATAACTATAGTGCCTATCCCTTTTGCCTTGCTTCCATTGACAAATGTTACCCTTCTTAGTGGCAGATACATGCCATGTTCAGTGACATGCTTCCTCGAAGTTCTTAAGACAATGCATCATACACAGTGAGTATCCGACACTTCCAGAAGCTGTCCTGTCCCTAGCTCAGGAGAAGGGAGTGAATTGAAGTGTAGATGTCACTCAGACTGGAAGTGGGATTTGCAATTCAATGTGAGCTCTTTGGAAAATAGCTCTTATTAGGCAAGAATTCTTGTGAATCATTAACAGCCAGCAGCAACACTGAGAGACTAATTTTAATAATATTTCTGTTAAAAAATTTAAAGGTTATTTTCACCCAGACTGGTATCTCCCAGATAAGGGCACCTGTTGATGACTACAATGACCACAGATGAATTTTCAGATTCTCCCCCCAGGCTGAAAGATACAACTATTCTCACGTTCTCTTCTGTGGTCCAGGGACTATCAGCATAGTTCAGCTTGGAAACCAGTCAGAAATACAGTATCTCAGGCTGCTTTCTGGCCACACTTAGTGAATCAGATTTGCATTTTGACAAACACAATGCAAATTTAGAAGCTCTGGCTTTAATGTTTAAGTGGACACTTGTCAAATTAATGTCCAAATACATCTATGTGTGTATTAAGTAGACATATCATCAAACCTCTCCAGTATATGTAGTAGAATTAACATTAAAAAGTAAATTGGGGTTTGGAGAGATGGCTCAGTGATTAAGGGCACTGCCTGCTCTTTCAGAGGACCCGGGTTCAATTCCCAGCACCCACATGACACTAACAACCATCCATAACTTCAGTACCAGGGGAATCTGACTCCCTCTTCTGACCTCCACAGGCATTGCATGACACTGGTGCATTTACATGCAAGCAATACACTCATATACAAAAAATAAAAATAATAAATAAAACAATTTTTTAAAAAAGAAGTGGATTGTAGGAATCATAGTCACAAAAGTCAAAAGGAACTAAAATACAACCTCAAGTCATTTTCTTGCATTTTGTCTTCAGGGTTCCAAAACAGCAGCCCAAGGAAAATGTTAAGGAATCTGAAGCAACGACTCAGCAATAGAGATGATCCCCAAAGTTTCCTATCAAGAAAGAATGAAAAACACAAAATGCCAGCACGACAAGGTTGCACTGGAGACGCTGTAACTCAGCTAGGGCTCATGAAATCCAAATTCTTTGATTTGTGTCTAGGAGGGGCTGCAGCTCTTAGCTCTCACCTCTGAGGAGAGACCCAGAAGACCCCTCAGCAGAGTGGAAATATGGTCTCCCTACCATGCTGACACCCTTAATTATGGCTTTTGAGCTTTTGATGTTCTGACACATAAATAGCTAAAAATTTGCTTTTTCATTTTGTGCACTTGCAAGTTGGAAATGTCATCAAGTTTCATCAAGATTGAAATGGGGTCCAATTTGCTAAAAATGCCTCATGCATAAGGAAGTTTTGTGCTCTCTTCCACATGGGAGTCAGCCGGCACAATGCATTATGCACCTCGAGCTGGAAAGATCTCGACATGCCACTCAAACACTGAAGTAGAGGGAACAGTCGCTTTGGGGTCTTTGCACTTTCAAGGGGAGGGAGGAGGTCCAACCCTCAAATATTCAATTCCCAAGTAAAACTGTTCTGTGTCCTCACTATAAAAGTACTGGCATCTGAACTGTACCTACAGCTTCTCCCAGCTCATTATCTCTGAATCACAGATGGTTATTCTGCCATGGTATGCCCCCAACACAAAGAATGAGAGACTAATGGGGAAATGTAATTGCTGTTTTATGTCCCTTTTGCTTTTAGCAAAGTATAAAACCAACAACTTTTTTGTTGCAACAGGAAAGCAAGTGACTAGTCGATGCAAAGACTGTCTTCTGACAATTGCACCCTATCTTGTTAAATTGGGGTTACTTGTCCCTTGATTCTGTCAGGAGGCTGTGAGAGGAGAAAAAAAGAAAGTATCTCCTTGAATTGATTGGATATTCACAGCAAAAAGGGCTGGAGTTACTTTCTGAGTAACTTGTTTTCATCTCCTTTTGCAATAATTGTTTGGTTTAATTCCTACTGTGCTTCCCTTGAATTTATACATCATCATTAATTTTAATTAATCACAGCCTCATTTAGACTATGGAGACCCTGTTTCAGTGGGGGCTTTGCTACTCAGAAGTGAGGAATGGGAGACCCTGTATCTGACATTTGTGGGATGGTCTCACATTAAGAATCCATAGCTGAAAAAGAAAAGCCTAAAAGACGGTGAGTCTTGAACTTTCCAAACCACCCATAGATGAAAATGCATACCCAAGGCTGTAGCATCCAGCCTAAAGGAAAATTTCTGCATCTTAGAAATGCATAGAAATTGTCTGCTTTGTTCAGTAGCAGATCTATTTGTTTTAAAGATTTTCAAAATGATTTCTAAGCTCCATGTAACATTGGTACTGGGAAGGCTTGTCATGGCTTCCAGAACATACTGATCCAGCCACTCTTAGGGTGGCTTCAGACTCACCTCTCCATTGCTGAAAATTAAGAGTCTAGGTGATCATAACAGCTTTTAACTTGACCTGTTACTGTTTGTACTCCTCTCAGCATCATGAAAATGTTAATAGGCAACATTAACTGAGTGTCTTCTGCCTGTCAGGTGCTCTACAGATGCATGCCACATTTCCTGTCATCTTTGAAATGCTCCTCTAGGCAGGAGCTGCTTGCTCCATTTGACAGATATGGAAGCTGAGGATAACAGAGGGTGAATAAATAGTTCGTAGTTTCGCAGCCTAGAAAAACAGATTTGGGGTGCATGCTTATCTGAATTTCTTTTCCACAAATGCAGAGATCTTCTAACAACTTCATCGGACTCTCACATTCAGAAGAGAAGATCAGGGGGTGGGGATGTAGCTCGGTTGGCAGAGTGCCTGCCTAGCATGCATGAAGCCTAGGGTTTGATTCCCAGTACTGCAATAAACCAGGAATGGTAGTGCATGCCTGTAATCCCAGCATTCGGGAGGTAGAGGCAGGTGGATCAGGGGTTCAAGGTTATCCTTGGCTACACAGTAAGTTTGAGGCCAAACTGGAATATACAAGACCCCATTTCAAAACAGAAGGCGGGGGGAGGAAGAGCAGGAATAGGAGAAAGAAGCAGAGAAAGCCAGAGCTCCCAGCTTAGCATCACATAATTAATAAATAGCCAAACAATAAATCCTAAGTCTTCTGACTTTAACAACACAGAGTTTTCCATTCTACCACAGAAGGCTTAGGTAATTTCCAAGTCTACATTCCTAGAAATCTCTGATTAAAAAAAAAATGAAAAAGGCTTAAATGAATCAATAGAACTTGATGAAACTTGGAGTCTTTATTTTCATGCAAATAGTCTGGGGATGAAGGGCAAGACATAAAGATTCAGTGACCTTAATTGTAAGAGAATTAAAAATTCCATTAGTAACTATCACAATTTAATAATGCTCATTTTTTGCAAGAATGGGTGATAGTTACAGGAAATTATAGCAACCTCTTAATTTCTAAGATGATTTCTTCAAGTGCATTTTCCTCGTTAAAGATTAGATGCCTGTTTCAGCTGCCAATAATGAAGAAGTAAAATAAGTCTCTCCACCAATAAGAAGCTATACTTGTGCAGAACTGTCTAAGGAAGCAGCCCATTCTATGGCACAGGAGTAAGTTTCCAGCTACCAGAGAAATTCAAGAAGAAATTAGGTGGCAACTTGTCGAGGGCACAACCAAAGAGATTCACAGTCTTTCAGGGTGAGAGAATTCTCAAGACTCTAAGGAAAGTGGCTATAGGTGATCTGCAAATATTATGGGCACTGATAATTATATGGGCTTTTGGGTGCCATCTTCCGGTGTTTCTGCATCTGCTGATAAACACATACTTTCAGCAGCTTTGTGATTGCCTTATTTCGTTTTATCTGAATAATAGTTTCTGGGCATTTATTTGAAAGTTGTATGATTATTACTAAGAATAGAGAACAACAGGAAGAAAGACAGAAGACAGAAGTAACAAATACACTTGGTTTCAGTATTCTGGTATTAGAGCCCCACCACATCTTCATAACTTGTATTGGTTTATATAACTTGTATCAGTCAGTGGTCCCCCTTTTGATATTTTGTTTCCTTGTAGAAAAGCATTATATATAAAGTTCTGACTTAGGATTTAGTTTTGTGATTGATTTTTCAGTATTTCTCAAGCCATGTAACCATGTAACCTTTTGTGTTGTTCTCTGATGGCCCAAATAGAGAATTCTATTACCACAGGAAATTATGATTTGAATGTGAAATGTCCTCCACAGCTCCTGTGCTGAATTCTTGTTTCTAACTATTGGTGCTCTGGGAGGTGGAGGAAACTTCAGTGGGAGGACATAAGTCACTATGGGAGTACCTTTGAAGGACCCTTACACCCTTTCTGTCTCTTTGCTTCCTCCCTTACCAAGAGGGGAGTAGCTCCTGTTATGTGTCCCCAGAGCCATGATGTTCTGCCCAGCGTGGGCCCAGAATCAACAGAATCAAAGTCAACAGACTAAACCTCGGGAAGCCATGTGACAAAAGATATCTTTTGTCCTTTTCTATTATGTGAGGTATACTGTTATTGAGACAGGAAATCACCTGAGTCTGACTGACACACCATGGATACAAGAAAGACAAAATGCAAGCATGGGTGTAAAAAGTGCTGGGGAAAGTCACAATCTTCTCAGATATACTGTATTTTTAGTACACGAGCAGGTTGCACAGATAACTCGCATTATATCAGGTGAAAATATAACTCACAAATAAGGAAGTTAGAGTATTTTCTCAAAGAAACTAAGAACTTGATAGATAAGTTTACTTTATCTGTCTCTATCATCCATATGATAAACACATGGTCATTTGAGATGACCTCATTGAACATGAGCATAAACCTGTATATAAACATCAAGGGAAATCATTAATAAACAGTTATCTCATGTAATGCAATGCACTTCTTTTTTTTCCTTTCGAGGATTTCCCTAATATTTTCCTAGGTAAAATGACCAACATACAGTTTAGAAACTGATTGTAAATACTTAAATATTCATTTGCTTCTTCCATCTGATCATTAGTTATTGTAACATTTATATCTTTAAATATCAGCCCCATCCTATTTATAACAACATTGGCTAGCACTACTCATTTATCTCCTTGGGAAAGGCAATTTGAAGGAGGGGGCAGCCAGCATGATGGCAATTTGTCATTAACAGCAGTTCTAATTAAATAGCCTCATCTACACATTACTGCACCATCTTGCGTATTTTCTCTGCCTAAGACTAAATATCTTCTAGACCATAATAATCCACCAGATCAAAAATTCAGCTGCTTATGAAAGTGAGAAAATAGTGATTTACATGTTACACTTTAAAAGCTTCATCAAAGCTGTAATAATTTTGTTGGATAAACAATGTGATTCTCGAGATTAATAAGAATTTCTAAATATGAACAATATGTACCCTGAGGAGAATAGTATCTAACAAGGAACTGATAAATTATGTTGGGTAAATAATCTGCATACTAAAACATGTGTAATGGAGACAGGAAATTAAATATTGAAATGTGTAAATAATACACAGTTTAGAGTGTTGTGTTCCTTCCCCCTCCCCTTCAGTTGGGTTAAATCCCAGTTTCAAAATAATGGAAGCCACAGTGCACACCCTTGTCATTCACAGAAGAGAGCAGAATACATTGGCATATGTCTCAGATTCAAATTCAGGCTGAGCAGAAATAAAGAAACTTGAGAAAGAATAGGCATGGAATATCCATCGATATGGATATTTTTCTAGACTCTCCAAAACTACATGTGGGACTTTTTATTTCTTGAGTGCATAGTCACCTTTGAAAATTGGAATAAACTATTTCTGGTTTGAAAACCCATGATGATATGGAACCCAATGGTAATACTGCCAATACTAAATTAAGTAGAATGTTTACACAAGAGCTGAACTCTGTAGCTGAGCCTTGGCTGAAAATGTCCTGAGAAGCCACTGCACCACCTATTCCTGGTAGCCACTCAGGAGACGTGCTCAGGGCCAACCGTGTGGGTGCAAAAGAGATGCCAAAGGGTCTTCATAGGCCAGAATGGGGAGCTTTGAGAGCACAGCGGGAAGCATAAGAAATTGGGAGGTGTGAGTACATTTCCAAGAGATTAGGTTATGAAACAGTAATAAATATTGACCAGGCAAAAACCAGGTGAATGCATCCCCAGTAGAGGAATACCACAGGCAGGAACCTGGAAGGTTAGCACAGTCAGTAAAACACAGGTAGAAGGTGGAGACAAAAGTACAGGAGAAATCAAGTCCAGCCTGGAAACCTGGACAAGCTATAGAAGACATCTGTAATATTGACAACAGCTATCACTGACTTGTTACTGGCCTCAAGAATAGCTAAAGAACACTTGCAAACTAGTATAAAGACAACCCAATAGGAAACTGATTAAAAATCATCGATAGGCAATTTCTAGAATACAGATCTTACGTGATCATACATTCACTTCAAAAACAGTTCAGCCTGGCAGGAATGAGAAAAAATGGAACTCGAAATAAAAGTTACCACGTGTAATCTACCAGATGTAAAATTCTGACGATACCAGGTATAATAAAAGAGGGGGATACCAGAACTTTCATCCAGTAAATTGGCATAATAACTCCAGAGAAAAATTTGACAATATTAATAAACGATTAAGATAGCAATAACCTTTGCTCCAAGAATTCCCTTCCTGTTAATAGATGATTTAAAATGTCTCAAATGTAGATGTAGACCTATGCAAGAATATTTATACTATGAATACATTAGTAGCATAACATATATGCAGGATAAATGTCTGTCAATACGGAATAAACAAAATATGAAAGTCTGGTACAATGAAAAATTAAAGTGCATCAAGGGCCAGTGAGATGGCTCAGCGGGTACATGCTTTTGATGCCAAGTCTGATGCTATGAGTTCAGGCCTCAGAACCCACAGGGTAGAAGAAAATCAGCTGTAAACGGTCTTCAGAGCACCACATGCACACAAATTCACACACTAAAAAAAAAAAGTAAATAAATGCAATTTAATTTTGTTTTTTGAGACAGGGTCTCCCTGTAGACCCAGCTGACCTGGAACTTGCTATGCAGACAGGCTGACCTTGATGGCACAGAGATCTGCCTACCTCTACCTCCCAAATGCTGAGATCAAAGGCCTGTGCCACTGCATCCCTCACAATTTAAAGGTTTTCAGTGCATTAAATATTAATTAGAACCACATATATCAAAGGTGAATCTTTTAAATATAATATTAAGCAAAGAAGACCAAATAGTTGGACAAAAGTAGAAAGCTCATCACACCAGCCATGTAATAATTGTTTTGAACATGTAACATAACAATTTGGAGCCACCAGATGTAATGAAAAAACAAACATAGGCAAGGGATTGGCAATAATTGTTATACTTGACAAAGGCTGCTTTTGCAGAAGCACAGACTTGGGAGTTTGATCTTATTCTGGGAATATTTTATTTTTTTTAACCAGTGAAATGTAGAAATAAGAATTCATTATAATATACTTTATAACTTGTATGTTTAAGCATTTCTCATTAAAATTATTTTGTGCGTGTGTACGGTGCATGCTTGTGCACGTTGTGTCTGCATACATGTGCATGTGGAGGCCAGAGTTTGATATCACTCTCTACCTTATTTTGGGGGACAGGCTTCCTAGTAGAACTCACCAATTCTGCTAGACTGGACGGATGGTCAACAAGGTCTAGGGATCCTCCTGTCTTTGCCTCCCCAGTGCTGGGATCGCAGGTACAAGGGATCCACCTAGCTTTTTACCTGGGTGCTGGGCATCCAAACTCAGGTCCCCCTGCTTGTATGGCAAGGACTTTACTGAATCACCTCCCAAGGCCCCTAAGGAAGATTTTTAAAATAAAAAAGAAAGCTCATTCAGATCACAGTGGAGAGAATGGGAAAAGACTGAAAACATAGAAATGAGATGTAGTCAATTTACAAGAATTCACACTAGCAACATATAAACTCTCCATTTTCCAAAAGGGAATGGGTGCAAGGCTGACTGTGTCTGGAATTTATAATAATCCTTTATCTCACCCCTCCAAAAACAATCCACAAGTGGGTGAATCAAGCAAAATAGGATGTAAATTGAATGCTATAGAATGCAGCTGACTGTTCAAATTCAAAAGTAATACCAAAGTCCTGGAGGAGGGGAGAGAAGCCCATTTCACCTTTCAACCCCGGCTCCATATTTATTATGTGGTGATAATAATGCAGAGGATGTTGTGAGGATTAATAAATTCATTTCTCGAGCTTTGGAGATAAAAATGTGCTCAATAAGTGCTTTATTTTAAGAACTATGGGATGGTTTGTTTATTCCCATATCCGATTCAGCCGTTTCTTCAACCTTATCTCCTGGTTCTGGGTTTGGAGATGAATATGGGGTCTTTTAAAATGACTGTGAGTAACCTTTGAGGATTATGCATTTTAAGCACTGCTTCACAATGACTGCGTGACCAGATATATGTCACATAGGAGAAAGTAAAAAATATAATCCCTGAGAGGTTAATGACACAAATTGTATGTGGAGTTTCAATTTGCTGCAGTAATTCTAGGCACTTTAGAATAAGTGACTTTGGCCTTAGCACTCAATGTCTGCCAATACAAAGACATCCTGATGTGGGGTCTACTAGGAAAAAGCTAGAATTTCAGCTGGAAGGCAGCAAATGAAGCCAAAAGATTCAAGGGAAACATATAGAGTATGCTTTTCATAGAGACTGACAAAACTTTCCCAGCATCAGGTAAACATTAGTTCAACCACACTTTCTTATCCCAGCTCTGAAGAATGGCTCCTACTTGGAGTGAACCATGGCTCTTGAGCGGTAGTGTGAATCCAGGACTAGAAACCAAGTCGGAGTGCTTGTTTCTCTCATGAAGCTGATTTTACACCACCATGCACAGCAATGCCAGCCATTTGAGGAAAACTCCCAAGCCCTATACAAAAATATGGCTCACCACAGTTCCCTGTTGCCAGCTATATGCACAGAACCTGGAGTCAAATAGAGGTGTATGCCTGTAATCTCCGCACTCAAGAGGCTGAGTTAGTTGGATCATGAGTTCAAGGTCAATCTGGGTTACAAAGAACCACTGTTTGGAGTGGAAGCTACCTTCATTCTAAGGGTTAGCATTTTCCAATGTGACATTCCCTATATGATCTGTGAGGGAAGAAAACACATTTCATGATGCATTTTTCATATTGCTCTGTCTTCTAGGAACACCAATAGTCATACTGGTATTTTTAATTCAGAAAAATGTCACCAGCTATTTTCACTTTGTTCAGTCCAGATTTTCTCAGTCTCATCTGGCCATGGATGTCTCTCCACATCTCAGTACACCAGGACTTCACAGAACAGGATTTAGAAAATGTTCTTTGCTCTACATCCATCCTGTGACCTCATTAGCAACATGAATTGCTGAGTGGACAGTAACAGAATACTGCTCTTCACTAATTATAGCCTCGAGTTGCCTGGTGACAGATACAGGGTCTGAGAAACACATACTTGGTTTCACTGTCATATGAATGTCACAGAATGAACCTATACACACTAAGATGGCTTCTACACTACTACGTGATACAATCTTGTGGAGACACCGCTGCATACATGGTTCTTCATGGACCAAAACTTGTTATGAAGCATGGCTATAATTGAGCTTGTAGGCAGCTCTAAGATGATCCCTGCCTCCTAGGGGGTGTGACTGTAGGTAGTCTCTTCCATGACTTCCTCCTAATCAAAAAGGGATAGAGCTTCATTTTCCCTGATGAGTCACAGTATGACTTCAGTCTTGTTAGCATACTCTCTTTTAATGACTTTAATGAACCAAGGTACCATGTACAAGCACCTCTGTGCCAAGGAACTGGTGGGGGACTCCATCTATAACCACCAAAATTCAGAAGCCCTCAGTTCCAAAGCCCATTAGAACTCAGTCCTGCCAATAACCATGTGAGCTAAGAATTAGATCCTTGCCTCATTCACCCTTATCCTTGGCTAACACCAGCCTATTACAACCTTGTAAAAGACCCTGAGCACTCCACCTCCTAAGACATGCTGAACTCCCAAGCACAACATGTCTGACGTAATAAATGGTTGGACTGGCCTTCAAAGCCATTATCCAGTGATAAGTAACTAGCACAAATCACTTACCTAGATATCAATTAATAAACTATGTGTCAGGTATAGCCACTGAGATACAGTAAGTAAAATTACCTACTTTCTAGAACTCTGTAGAACTTCTAATGTAACAGAGGAGAGAAATTATTTATATAGCATCCCATTAACATAGTTAGCACTTACAGATACTGTGTGGGAGACACTAGTCTGAGTATTTTTTATATTTTTTAACATTTAATTAATCACTACAACAAATAGTATTGAGTACATTTTAAAGGAATGTAAACTAAGGCCAAGAAAAATACAGTGACTGCCCAGGTCCCCATTCATGGTAATGGACAGAGGTGGGTTTGGACCCCATTTCTTTACCATGATGCTATAATCACAGAGACAACGTAAAATGTGCACTGTGATGAGTCAGTGAAGGCAATACATGTGGTCCTAAGAGGTGCTGTTGTAGGAGACTTAACCTAGATAGGAACCAAATGACATCTAACATCAGAAAAATGAGTAAGATCTTACTATAGACAAGAATTCTAGGCTTCAGGAAGAATGCACACCAAGGCCCTGTGGCAAGAAGGAGTAACTTAAAGGAGACAGGAGGAAATAGACTACCAACAGACCTGGGATACTGGGGAGTGCTGAGAAAGGTCAGAGGGGCCAGAAACACAGAGCATTGTCAGTTCTACCTTACCTTTGTCTCGGGGGCAGAAGATTGAATGTCATGGAGGCTGTTTACTAAAGCAGTGTTCATCTGACCATCCCTGCATTTTGTGAATGTGACTTTGGATCCTGGTAGAACAGATGGAAAGCAGACCTTAAGCTATTAGATTCCTTCAGGCAAGAGATAATGATGGCCTAAGCAAAAGCAAGGGTGGCAGGATATAGTACAGTAGTCACAATCCCAAGATGCTCTGAAAAGAAAAAGGAACAGAGCTTGGATAAGGAACAGAGGTTGGAGATGAGGTAAGAGGTCAAGGATGATGCAAAGATTTCAGCCATGCTCAACTTGAGTTTTATACAAACTTGAGTTTGCACCAAATTAGCAGCTGATGGTTACATGATTTTCAAGTCAAAGGCAGTGCCTCAGGGTAGCTGGCCTCCGGAGTCAGGTTTGTGGTTTCCTCATATATCACAACATAAAACACAGAAGACTTACTAAAGAAGGTTAGGGGTTACAAAACATCCCCCAAAGGCACCTAAGGGCTTTGACTGAGGACTTCAATCACTCATTTAAAAATCAAATAGCTTTAGATTTAGAAAACACATTTTTTTAATGAACAGGCCAATATGGTTTCGCTCCAGGCATCATTTCAAAGGCTCTCTTCTGAGGAGTATTTCTGAGTCTCAGTTTGATCAGCCCATTCCACCCCATCACAGGGGATTCGTGGAATTTCACAATCCCAGTTCCTTCCACGGTTGGCCAGGGCTCCTCTGTGCACCACAGCCCTACCCCACCCCTGCATACTCTTGAACATTCTTCAGTGTCACCAGGACAGAGGCCAAGCATGCACTATGTTGTGAGAGGAAGAAATGAGCCCAGAGGCAGTTGTTCCATTCAAGGTCAAACACAAGTGGGGTTGTCTAACTGTCTCAAAACAACAAGTTGTCCTTTTTTCTTCAGGTGAAAAAAAAAAAAGGTACTATCCAAGCCGATCACTGCTCAAAGGGACCATGAGTTTTTCTCTAGTCCTTGCTTAACTTTAGTTAGCCTCATTTTCCACACCTACAAAATACAGAAACTGGGCTGGGGAGAGAGCTCAGTTGGTAAAGCTTTTGTGTATTAGGCAGGGCTCTCCAGAGAATCAGAACTAACAATGGGTATATATTAAACAAGGATCTACTAGATTGGCTTTATGATGTGGTCTGAGTAGTTCAACAATTTCTGTCTTCACAGTATTCACAAGACAGGCAGAACGCAGTAGCTGCTTAGTCTACAAGGCCGGATGCCTCAGCAGCCCAACCTTGTGCTGAAGGCCTGGAGGATTCCTGAAGAGCCACTAGTCTTCAGTCTAGGTGGGAAGTGCAAAGAAGCCATGTTCTGATATCAGTGAAAGAATGAAACAGCAGTGACAAGTAGATGAATTCCCAAACAAGGTGGATGAACTCACCAACAGTGCAGATGATCCTACAGACACGTGGATAAACTCACCAACAGTGCAGATGATCCTACAGACAAGCAGATGAACTCATCAGCAAGATGCAAAAGCAACCAGGCAAAAACCCACAAAGCTTTCTCCCTTGGATTTTTTATCTGGCTACCACCAGAAGGTGGCACCCATATTTAGGGTAGTTCTTTCTACTTCAAATAATCTGATCAAGAAAATTCCTTACAGCTGTGCCCAGTGGCTCATCTCTTGTTTGATTCAAGATAGAGTCAAGTTGACAATAAAGATTAGTCATCACATCTCGACTTGCAAGCAAAAGAACCAGAATTTGACCCCCAGAACCAACACGATGGTGTGCACTTATAATCTTAGTATTAGATAGCAGAGACAAGCAGACTCCTAGGGCTCACTAGCATGTTTGGCAAATCCCAGGCCAATGAGAGTCCCTGCTCAAAAAAAAAAAAAGAGGATGGCATCTGAGGAACAATGCCTGAGTTCTCTTATGGCCTCCACATGCACACACGCAGATATGTACATACACTTATACACATGTACCACGTCCAAATATGAATATACACACATACTTGCACACATGTATCATAAACATATGTACCAAAATGGTCACATTAATATTTGTCCACGACATTGTTGCAAGAATTAGATGTATTAACCCATCCAAGATATTTGACTCATTGCCCATGATACAGTATTTTCTCCATAAGTGTCCATCCCGACAGCTATCACCTGTCCAGTACTGTTCAGAGAAGATGGAAAGGGCATTGAGAGCACAGAAAAGGGAGCCCTTAGCTATGGGATCTTCACTCTGCAGTAATTTTCAATAATGAGGATCAATAAGGAAACACAACCAGACCATGTCTCTGTCCATTCACCTCTTTGCTCCTCCCATTTTTTTCACTGTTCCATCTCAGGGCCCCTCACAGAGCCCTGTGACCAAAGTGCAAAAGGAAATATGAGGGGCATGGATCTGATGGAAAGCTAATATAACACGAATCATTACACTTGCCCAGCTCAGGGTTCCCTTCCATAGACATCATAGTTCGTCATCCCATAGACATGAAGACATACCTGTGTCTCAGACAAGATGAGTTGAAATAGTTTAAAAGAAAAGGTCACTGGAAAACAATCAATCCAATATACATTAAGCACAGACTGTGCACTTAGCAATATTGTAAGTATGGGACAGAACACAGAATGAGAACCTGCCAGGACCCAATGGGGGTAGGAGGGAGAAGGAGACTGGTTCTTCATTGGGTGGACAAAGAATAGCTGTTTAAAAATCAAAA
Source organism: Nannospalax galili (assembly GCF_000622305.1). NCBI lineage: Eukaryota > Metazoa > Chordata > Mammalia > Rodentia > Spalacidae > Nannospalax > Nannospalax galili. Next base: position 7,820,033 of record NW_008331995.1, on the reverse strand, counting down.
ATACAAAGTGAAAGAATAGAATGACAGTGTAGTCAAGACAGTCATGTTACATGATCTTAGAACAAGGAGAGGAACATTTTAGAAAGATGAGAAGCCATGAGCTGGGTCAAGGGAGATGACAAAGTGGAAAGTAGATCTCTTAGAGGTGAGCACCAGCCCAGGTGGTGATGGAATGTGGGAAGGAGTGAGGCAGCTTTAGGGAAGATGAAGTGTCTATCATACATATTACAAGTGTGTAGACAGCTATAAAGGAGCATCATCTCTGCAAATCTCATCCGTGTTCTTACCTCATTGCTTGAACTCTTTTTGCATGTGTACATGTGTGTGTGTGTGTGTGTGTGTGTGTCTGTGTGAATGAGTGTGCAGGTATACATGAAGACCAGAGGTTAATCTCAGGTGTTTTTTCTCAGGTCCACCTTGTTTTTTATTTCATTTCATTTCAGTTTAGTTTAGTTTAGCTACTTATTTTTTGAGACAGGGGCTCTTACAAGACCTGGAACTTGCCAATTCAGCTCTGGGATTACAAGGTAACACCACCGTGCTGGGGTGTCGGGAGTTCTTTACGTGGGTTCCAGGGATCAGATGCAAGGGAAGTGTTCTACTGACTGCTCCATCTCCCTGGCTTCTCACTGCTTAATTTCAGAGCAGGTATTATTTCGCATATGGGCCAGTTGAGATCAGAGAAGGTCATTTCAAAGTCCAAAGTCAACCAAGGGAGTGGATCAGGTATAGATCTTCTCCCTTATATTCTTAGATTCATCTTAGGTTATTACGGTTTCAGGTTTGGTGTGGAAGAAGTGGGAAAAATTGTCTAATCTCTTTTACTTCATTCAGAAACTAACTGCAGACAGAAGACAGGGTCCCCAAAGAGAAGCAAGTGGCATTCAACTGAAGACAGGAGACTATTATTCCTCTAGATAAGCTCGTGTGTACACTGTCTTTTGCTATCTTTAGTTCACATCTTCAGACTTTAGAAGAATACAATTTAGAATGATGAATCTTGTCGTCTGAGTCTCTGACTGCAAAGAAACTTTAGGAGAAATTTCTGGAGATGTCACCAAACATTTGCACATTACTCTGTTTCTGAAAACCTGAATACCAGATGTTCCAACCAAATGGCAGTCCCAAAAGGCCCGAGTGCTTCTTAGACTATACATCTCTCAGCATTCCTCAGAATTGAAGTGGCTGCTTTCAAGAGACTTTGTTGACAAATTTGGAAGGTAGTTGCCCACAGTAACCATGACCTGGGTTTGGAGAAGTCAGCGACCAACAAGGAGTTAATTAATTCCCGTCAATAAAGCTTCAAATTCTCTGTATGCCATAAAGTTAACAAACATTCTTTCTAGGTTTAGAAGGCAGATGTGTCCAAATGTTACCCAGTTTCAGAGACGATCTTTTAAAACAAGTGAACCCCCACCTACCTAAAACCAATGTGTGCCTCTTGTAATTGAAAGCTTTTCAGTTGAGGGGGGGCGGGAACTGCAAATGCATTAGCTGTGAAAGGCTACCATGACCTCTGCCTGAGGGTTTCCCACACACCCTCATGAGGGCCCTCTCCCAAGTGGCCTGGAATGGTTGGAAATTATGCTGATCACACCATGTTGTAGCTTAATCAAAAATAGACTTACGCATTTTCCCTCTCAGGGTCAAATGTTAGATCACCCAACACGAAGTACAATACACAAGGCACCCAAAGTGTCGACACACCCCATTTGTACATGGTCAGTGATGGAGAGATAAGCAAAAATTAACGGAGACCTCGTTTCTCCGAGGCTAACCTAAGCTACAGTCCCACTTACATGTCAAGCCTAAGTATAAAATTAACATATACATTGATCCTGCCTTTTTAGGAGAAAGGGAGGTGGGAGCGTTTCTAATACTCCACCGCATTCAAATTTTATCTAAGTAAATAATTATTTTTAAACCTAAGATTTAGGCAGCTTTTGTATCCACGTTATACTAACGTCTGACAATTACTAAGTGTGGGTATCAGCTAGTGTTGTTTTTTTTTTAAGTTTAATTTAAAGCAATTTGACATGGAAAGGTTATTACTTTAGTTGCCAATAAAAGCTGTACTTTTAACATAAGTGTACAGTAGGCCCTAGGGTATGTGACTATTATCTTTTCTGCAATTATGTGGTGTTCTACATAAATGTTTAAAAAATCCTTAAGAAATATCAAAAGTACTAACTTAGATACAGTATGCAAGATGAATGGAGAGAGAACACGGGTTCTTTACACGACATGGGTTGAGGTTTCCCCCTACAGGTTATATGGAGAACAACACCAGCTAACTTCGAATAAATTAATTCAAAAGATATCTTCAAAACACACACTTAGCAACCAGAATATCGATTGCATGAACATTCTGTCTTGAGATGCAGTTGTTCAGTTTCACAAGCTAAATGCCATTAACAGTAAGAGCAAGCCTCTGAACCAATTAACCTATTTTTCTGGAGATGCTAAGCTAACAAAATAAAAAGAACATTTCTCAGATGGTGTTTGCCACCCGAAGCTTTCATATGTCCCAGAGAAGAAGAAAATAATTTATTGTCAGTAATTGGGTAACTAACTTTTTCTCTTTCCTTGATCTTTTAGGAAGATTGGACTTGAACAAAGCAAAACAAAATAATATTTTGTTCTTAAAGAGGAAGAAGGCAGCCATACCGAGCTCATCTACCCTCATCTTTCCACATTTATCTCAGAGCTGTTCATATTTAACTAATGGGAGCGATTCAAGGAAAATAGCTTAAGAAAGGATTTAATCAATAGCTGCTCTCAATTTTTCATTATTATGGGATATTCCCTTCCTATAATAGGAAATCATTCAAGAAACGTAAGGCCAGCAAAATGGGAACATCCATACAGTCATCTGCTTAAATAGAAGTATTCAATCCATCAAAAGAGAGAGACATGAGGCTTGAAAAGTAGTCCTACAGTCTGCCCATGAGGTTTGACCCACAGGAGTAAGAGTTGCTCCTGGACAATTATTTTTAAAAAATAATGTGTGAATTATAATTATGATTAGAACAGCATTGCATTTTTATTACAATATTTACATTCTTGACCTTGACCTAAACACCTTAAAATCTTGCCTTATTATTTGTCTATGTAGTACAAAGTACTAAGTGCCATCCTTATGGGTACTTGTCATATGTACAAGTCAACGTCTTTGTTAGCATTGGAGCTATTGAGTGTCTACATGCTATAGTTTGATTCTGGAACATTCCCATATGACCCAGGTGTGAAAGGTTTGGTCCTCAGCTATATCTTATAGGGATCTGGTGGAACCTTTAAAATGTGGCGGGGAGGGATCTCATGCAAGGTCTTTAGGTCAAGGGCTAGGGCTGTAGCTCAGTGGTAGAGTACTTGCCTAGCAAGCAGGAGGTACTAGGTTCCATCCTCAGTACAGCCAAAAGGAAAAAGAAAAAAGCAAAGCGTTGACTTGAAGTTGTCTTATCAATTCTTTAGGGATAGGGAGATGGCTCAGTGATTAAAGTACTAGCTGCATAGGGTTGAGGACCTGAGTTTGGATCCCCAGCATCCACATAAAAAACTAGGATTGGTGATGGGTGTGCATAACCCCAGAGTTATGGAGCAGAACAGGTGGATCCTGTGGGCTCTCAGGCAGGCAGTCTAACTGAAATGGTAAGTTCAAGGTTCAGTGAGAGACTATTTCAAAAAATAAAACAGAGAGTGATAAGGGAAAACACCCAAATTCATCTTCTGGCTTCCATGTGTTCCAACACAGATGAGTCTACCTGGGTGCATGCACACACACACACACACACACACACACACATACACACACAGGTTTTTAGGAAGCATGTTTTCAAGGACATTGTTCAAAAGAGAACAGTTTGCTCAACTGTGGCCTACCTCCCAACCACAATGTGCTGTCTCATCTGAGAGCCAAAGTAATGGGGCCAATGAGTCATGAATGGGAACCTCCGAAGCTGGGAGGCAAAACAAACCTTTCTCCATTTATAAGTTATCTCTGGTATTTCTGCTATAATCATAAAAAGCTGATTGACATACCAAGTCCAGCTTGTCTGTGCACAAAACACCCCATCTTCTCTCAGGGGAGCAAGCGGCAGCTCAGTATTTTTGAGTTTGAACTTTGCCTTCATCATTTTTGAGTTGAAGAGGCTCTGCTATTTACTTATCTCTCTTCCCTATGCATAATCGTGAATAATGATATTTATTCCATAAAGTTGTATACATTGCTTGTGTTGATGCATATTAATCATTTAGAACTTGTTTCACAGTAAATATTCATTAATCAATACTAATTGGTATATTATTGTAGCTTTTCTACACATACTGCTTTGCTTCCTTCAGTAAACTTCTTGTGTGGATATTTGAAAGAATTCCTAAATATAAGCATTTCTAAGAAAATACTAGAAAATAAATACAGACACAAAACATTGCAAAGCTTCCTCAATACCTGCTTTTATTGTCCCAATTTTATATAGAAAAACACATTTGAAATTTAAGTTTGAATTTGTCAGAGCCCCTAACATGCTGGACATCTTGTTGAGTCATAAATTTGGATCCCATGAAGAAGATTGTGAGGAAAAAAGTGATGTGTTTCTCAATGTGAATTGTCACCTGCTCAGTCCCCAACTCAAGTTCACTGTTCCCTGCACTACTTCATCTGAGACCTAATGGGATCATGTGTATGCCCTCATTACCTTTGTTCCACCTTGTGCAGTGGAGATATTTGCAAATCTGTGAATATAAAGGTTTACTATAACTCCTTAGAGTGACTTAGTCTTCACCCTATAAAAGATCCCTTGTACTATTCAGAGACAAGCTATGATGGAGAGGCCATCATACATTTCAAAAATGAGGAAATAGGCTTGGAGACCAAATCACGATAGTGCGTTAATATCAATATATCACAACTGCTGTCCTACCTTCAGAATTCATCCTAGATGGACCAGAGGGGTGCTTGTGCAATTTCTCTCTCTCTCTCTCTCTCTCTCTCTCTCTCTCTCTCTCTCTCTCTCTCTCTTCTCCCTCCCTCCCTCCCTCCCCCCTTCCTCCCATCTTGCCTTCTGTCCATGACTTGTAGATACACGGTGGTGAACATTTGTTGCTTTTCTCTTCTACCATCTCAGTCTCCCTTGGAAGCCATTATTTCATGTCTTCTCAGTCCGTGTGATTGATGTAGTAGGACTAAGTAGTCCCAGCTTTAAGGTTGGATGTGGATACCTGCCTTGATCTGTCAAGATACAGAAACCATGACTAAAGAGACCAGTTCAGGGGTCCGCCTAAGAACCAAGCCTGACTATTACTGCATTTGTGATGGACGTATAAAGGAGGTACTGTCTTTTTCTTAGTGTGGCATGAACTCTAGACTCTAAGCCTCAGGCATCTAGAATCCTAAGTGAAGAGAACATAAGTGTCAATAAAGCCATGCCAAAGGAGAGTGAATCCAAACTATGGAAAGAAAGCATTTTTATATCATCATTTTAGTCTCTGGATCAAGCCATGCCTGAAACAATGCTGTTCCTTAGATATTTCAGTCATGTGATACAATAAAGCACCACTGCAATTTACAGGGAAGTGGTTTCTGATAGTTCCCTCTCCCTAATGCTCTTATCCACACATCCTCCTTGGTTAAGTACAACACTTTCCTTTAGAGTTGTAACATTCTATATTTGCTGTAGTTCTCTGAGTCCATAGGAAGCTTGGATAGTAAACAACAAAGATGAAGTCTTCCCCAACCCACCTCACTTCCTTAATAGAAAAATGCCTTTCTCATTTCTCTTGTTTTTAACCCAATAGGAAAATAACCCTGGTACCAACTGCACCAATGAGAACATCCTTTACTACTGCACTTGGGAATCCATGGGCTCCCAGCAGAAGTAATCCACAAGATCCTTGAGTCCCAAGAGCTCTTTCTTTACATGTGGGATCTAGTTATGCATGTGTGGACTTACCAGGAAGGCTTTACACTCAGACTCCCAGGATGGCAAGAATCTGCCTCAAAGTGAATGGCACAGGCTACCACTACTAAGAAAGCCAGTTGCATGTGATGGGTGACTGATAATGTGTAGATGCAGATAGGATTATTGGCTGAAACATGAGCAATCTAGTAGCTGCTAAGGCAGGGTCAGAGCTTACAAAGTTGAGCTTGGCTACATAAGAAGAGCATGCTGTAATCACCAACCAATATGCATATGTCAGACAAAACAGAACAAGAAAGAGATTAGAGCAGGAAAAGACTGTCAATGCAGAGAACTCCAAGGGTCTTTCAAGAGAAAGGCAAGAAGAGCCAAGGTAGACTGAAGCTTAGGAAAAGAATGTACCTGCTCAGAGGAAGGGGCTCAAGGACATCGTTTTCTCAGTCAGACAGCTCTGTGCTTCATCTCTGGGTTTCGTTGGCAGCTCAGCAACAGGACCTGCAGGTCTATGCACACTACTTTTCTTTTTTAGAAAATGTATTTATTTTTTATGTGTATGAATGTTTTGCCTGCATGTAAGTACGCTTATGTCATGCAATGCCTGTGGGGGCCAGAAGAGGGTATCAGATCCTGTGGAGTTAAGGACAGTTGTTAGCGGCCATGGGGGTGCTGGGAACCAAACCTGGGTTCTCTGCAAAAGTAGCCAGTACTCTTAACCTCTGAGCCATATCGCCAGCCACATTACTTTGCTTTTTCTATGCCTCACTTCTCCCCTCAGTTAAATGGGACTGATAATGTTCAGTGAGTTTTTCCTAGGGATTAAATGAATGAATCCTGTGTATATAAAAGACCAAGACACTGCTTTTCACATAGAAAGTACTCAATCAATAAATGTTAAATCTGCTCTTATAAATAATAGTAATCACCATAAGGACCAATTATATAGAAAGATTTCTCCAACAAGGACATTGGCAAGAACTCAAGAACAATACACAGCCCAGGACTTGGCAGCCTGAATTTAAAGGATCTCAATAAGCCAATTCCAGAAAGGACAGAAAATCCTATCAGGTCTGGTGGAGCTTTGAACATAAACCCATTTTAGACTGATGGATTGGATGTCTTCATCTAGTAGCCAGTGCAGGAAGGACTAATGGCCAGAGAAACCAGGGTAAGATGCCCAAGAGGCTTCTTAGCCAGGCCAGTAAGGAGGATGACCTCAGGGGGCCAGAATGAGATTCCAAGCACTGCACGCTCAGGTTTTCACTTTTATATTTTTCTCTCTTTTCAGTTTTTGAACACTAGATCTTTTTGAAAATATTCTATTGTGCTCATCAAAATAAAAGTAAAAAATGCTTGCACAAAGTACAGAATATGGGACCACCAAGAGGATAGCCATAAGTCCCCAGAGAACAGGTCTTATTGAACAGATAGGAAGAATGAAGATAGGGTCTGGCTGCACTGTGCTCCCCAGCCCATGCCAGGAGAAGTTTTTTGTGCCAAAGACAAAGCTTTCTTCTCAGACTTTTTTAAATTGAATTTTTGTGATTTTCATACAATATAATTTGTTGCTATTTAGATCCCCTCCCTCATCCACTCCTTTCCCCCACTGCCCCCTGCCAATTCAATGTACTCCACTATATATACAATATGGCCGATGGAGTCTGATTTGTGTCCCCACATGTCCCTCGGCATGGGTCCATCCATTGGAGCCCCGTCAATCTACCTACAGTCCCAGCCCTGGAAGAGACTCTTTTCCCCTCCCAGCAGCCATCAGTTACCAAAAGTTTCTTAAGTTGAGTTGAGAGTTCTTATCCACCTCATTATCACTTCTATGCTGGGATTTTGTCTGGTTTGAATTTGCATGGGACCTGTGCATGCTATCACCACTGTTGTGAGTTCAGATGTGTAACTGACCAGTTGTCTAGAAAATTCCATTTCCTTGTGGTCATGTACCACCACTAGTTCTTACAATCTTTCTGCCCCCTCTTCTACAATGACCCCTGAGTCTCTGGAGGCATAAGTTTGAAGATGAGCACTCTGAAATCTCTTATTCTCAGCACATTGACTGGTGGCGGGTTTCTGTATGTGATGCATAAGGAAACATCACTGGTGAGAGTGGAAAAATGCATTCATCTCATGGGTACTAGTTGTACTGAAAATGTGTCACTTAGGGCTAAGCTTCTCACAGACAATTATTCTCTGCATTTGACCAGTTGTGAAACTCTGTGTTAGTCTCCATCTGTTGCAATGAGTGGTGAGAGGTACACTTGTCTGTAAATATGAGGATGCGTATTTAGAATACAGTGAGAGATTACATTAGTCTAGGGATGTGGCAAAAGTGGGGCTTTCTTTAGGACCTATGACCTCTCCAGACATGTGTATTTGTCTATGTTTACAGTACCACACATTAATTCCCTCCTATTGAGAAGGCTTTAATTCCAATTAGACAACTGTTGATCACCCCCAAGATAAAAATGCTACTACCATACCAATAGTAATACTTTGCTGGGCCAGTCATTGTTGTTTATTAGATAATTGACTGACTTTTTGTTGAAATAACTTGCCATATGCAATAAGAATTTGAGGGGAAAGATTCTAGAACTGATATCTTCCATGATAAAGTCTTAGAAAGCAATGCTGTCATGAGACTTATAGTCAGCTCTCAAACAATTGTGATAGTTCATTTTCACTGTCAACTTGATTGGATTAAGAAGTGCCCTAGGCATGAGTTAGGCTGTGCTCTGTGGAAAGTGGTATAATATATGAGTGGGTGAATGTGTGAGTATGTATAATGTGTGTGTGTGTGTGTGTGTGTGTGTATTTCCACAGAGGTTTCATTGGTGTAGGGAAGGGACTACACTGACTGTGGGGTGCACCATCCCAGGGGCTAGAGTCTCAGAATGATTAAAAAGAGAAAAAGGATAAAGTCTTGGGAGGGCCAGTGTTTCCTTTTCTCTAGTTCCTGATCCACCCAGATTTGAACAAGCAGCCTTACACTCCTGCTACCACAAGCTTCCCTCTCCCCCTGCAAACTTTGCCACCATCGTGAACTCTGTGTGCCAGAAAGAACAGTCTAGAATGTTCACTGGTGTTTTTCAAAGACAAAGCAGGCTTTGAGGGTTTGTGGCCTGGCTCCACTTCCAGGCTACTCTCTCTGCTTCAGGTCTGCTCTCAGTTTTCTTCTCTTACTGCTGTGCCTGCTGCCTCCTACCACGCCTCCCCTGGCCTTGTCAGACTTGTATTCCTCTGGAACCATAAGCCAAAAGAAACTCTTCCCTTGGCAACTGATTGCTGCTAGATGAAGAAGAGCTGATCTTCCTAAAACAAGGGACTCTAGGTAGGCTGACTAAACCTCCATGGATGGATTTGCACTGGGGAATGGCTGGGGACACTGATGACACAGTGGGCCTTAACAGGGATGACAGAGTATATGGGCTCCAGTTGTGGGAAGGGCCATGGGAAGGTGCCAGTGGAAATGGGAATATAAAGATGATTAAGATTGTTTGAGATATTCTGTATGAAATACACAAAAATTCAATAAAAACAAAAAAAATAGAAAAAAAAGAGAAACTCTTCCATCTACAAGTGGCCTTGGCCACTGTATTCAATCACAGCAACAGAAGAATGGCTAATATACCATTGCAAGCATTCATGTGTTATCAACTGAATTGTGGATTAAGTATATAATATTTCTATTACGTTGGGAATAATGATAGCTCATAAAGTTGCTTAGAACGTAAATGAATCCTATAATGTACCTGGAATACAGTAAGTGCTCAATACATGTTGGTTCACTATGTAATTCCTGTTGTTTATAAGTAAACCCATGATGATGATTCTTGAATTTCAAAATGTAGAATGAATGGGGACAGCTCTGTGTTGTGGGGCGGTGCCTGGGTGAGCAACTCAACACAAGGATAGGTAGGAGTCATGGGAAGTGCAAACAGGCACAGGTCAGGCCTTATACAACTCTTTCATTTCTTAGTTTAGGAACAAATATATACCCCTCAATTCCAGCATATCTTTTGAGAAAGGGGAAAGGAAAATAATGTCTTCAAATTTCATTCAATGGTACACAGGCTATTTTGTTTTCCTTCTAAATAGAACCAGGTTGCATGATTTAAACACTCCTAATGAAAGTTTTCTCAGCTCTGTTAGTTAATGTCAATCGCAACTGTGGTTTCAGTTTTCAAATCCATTCTTACTCACCACTTTTTCCTCACATGACTCTAGAAAAGGCTACAGCAGAGTTGGGCCATCCCTGCTGCACAGTGCTGAGGCAGCAGACTTCCCTTGAGCTCCTGAGGGCAACTTCCAACGCAGAGTCTTCATTGATCTGAAGCTGGAAAACTACCTCACAAAGGGAGAAAATGAGTCACTAGGTCTGACAGTGTGAATCTGATGCAAGAGCTGAGGTGAAAGGGTGTGTAAGGCATTATAGAAGTAGCTGGAACAACTTAGATAACTAAGTACCATTATTTTCCAGGTCATATTTGTGGAGTTCCTAATTGACATATAGCTTACAGTTTCACTAGGAAATCACTAGAACGCCCCTTGTGAAAATATAGAGAGAAATGGGGGCCAAGAATGTAGCTCAGCTGTAGAGTAACTTGCCTAGCACGCAGAAAGCCTTGAGTTTGATCGCCCAGTACCACATGATCCAGATGTGGCGGCACATACCTGTAATTCCAGAACTCAAGAGGTAGAAGTGAAAGGCTCAAGCGTGGGATTAGAGGAAACAAAACTTGAGGGCTCAGTTGGTAAAGTGTTTGTCTAGCCTGTATGAGTCCTGGTTTCTGTCCTCAGCAGCATAAATACCAGGCTTGCCAGTGTCCTCTTAGAATCCCAGGACTTGGGAGGTAGAGGCAGGAAAATCAAAAGTTCAAGGACATCCTTGGCTATGTAATAAGTTTGAGGCCACCCTAAGATACATGAGACACTGTCAAATACAAAAGAAAAGGAAGGGGGCTGGAGAGATGGCTCAGTGGTTAAGAACACTTACTGTTCATTCTTCTAGAGGACTTTGATTTGATTCCCAGCACCCACATGGTGGTTGACAACCGTCTGTAACTCCAGTTCCATGGGATCTGATGCCCTCTTCTAAGACCTCCCTAAGGCCTCCCTGAGCATTGCACTCACATGGTGCATTTATATACATGCAGGCAATATACAATATACTCATATA
>NW_008331995.1:7778586-7808905 GCF_000622305.1 Nannospalax galili | reverse complement strand
TATATATATAAAACAAAAATAAATTTTTTTTAAAGCAGGAAAAGAAGGAAGGAAGGAACAGAAAGATACTGATGTACATGCTAATAAATAAAAGTAAAGTAAAATCTAAGTAAAGATGAGATGTCATCTCCTGAGTGTGATTTAAATTCAGGGAAGTCAAGGAATGCTATATTTTAAAACAATGTGTAGAAGTGATGACTGAGGTGCTATAGGAGTTAGCCAAAGAAGGGTTTCATCAAAAGACAGAAAAAAGAAAATGAGTTGCTATCTGAATCAGGGCTCTGCCTTGATGCCCTCAACAGCAAGAAGCTCTCGAAGCAATCTGGCACTAGTGCCGCTCAGAATCCACGGTCTTAACACTGTTTTTGAGCAAGGGTAGACAAGGTTTGATGATTAGATGAAGAACAAGTTTGAACAAGCCCACCTCAGTCCTTTCCCCAACAGCTAGAAGCTGGGACTGTAGCTGATGTTGAAATCTGTGTCTGAGAATGATTTTCCAACTTTTTAGCTGAAGCAAGAAAGGAAATGACCCGCAGCGGTGGCTGTAAAGACAGGGAGCTGACATGTAAACTTCAGGCTTCGGAGTAATGATATCCCTTCACAAGTATTTATGTTACAGTCACATGTGGCCTCCGAATGAAAACCAAATGGCAAACAATAAAATCCTTTCAAGGCAACCAACTCACAAGTAGTCTCAATCCTGAGCTCCTAAATAAAAGGGAATGCTTTGCCTTTCAATAAATCATGTGACCTTAGGAGCTCCATAGACCATCAAAGGTATTTGGAGAACCAGAGTCCACAGTAGCCAAAGGGACTGCAGTGAGGGTTATTCTCGTGCCTTTCTCAGCGTTCAGTAGACTAACTGCTTTACAAAAGGACACACAGTCTAAAGCCAAACTGGGTTTTCATCCTAGTTCCATCACTGTCCAGTCAATGTGACCTTGAGGAAGTTATTTAACCTCTAGCCTCAGTTCGTGCATCTGAGAAATGGAGCTAGCAAAAACACCTAGCTCGTAAACCTATTGGGAAGATTCCATGAGCCTGTGCATGATCCATGTGTACCAGGACTTGCCATTAGGGTGGTAGTGGTTAATCCTCCACCCACAGGGAGTCCTGCATCACAAATAAAGCAAATTAGCTGCCCACACGTAGCTAAGTAAGGAGCAGAGTTGGGCTGAGGTGGGTTTTCATGCTTCTGGCTATGCTGTATTCCTTCTTAGTATCTGACAAATGAATATGAGGGAAGGTAATAAAATACCCAGAATCTAGGACTGAGGAGGCGGCTCAGTCGTTAAAGTGCTTACTGCACAAGCATGAGGATGTGAGTCTGGTTCCCACACTCCGTGTGAGAAAAGCTGGGCCTAATAGGAAGCGCTTATAATTCCACTCCTTGGAAGGCAGAGTCAGATAGATCCCTGAGGCTCTCTGGTCAGCTAGCCTCATCTACTCATTGTCAGGCCCTGTCTCGAAAACAAGGTAGTCTGACCTCCACATGCATCCAGACACATGTATACCTACACCTACCCACACTCTGCACATGTGCTCATATGCACAAATTCCCAGAATCTAAGTTGACTTAGAAGTCTATTTTCCAAAGTAGAAACCTTTGTGACTCTATCAGTAATGATCCCCCTAAACAATCTCTTCCAAATTTCAGATCAACTATTTACCCATCTGTTCTCCAGAAATATGGTGGGGTCCTTTCCTGGATATTATCCAACAGCTATCCTAAACTCTTGGCCACCACTATACCCTCCTGGTGAATACCCCTGAGGATATTGTACTTATTCATCACAACTATATCTAAACTGTATCATACAGTTGTTTGTTTAGATTATATTTCATCTTGGAGAACATAAATTTTAAGAAGGCAGGAATCAGGCTCATCTGAGTTGCCTCTCTACCCTACAGTCAGGATTGAACATCCAGTCAATGATGGATGGATGGATGAATGGAATTTTGGTCCAGGGACAATGTTATTAGGGGCCAAAGATAGAAAGGTGAATGAACGCTGGAAGACAATGTACTGGCAGTAACATAATGATCTTATTACTGGAGGAAGCAAAAGTGACCTTAAGTCATTTATTTTTCCCAAAGTCAAAATAAAGTCACAAGAGGCAGTTACTTAACATGACTTATCCACTAAACTCAGAGGAATGTGGGTGTTTGTATGGTTTTGGTGAAGGATATTTGTTTTGATACTGTTTTATGAATGCCATACCAGTCAGCCAAGAGACAGATATTGCTGCCCAAAGGCTGAATTATCCCAGTCCTGTGGAAAGTGGGCAGGTGTCCGTGAGTTCTCATTTGGAGTTTGGAATCCTACTTTAATTCTCAGTTTGTGGGTTAGAGAATCTTGAAACTAAACCTTAGGCAGGCTTAGACAGGCGTGCACTGCAACAGCGACGAGAAGCCACACCATTCCTGTGAAGGCCAAGGTGGGTGGGTGGGGCTGCTGCTGAAAATCCACTTGCCTTGTGTACAGCCTACAGGGAACACTGCTGAGAGTGGCTGTTGGAAGCTTTCATGAAATCACAGCAACATTAGGATGGAAATGACTGACTCCTTCAACCCAGGACCTCTGCTGCTATGCTAAAGGAACAGTTACCAGGGCCTCCAGTCCCTTCACAGGATCAGTTGCAGACACAGCTTTAACTGAGTCAATCCATAAAGCCATTCTGAGTGTCCCACTAATCATTTGGGCTATAATTTTTCCTTTAAATTCATATTTTTCCTTATGACTTGATTATTTCTGAAATCAAGAATTTGGGGCGTCATGTCAATTTCAGGCATGGTGAGGGTTCTCTGTTTCGCACATGAGGACTAGTTTCAGAAAGAATACTCATGAATATGCAACAGTTCCCATGATTTCAGTGACCACAGTCAGAAAATAGAATTCAGAAATTTCTGGAAGTTTAATTCGTAAGTTTTAGACTAGGTTTTTTTCTATTTAGCATGATTAAGATTTTTGCCCTCAAATTCCACCCTACCCCAAACATGAATCATTCCTGTGGCCAACGTACCCCCACTATATATACCACCTGCCCACTAGTCACTCTACATATCTGGTTATCAGACTGACTCTAGCTTTATCACAGGGCATGTGTTCCAGTAACCCCTACATCAATAAAACTGCTCCAAAACTCAATATTGATGCTGGTAACTCAAATATGCCAAATGGAAGCTGCAATATGCTTCTTTTAAGTAAAAAGGTGAGTGTTCTTTATTTAATAGGGAAGTAAACGTAATTCTGGGCTGAAGTTGCTAGAACTATGATAAGAATTAATGTTCTACCCCTAAAACTGTAAAGAATCAACATGAAATTTATAATCTTAGGGATATAGCTCAGTGGTAGAGCACTTGACCAGTATCTATGAGGTCCAAAGTTCAATTCTTTGTCATGGCAAAAGAAAAAAAATTCTGTGCTCATTTTACCTTCACCTCTCAGACTATAAAAGCTATAGTCACTGTGGTGGTTTGAATGAAAATGTCCCCCATAAGCTCCAAGTATTTGAACACTTGGTACCCAGTTATTGGTACTGTTTGGGGAGCATTGTGGAACATTTTGGAGGTGTGGCCACACTGGAGGAAGCATGTCACTGGGGGTGGGCTTTGAAAGTATACAACCTTGCCCACCCATTTCCAGTTTCGCTGTCTCTGCTTCCTGTGTATGCTTAAAGACGTGAATCCTTTCTGTTCCAGTTTCCCCTGCCATGCCACCCAGTCATGAAGGACTCCTATCCCTCAGGAACCATAAGTCAAATACACTCTTCTGTAGGTTGCCTTGGTCACCAGGTACAAGGGTGGCCACATACAATGTCGAACCTGTAAGGATCCAGCCTGCATAAAGCTTACCGCATTGGCAGGGCAAAAGATTGTGTTTTAATAAGCAAGTTTGAGAATTTCAGAGATAAGAACTGTGGAGCTATTGAACAGTTCAATGATGTAGACTATGACAATATCCATGAATTAAACTAGCTAAAAGCTGGAAGGTATTTGCCAATGCAGCAGTTAAAAGTCAGCTGAGAGTCAAAGAAACATAGTAGGCATCCCATATGTAGGATGTATTCAAATATCTACCTCCCTGGGCTGTAACTGAAATGGACCCTAGACTCTGGATAGTCTTTTCATTGAGCACTTGATGGGAAGCCCAAGAACCACATTTCCATGGCCATGTATTGCCTATTTTTATACTTCTAAGTTGGTGGTATCATTATATTATCTTTCGCATGTCTCGTAATCTATTAAAGTATGCTACCACACAGATGAGAAGTTATAGGATGTAGACACAACAGTAAAAACCTCTCATATGCATAAAATTAAGTCACACAAATTGGAAAATGATGTGATTTAGAATAAACAAATACCAGAATGCTAGGGCCGGGGTTTCATATAGAAAGTAGTTCTTGGGATGGGTGTAGGGAGGGCAGTGCCATTTAACTAAGCAAACAGAAAAAAAGAATGGCTTAGGTAGAGAGAGGAGTGCATACTAAAGAACAAAATTCTCCATCTAATATTTCTGTGTTTCTCTGTCTTCCTAATTAGTGTTCAGTTGTTGCCTTAAGTGGTTCCCACATACTTTCTCCTTTAGTTCTTAAAAGAGACAACAGGTAACAATCATCTATCAGTATCCTCATTAGTTTTACTCTGGGTTGCTTAAAAGGAGAACCTAAGGCAGTTCAAGTACCAATGATCTATTGAGGCAAGTGTGACCCAGGATAGAGGAAGGAGAGTTGGGCCAAGAAGCAACAGTTTAGTAGACACTGGCCTCATTTTCCTCCCAGTACAGCAGAGCAGCTTGCCAGCCTGCCTGGGAGTACATCCTTCCTCTCTGCACTCTAAGCATGTTGTTCTAACCTTGGTCTCTGCCCCACGTAAACTCTAGGGCAGACTTGCCATGGACAAAGTGAAGTGAGGTGTTGAAGATACCCATCAAAACCAAGGTCCTCAGCAAAGTCTAGCTTCAGGAAAAGCAGTGGTGTTCCAAGCAAAGGAACTGGAGTTTGGTACCCTCTCTTGGCAAGCTATGATTTCCCTGAGGAGAGCCCACATGTGGCTATCAGCTGCAGTAAGCACAGGGTATGCTGGGATTGGTGTGTGGGATTGGGAGTGCTGGAGGCCAACAGGCTCTGGAATGAACACTCATCTCTTCCTCTGTATCATTTCGAAAACACAGTCCTATCGTTATGGAGGCAGCATAACTGAATTCCTGGGGTGTCTTAGGAAGGCACGATTTGTACCATTTGCCATTTCTTGGTATAAACACTACCACTGTAGTGGATTTCAAGCCATCCACATGAACAATGAATCCAGAGCTGGGAAGAGATGCTCAGGATGGTTGTGGCCAGCTCTACTCCAGGGAGCTTGTGTGATTCAGACAGAGACCTAAAAGATAATCTTAGTCCACACCTTAAGTGATATCCACAGTTTTATAGAGAAGGAATCAACAACTGTTCAAGTAAAAGGCCAGACACTTTCTGCTTCGCCATCTCACTTCTGCTACCTTGGCAGAAAGCAACCATAGGCATGGACTAGAACTACGCAGATGGGTTCCAAGTGAACTTGTTTACAAGTACATCAGTCTTGGCCCATTGACTATATATTGTCAAGATCTACTGTAGAAACAATACAACCGTTTTTTTTTTTTTATATTAGTATGTCCTATTTAATTTATTGAACCAGAATGACATAAGATAGGTACCTGGGACACAACTTTAAAGGGAAAACTACAGGACTTTGAAAGTGAGCTCCTTGTTTAATTTTATGCTCTGAGTATCACTTTTTGGTTCACTTGGAGACTGGCTCTGTGTCTGAGGTACCCTAATCAAATTTACATGTGCATTGGTCAGGCTTCATTTGTTCAAACTCAAACCTCTGGAGCAGAAATGGACTGAAAACTTGGAATTTAGAGTTTGCAAAACTGCCGCACTAGCTAAGAAGTGGGTGAAGCAATGCAACCATAGTGACAAACTAACCTACCAGGGGAACCTCAACATCTGCCTTGCTCATGAATATGAGAAACCTAAAAATTGCCCAGTGGAATGCTGAGTTCAAAGATACTGTGACACAGGGAACATCCAGCATCAAGTTTACTATTCCTGTGACTGCATACCCAAGAAGTTAGCAAACAGCACTAAGACACCCGAACAGTAACTGCATAAACTTTCAGGACTCTAATCTTGTTCCAGAACCTTAGCTGCAAGAGAGTCTGGGAATCACAGATTTTAGCTATTCAACCAGTGACGTTGGAAGAAAAGTAAAATGCATGCTGAGTAATCATTGGTCACATCTACCATGCAGAACATTCTAAGAGTACCTGTCAAAGAAGCATGGGACTCTGTTGTGTCAAGTCCAATTTCCACCAGAAGTTCCCTCTAAAGAAAGTAAACAGCAGTCCTTCCTCCATTTTCCAGCCCCATACCCCACCACAAAAGTGATCTGGTTGGTGATAGATATTGGAGGATTACTTCTGGGGGCAGAAGATGGGCATGTAATATGGAAGGAGGAACTGAAGTAGGGATAAAGAATGTCACCAGGAGTTATATTAGCCAACAAAAGGAGAAGGAATGATTTTAGGAGATGGATAGGACAGCAGAAGGCTGGAAGCTTCTAAGAAGTAAAGGCAGGGGTCTGGGGATGTAGCTAGGTTGGTAGAGTACTCACCTAACATACATGAGGCTCTGAGTTTGATCGCTAGCACTGTGTAAATCCAGTGTGGTGGTACATGCCTATAATAGTGGGTTTGAGGCCAGCCTGTGATGCATGAGACCCTGTCTAAAACACATACACACATGTGCGCATGCACACAAACAAATTAATTAAAATAATTTTCTTTAAAGAAGAGAATGTGACCTCCATGGGCATTGCATGACATGGGTGCACTTAAATACATGCAGGTATACACACATACATATAAAGATAAAAATAATGCATAAAATAGTTTTAAAAGAATGTGAAAAAATCTGAAATTATCTTGCATGCATTACTCATTTTAAAGGACCCACTGACTAGGTCCTCCTATTACCAATGGAGGGAAAATGCCTGCATCACCTTGATCAGAGATCAAGAGACATATGTGACCAACACTAAGCACATTAAGAACACACAGTGCTCTGCAGACTGAAACTCATAAACATTTGCCCCAAAAAACAAAATATATGAGTCAATAAAAATTGAGTTATTTTGTTAAAAATGTTTTATATACTATATATGATGTGCAAATATGTGTGTATGTTACATATAATCATAAATTATAATAGTAAAACAAGCATCTATAATACATCCACCTCAGTAGATACACACCTGAAGCTGCCTGATTGTTTCTTCTGATACCTTGATTCCTTTCTCCTCTCTCATTCCTAATAAACTATTGTCCTCAAGTTTAGGTTATATATTCACCCACTTTAAATAGCATATCATTTTATCACTCAGGTAACAATCTGAAGTCATTTAAAATTTGTATGCCTCAATTTATTTCTAACCCACAGAAATTCACTTGTCCGCCCTTGTCTTTCAAAACCTATTTGTTAGAATTGGAAAAGAAAGAGAGGAGTCTCGGGTCTTTCTAAGAAGAATGAAAAAAAAAAAGAAAGAAAGCAAAGCAAAGCAGATATTTTCCATGAATGCTTAATTCACTTTCTACTTTGAGCTGGTTTTCATTTACAAAAATAGTTTAATCATGAAGTCCTTTTCGGTGCGCTGGTCTACTAAAACAGTGGCTAATTTGAATAGTGTTTCACAATGGTGAGCGGGTCACAGAGGTAATCAAATTAAACTTCCTTCATTTCTTGCAAATTCCCCCCACAAAGGAGAGAGGTGCTGTAAAGAATACAGCCTGACTCCCTGGTTGGTTTTCGGGATGTGAGCCATCACTAATTTGTCATGCTGCCCTTAACAACATATTTGTGTTTTGCAAAATGTATAATTTTTTTAGCCCCTGAACAAATATATTTACATAACTGTGTCTAACGAGAAATTACATTTAACTTCTCAGAAATGACAATAACTAAAACCTGAACTGCCAATTCCACTTCATTAGTGTGGTGGAAATGCATTCCAAATGTTAATAAAAATTCCAACATGCTGATAAATTAGAGCTTGTAAGGAGCATGTGACACCTTGGTTAATATATTCAACCTCAATTATATTTCTCTTCAGCACCCTGTTATCTGGAACCTTTGCTGGCAATCAGAGGTGCTGTTTTTCAGCGGCCAATTTTCTAGATAATGTAGCTTATCAACACTGTGGGTAAACTTGCCAATGGAATCAGGCTGCACTGAACCACACACACGCTAATT
Organism: Nannospalax galili; assembly: GCF_000622305.1. Classification (NCBI taxonomy): domain Eukaryota; kingdom Metazoa; phylum Chordata; class Mammalia; order Rodentia; family Spalacidae; genus Nannospalax; species Nannospalax galili. Next base: position 7,800,608 of record NW_008331995.1, on the reverse strand, counting down.
GCATCCCTTTTTTATGCATATTTACAGACTGTCACTTCAAAGAAATCAGTGGCCCATTGAGGCACCCAGTTAGCTGCAAGAATTGCCTCTTGCAAATGAAAATTAGCAAACAAGCTAGTGATAAATATGAAATGAACAAAGTATAAAAATACTGTTTTGTTCCCAAACTTCCTTGTCATCCCAGTTTATCCTCCCAATAGAAGTTTTGAACATAGGATTTACCTTTTGTTTCAAATGAAGACAGGAAGATTCTTCCTGAAACCCACTAAGTAAGTAAAAAGCTTATTAGCTTTTCCGTCTTCTCCCACGCCACCCCCACCCCAAATTTCTATTCACATAAACAGGTTATTAAATCCCGTATTAGATTTGCTTTGGAGTTTGAACAGACAAATGACACGTTAACACTTCAGAAACAATTAACCCTGGGAACTTAATTAAGTTCTTCTGACTTAAAGGAAGCACATTTCAAAATAATGTTTTTAAACTCTCCCAGTTTGCTCAAGAATAGCAATGCGTTCCTTCTCTAAAGTTCTACTTAAAACAGTAGACTACTTTGCCTGGCTATATATGGATAAAGGCTATGGTGTTATGAGCCGCTGCACTGACTATCTCGGAGTGAGTTCAAAAAAGACCAGAACCAAAAAAAAATAACAATAATGAAAAACATTTTCCAAAGCCCCAAATTCGGGGAGTATACAAAAGACAATTTTATAACTTTATCCTGAGAGCTCAGCATAATCCAGTTTGCAGAATTTGGGCTGTGACTTTGAATTTTTCCTTCTGGCTGCCCTACAATAACATTTTGAGTCCTCCCCTACACCCCCATCATGCAACAGTGTTTTTAAGGGATATTAGGTTTGGGAAAGCATGTCATTTTAATATAAGCAGGTCATTTTAATATAATTTAAAATAAACCACATACCAATTAAACTATAAATACTTTTAAAGTTCTGGTGCCAAACAGAGCAATTTAGAGTGGCAAAACTCAACAAACAAATGGCACTTAAAGTCTTAGCTTACAGCTAATGTTCAGTGATACTTTATTTGGTTTGGAGAAGCAAGCCCCATTCCTGCTGTGTGTCACAGTTCAACACACTCTGAAATTGCTCATCCTAACACTAGCTATGCCATATATTTCAGAGGTTTTTGTTTGTTTGGTTTTTGTTGTTTTTCTCCATTTTTTTCTTACAGAACCTGTGCAAAAATACAAATATTGATATGAAGACTGGGGAAACATCATTATTTTAGGAATATCACTAGACCTTCAGGCTGATTGTCCAGTGCTTACATGAAAAAGAGCGTATTTCTTCAGTAAGTGTTCATCAGCACACAGCCATCAAACCACTGCATTATATCACTTCACATCACAATGCAGTTCTGTGTTCATGTCTGTCTCCCCACCCTCATAGGGAGAAAGACCCCACCATCCAGGAGTTTGTAGTGAAGAAGAGGGAAAAGACACTTGCCCAGCTATCATATGCCAGGGCCAGGAACAAAGACCTATGGGGTACAAAAGAAGGGACCATTTTTGTTCTTCCCAGGAGCTCTAGGAAAGAAATCAGAGGATAAACGACATTGAAACCAGACCTTAAAAGATAAGTAAGATTTCACCCTGACCCAAAGACATTTCAGAGAGATCAAACCACACAAGCAAAACAGAAGGCACAGGATGAATGGTTCATTCACAGAAGAGGGAATGTTCAGGGATGCTAGGGGCAGAGGCAGGGGCAACCGCAGAGAGAAAGATGTCTACACACTACAAATGGCTGTGTCACCTTGATCTTTGTGCATTTTTACACTGGGGAGAGATACAATGTAAGGAAGGAGGTGTAGGCATTTCTGAAATCTAAAGTGTTCCTCGAGATTGATGAGAAGATCAGGAGCTGAAGGAGAAATTTATAACTTATTTCAATTTTTGAAGCTCATCTTTCTTGCTATGAAATTATATGGGTATATAATCACACAGCATAGATACAGAATTTGTCTATAATATAGTAAGACTGCTTTCATAAGACACACCAGGAACTCTCAAAGCATTACTGTTCATAGACACTCTAGGAATGTGTCTCAATCTCTCTGAATTAGTAAATATTAATAAATATTTCTATATCCTAAGTAGGCTAATTGAAATTCGGTTTGAGCTTTAGTCCTAAAAGGACAATAATTGTAGTTAATGTATGGCAGAGTCTTTAGCAGTTTATGTATTTAAAAGCTTAGCTTATTAAAGTTGTTTTATTTTTATCAGTCAGAAAAAAGTAGGAGGGGAAAATAAGTATAAGAACTGCAAATACCAAAGCTTGTCGGTCTTTTTCAGAGAAAATATTTGCAGCTGATTACTATTTCTTTGCCATGATATAATAGAGGTATTGCTCATAGAAAGTAAAAGATAAACTAACAATACCAATAATAATAATGAGTGTGATATAAAACCAGCTAATGATTTTGTTATGCATATTATCTGTGGGTAGGAAGCCAGGAACTTTGATTATGGAATGCCGTTTAATATTAGAACATTCCTACAAAGCAGAATTTTGTTTCTATAATTTCATAGACAGGTATAGTATCTGCATTACTTCTACCCCTCTCAGTCTCTCTCCCACCACTTTCATCAACTTCCCCCTGCCCAGGAAGGGATTTTTTTTAAACCTTGTTTTTCTAAAAAAAATAAAAAACACAGCTAATAAATATCTTTTGAGCAAGGATCATTAGTGTCAGAGTCAAGATTCGAATCTGGACCATACTCCTCTAAGCCTATGACTGACATTTCTGTATGTGTTGCCTTTTTCTAAATCATAATTAAACCGTTTCTGTCTCTCATAAATAAGCTCTGCTGAATTCAACTTTAAAAAATGATATACTGGGAAGAAGGAGAGCACGGATGGAAAGAAAAAGGAAAGAAAGAGGAACCTAGAGAGAAGGGAAGGAGAGGGGAGGACAGGATGACAAGAGGAAAAGCTGCTAACTCAAAACCCTCGCTGCGCTGAAGCTCTTCACCCATTTCACACTCCATTGCTCCTCTTTCCTCTAGCCTATCTCTCTGAGAGACTGTAAGTCCTGTGAGGGCAGGAACCACATGTGTTAGGTACCATCATAATGCCCCAGGCTAGCGCAGAATCAACGTAGAGTGGGCACATGATAAATGAAATTCAACAATTATTTTTCTTCATCTCCATGGCTTGAAATGCTTCATTTTTCATGTTCTTAAGGTCTCCACAGCTTCTCAAAAGAATATGCCCACACCAAAGACAACAGGGCTAGAAGTATTTCACAGGACTGTACTCAAACACGTGAAACACACACTGTTAGCTGCTAAATAAGGTCACCTCACACCTGCCAATGGTACTGACTTCATAAGAATGGCCATTGGAATCACAGATTTTATTCATCTCCAGCTGGACATGGGCAATGTAAAACAAAGAGTACACTTCCTCTGCCTTCTCCAGCTTTTTAAAATGCTATTTCCCACGTTGCATTAAGGAAAACCCACCGCCAGAAATGTCCCCAAGCTCAGCATTCCAGAGAGGCCAAAGCTCGCTTGAACTTTTTCTTTTGTTTATTTCTCTCCCTTTTTTCCCTTCTTTTTCCCCAAATTCATTTTACAGTTAGTCCAAATCAAAATGCTGTTCATCAGGGTTGCCGCACCCTTTCACACCACCTATTAATAACTCATGTTTCAACACGCAAACATTCGCTCCTTATTCTAATCTGTAAAACAGCATGTTTATTTCATAAATGAAAATAGACTGCCAGTTAAAATGTGTGTCAAATATTTGGCCCTGAAACACTAAGTTTGTTGCTATTTGTTTTGCCCAAGTTCCATCAGACACCTGTTTTGTACTGAAATCCTTGTTAAACTGTTGTAATTTTTTCTGTTGTTTTCATGATGCTGTTCTAGTTTTTTCTCCCCTTTTTCTATTTTCCCAAGCCATTTGCTTTTGAGGTTAAAGCTTCAATTTTTAATCTCTTTTCTGGAGTCTGTCTCCTCTCTCCCTGAACTGGAGGAGAATTGTCTTTTGTGTGAGAATTATTCATGGGACTCACAGAATAGAGAAGCACAAAATAAACTGCAGTTCAGGGAAAACAAAAGCAAAAGCAACCAAACAACCCCCGGAATTGGAAGAGGATGGAGGTGGAAAGCTCTCTGAGTGCAACACCGTATCACACAAGCGGGACTCACTGGGAAGCAGGAATATTAGAGCAGAAATTAAGCTGGTAGCTGGGGCGAAACAGAAAGTCCTGGGCATTGCTTTTGTTTTCATTTGAAGAGCCAAATCTTCAGTTTTTTTCTCTGGACAGTCTTCTTGGAGTTCGGCAAAGCCCAGAGAAAAGCTAGAATAACTTTCACATGACCTAAAATGCAGTTTACTCAGTACTTGGAAGGACGGGGTGGAAGCATCAAAGTGAGGTAGTTTTCAAAGTTTTGAAGAACTTGGTAAAATGTAATTTGTTCAGAATATTTTTGACACAAGTCACCCTCTAATTGCCATTTCTGCAAGGTGTCTCAATTAGAATCTCACAATGTGGCTGTTTAAATGCTACACATTTGTCTGAAGGAGAAAAGAGCCACAACATTGTCTATTAAGTGTCAAAAAGCCTTTTCTTTAACTACAGAGGGCTTGGACAGAACCCGGGCAATACTTCAACTGGAAAACAAATGTTAAAAGCTACCCTTCAAGCTATTGGAAAACCTATTATCAAATGTTAAAACCTTTTTAAAAAAACACCCATGAGTATCCCCAGCAGGATGACATATCTTTGTTCAGCAAAGGTTGATCATCATTGATAATCAAGGAGCTAATAAGAATGGATGCAATCCAACTGCTAATTAGGAATCCCGAGGCTTAAATTAAGAAATGCAGAAGGAACAGGTATCTGCTTACTTATGATTTTCTCAATGCCAGAAACACATCTCCTTACAGAAATCGCAATGTTTCTATTTATCACATCTGTAAATCATAATGCCAGCACTTCAGATGCTGGGGCTGTCACCGTGTGTCTGAGAACAGAGGGGGTAAATACATCCATACAACAGCATAACTTTCCTACAGAAGAAAATGCTGTGTGCCAAGCAATGTGCACAGTGTATACGGGTCTGCACACAACCTTTCACCATCTCTCTCGGTTCATAGAACATAATTAGAATTAATTAGCACATTCCTAAATCATTAGCCCCAATCTCCTCTCTAATGTGTGCATCTACGCCTAACTGAAGATTTTCTAAAGAAAAGAGACAGAAACCAGAAATCTAGGGTCAGAGGCAAAGACGCAGATGCACATATAAATGGCTGCCCTGTGCTGGTGCCTCTTTGTGTGCATAATTACAAGTGATTTTAATTCAGCCCTTCTCCATGAGCTATCCCTTTGCGTGTTCTAAATACAGTACCTACAACCCCCAATTCATTTCTTACAGACTTGGAGGATTTAAAATTTTCTCCAAAATGCCACATGTCAGTCAAAAGAGAAAATGATTGGCTTTTAAAATTATAATTTAAAGCACATTGACTAAAGGCTATGTTTTCATTAAAATTTAACCCCCTTTTAAACTCACACATTTGCAGCTTTGGGGACTGTATTTAAAGTTGGGTGTCTGCCTCCACATCTTTGCACAAAACAAGGACTAGAAAATTAGAAACACACAACTGTAGTGAATAATGGCTCACGTGAATATGACACTGTACTTTTTAATAGAAACGCCAGTACACTACTGACTGCTCTTTCGTTGTTTGCAGTATACAAACAAAATTCAAGAGCCTCTCATCTCCATCTCTAAATACTTTAAAATTAAATCTAACTAGAAATTTTTAAGCAATACATGTATGGGATCCTTATTTTTTAATGGGATCATTTTTATACTCTGTGGGGAATCATTTTCTACAAACAAATAACTTTTTGGACTATGCATAATAATTTTTATATCATTAATAATACATTAAAACGTATTATTTTAAGAGTAAGAATTTCAGTAAAGCAACCACAAATATGCTAATATACTACAAAATGATTGTTTCAAACATTTGTTTTTCTTTATGTCAAGATTAATAATAAATTGTCTTGGTAGTTACACAAATCTATGGAGCCAAATTTAATAGGACTGTACCAACCAAAAGTGAGCAACTACTATCTACTAAAACACACTTGAGTTCTATAATGTCTTTAACAGTCTTTGTCAGTCAGTTCCAGCTTTTGCTAGGCATGATTATGTAAAATGTCTCCACTGATGTAAGCTGGGTAAAGGGTATATGGTCCATCTCTACTATTTTTGCAACTTCTTAGAAATCTACAATTACTTCAAAATAAAAGGCTAAAAACATTACCTCTACATGACTTTTATAAGTCTGACTTCTCAGACAGGCTGAATTTTTCACACTGCAAGAATGGAATTGATTCTCACTAAAATTCAGACCCAAACGTTCAGAGAGATTTTGAAAGAGTTCAGAAATATATCCTTCTATTAATGCAGATCAGAGGAAAGTCTAATTTAACTAGTATCATCTTCTAAGATCTGATAAAGACCATGCCTCTAATTACCTTTGTACTGTTGTGGCCTCATGTCATGATCTGACCCTATACTCCAGGCAAACATGAAATCTCCCTCTTATCTTATAGGCACAAAGATGACTGGTTAGAATTCTATATATGGACTGTGATTCTACACTACCTCTATAATTTTGTGACACTGATTACCTGCTCAGAACTCAGTTTACTTATCTGTAAAATAGGGAGAAGGACAGTACCTCCTTCCTGGGGATTAAGTGAAGTCTTGGGCACTGGGCTGCATATCCACAGAACCTGGCAACTGGAGGCTCTACACGTGTCTCCAATAACCTGAGAGAGGGGTGCTCCACAAGTACTTGTGCTACAAGAAGCAAATGAAGTCAAGGGGATGGATTCCAGAGCTACACGCTGTACATGCCAATTGTTCCTCTTGGTAACTGTAACTTGTCTCCACACTCTGGTTCCTTTGTAAAAGAGAATCCAGCCTATAAAGCAATCCATAGCAGGCTATTTCAGGAGTATTTTCATATTGCAAACATTTGGTCTAGTTCTTAATTGCACTACGTGATCCTAAAAGGCAGAAATCAGATAACATTCCAGTTTCCCACCTCTTGGCCAGTACACATATAAATGCTTGTGAAATGGTTCGGAGAATTTCAAAGGTAATGATTGAAAAATAAGGCATTCAAATCCAGCATCTGAACCTCCTCACCATAGGGGTGAAATGACTTTCCAGAACCATTCTGCCAACCACTTTCTCTTTTAACTTGAGATGCTTCTTTTAGTGAATTTGTAAAGGTGCTCTCAAGCAGAGTTGTCCCTTCTGAGATCCTAACCACAACCGCATCCTCCAGTTATCTTTGCTGCAGAAACATGAGTACTAGTGCAATGCAGCAGGCATAAGGGGTGCCCAGGAGGGAGGGTTCCCCACAATCAGTGCTCATGGCTCACTGCTCTACTGACACATTCAAAACACATTCCAACCTGCTGTTGGTTAACTAATGCCCCTGAAGATCAAATCAATGCCCATAGGATTCACCTGGGCATCTACACTATTTATTCCTGGGTTCTCTTGTCAGCATTATGAAAGTCTCTCTATAATCCTGAAGTCATTTAACGAACTGGAATATCGTATTCAGGAAAGAGTTGTTTTTCTGTCACAAGTAGTTATTGACTGTTGCTTGAGAAACCCTCATACAGATAAATCTAACACTATAATAACTCAATATTTTTTCTCCAGACAAAACCATTAGCATTTTATTAGAAGAAATATTTCATCTCTCCTCTTCCTCTACTTAAACACACCATGGATGTAGTACTCTGTGTAGGTTGTTACAAAGTCAGGGAATATAATTTCTTGATTAATTGCCATACACAGGATTCGAGTTATGTACAGTTTTGGTAGTTAACCCCAGCACCTCCCATAAGCAGTTATGGCTAAACCTTCCAAATAAGCACATTTATGATAAATCACTTGGAGCTATTTAAGTGGATCAGGCCTTAAGTTATTCCTTGGGATAGAGCATGTCATTTCAATGTGTAAGACCTACAGGGGAGAAATTCCCTTGTAAACCTCAGCTGAAGCAACTCCGTTTCCCTTGCAGGCTTGAGGGAGTCTCAGTCAATATTTCTTATCTTATTTTTAAATGTCTTGTGGTCTCAGAAATGGTTGGTGATTCAGAAATTACATCAGGAGTCCAAAGATAGACTCTGAGCTTATGACTTCAATAAACACAGTGCTCCTAGAACAGGCAAAGAAAATGCCTGTTGGTTTTAAGGCTATTGAGAATCAAAGAACTATTTTTAATTTGGCTAGTCTAGAGTCTGTTTCTCAAAGCCAGCTCCTTTCTTGCCTACACACCCACCCATTTAACTGGATGCATGAATATAAAACCTGGAGGTCACTAGATATTTATATACTACTAAGTTCTCAGCCATGGGGACTTTTTTATATACTTCGTTTCCCACTACCACAGACTGTTTTGTGACGGTCTCCATATCTGTTATTTAGCCAATGGAGTAACTCTTATTTCTAAAACAACAGAGATGTCCACAGTCAGGGTATGTGGGAATCACTCTGCCTGTCCCTGGTGAAAGATCCTTTATGAGTTCTTTAACTCACATTCTTATTAGGCTACAAAATCCTTGTATTTCCAAGCTATGCTATTTGCTTTCTGGGACAGGCATAACTGTACAATGGGTATTTCATTAATTTCAAACACGATCGGCTCACCAATACAAAATGACAAATAGATGGTGTCTCTACCCTTTGGGCTCTATTGCTGCTCCTTAACATTACAGATGTGTTTCCCCCCAAAATGAATTTATTGTGGATTTATCCAGATAATCTTCACTTTTTTATTTCCAAGGATGGGGTTGTATAAGTACTCTGTTATTAATCACACTAAATGGCAGGTAAGATGGCTCAGCAGACAAAGGCACTTGCTGCCAAGCATGATGACCTGAGTTCAATCCCTGGGACCCATGGGGTAGAAGGAGAGAACTGACTCCTGCAAGTCTTCCTCTGACCGCTACACCCAGGCCCATGACACACAACCCTCCCCGCTACACACACACACACACACACACACACACACACACACACACACAAATAAGTGTAATTCAAAAATAAAACAATGAATATCAGCTGTCTATAAAGAAACAACAGCACGCAGTGTTAACCTTTTCTCAAATCACACACCTTTTAATTAGGGAAAATAAAATGTATCTTTAACATATTTTTTTGGTTGTACTAAGCATCCCCTAATAAACATGTACCACTTTTGCAATTAAAAATGTACTTTGAAGTGAATTTGATAAAATGCTATGTATATATTTTCCTCCTTTAAAATAGAAAATACCATAAGGAAGTGTCCCCACAGCCTGTGCCAAAGTTTGTTTACTTTGTTTTGGGTTTGTTTGTTTGTTTGTTTGTTTTAGTGTTGTTTTGGCTTTTTAAACTTTCTGGTCCATTCTGGATTTATTTTTTTACTATTAGGTAACAACTCATCGAATAATTAACTACTACAAGTGTCTGTTAGAACACATGAAATGAAAACAAAGGTAGAGTCAGGACATGAAGAAAAATGGCCTGTAGGTTTTCCTACACATATCCCATAATTTTCCAGTTGGCTTAACTACTCATCATATTTAAATAACCAACCAACATATTTATTTAACATTCGGCAGATGGACATGACAGAAACACCATGGTTTTCAGATGTACTTTTATAACTGCAAGGTTTCCTTCATGCCAGGATCATAACGGGTTCTTAAGGTAACACTGCCCCTACCTGCTGTTTCACCAACACTGGAGCCACGCACTACCTAAACATGTCCACTCCAATTAATTTAAATCCCTGACATTGAAACGGAAATCAAATCATTCTCTTCCATCTATTTTTTACTCAGCATAAAAGAGACTATTTTACATGTTAATAGTAATCTGATGTGGTTGTATAAATCTGATATAAATATGATACTCTGTTTGGAAATGATGCTAATTTAGTTGAAAATGGAGATCGCATTTCAACTTATAAAAGAGCAGGGTAGAATATTAGTATTCGTGGCTGTTTTATAATTTCTCTTTACACGACATAAGTGTTGCTTGAAATCTTTTCTGAGCCTCTTTGTCCAAAGATTTCCCATTTTTCCTATAAGAAAAGGACTTCTCTATTAACTATACGTTAAACAGGTGGTAGAGGCCCTTGAAAAAAAAGATTAACAACAACATTATAAATGCATTTTTGAAGAAACATTTAAAGTTACAACATAATAAACTGAACAGAATGTCATAAGAATGTCAAACTGGGCACTGTAAAAATAAATGTTATTCCCAAGGAAAATAAAAAGTCTGCATATTTATGTAACATTCAGCAGATGGGCGTGATATTAATATAGGGTTTTCAGTTGTACTTTTATAGCTTCTAGATTTTCTTGCCTAACTTGGCAACCCGAGGCACCATTTGAGTTTTGGATTTGGACAATACTGCAACAGATGTCCAGACCAATAAAATAAATTCCTTAAGGGCTATGCTTAATTTGTGTAATTGATCAATTTTGGTTGCATAGGCCTCAGCTCACCAGCCTTCCACAAAAGCTTTGCAGTTGGGATTTTGTTCCATATGTTACAAGAGTTTATGGGCTCTCTCTTTGATATCACAGCAAACAGAACAGAGTGTGTGGTGACACCTGTTGGCAACAAGCAGAGGAAAACAACAATCAAGAAACTAGACTTCTAGGGCAGGACTTCCCAGCCTTGGGACCATTGACACTAGGGACCAATTCCTTATGGAGGGAGCCATACTGTGCGTCATAGGAGGTGGGTCCTTACCCACTGAAAACTTAATATACCCTCTCCCCGAGACGTGACAACCTAAAATGTTTCTAGACGGTACCAAATGTTCCTGACGGGGCCCAGGGGAAGGATAACAGGTGAGAAAACTCTTGCAGTACAGTGGCTGCTTCTGGAAGAGCCACAAATTGGATGATTTCCACGCTAAAGATTTCTCACGCTTTGAAAACCTCAAAGCAAAGGGCTGAGGAGATGCCTCAGTCAGTAAAGTGCTTGGCCAGTGAGCATGAGGACTTGAGTTGATGTAAAAAAGGCCAGGTGCACATTCATAACTCCAGAGCTGGGGAGGCGGAGACAAGCAGATCCCTTCTGACTGCCTAGCCAGCCAGGCTAGGCTAACTGGTGAGCTCCAGGTCAGTGAGAAATTCTGCCTCAAAGAGGTAGTTAGTGCCTGAGGAACACACACACGCACACACACCAAAAAACTTTTTTCTTGCTTTGACACCTCTTATTCTAATAACAGTTTTTACAAATAACTCGTGACAATTTTGGCCTGACCTAGTATATATCCATGATGCATGGATTTCACCCCAGATTCCTCACAGCACCAGGCGGGTGGTAATTAAGACATGGATTTTGAAGTCCAACTCTAACTGTTCATCACTCACCTATTAAACTTGCCAGAGTTGCTGTGTTAATTATCTCCTGTATCCTTGATTTAGCATAATACGGCCTGCAGCCTGTGACAGAAATTAAAGGAAAGACCAGTGACCTCTTTTGTGATTGTGCTAATAACTACATGATAATAAATTAGTTTTCAATTTTCAGAAGACTTTACATGGAAAAAAAAAGTGGAGCAAGAATGCGATGCACAAACTTGATACCAGATAGCAGATGGGCACCAACTCTGAGTCTTCTATGCAAGATTTCCCAAGTGACGTAAACAGGAAATTTAAGCCAACTACACTGTTACTTACATGCCTTGGGACATTATCAACAATGGTAAGAAGCTGTGGTCATCTTTGGATAGTTTAACAATTTGAAGAAGCCCATTCTTATAATTATTTCAGAGGTGGAGAAAATTTTGAGACACATGCAGTACAAATACATGCACACCCACGTCATGCACAAAAGATTTTTCCCGGGCTTGTAGTATTTCTATAAATACCAGGGTTCAATCACGGGGAGAAAAATGACTCCCCAGCATGACTGTGCTGTGACTTCTTGGTGTGTTTTGTGTCTCCCTTACATCTGGTCCTTGCCTCTAACAGCTTCCTTCCCTTGGCTGGTAAAACACAAATAAGAATGTACAGGAAGCCCAGCCCCATTCTGATGTTCAATAGTATTTAGCTAATTAGAAGAACGCTTCAGTGCATTAGCCTAGACAGTAGGAAGGGAGATACCACATGAAAACATGGCACTTGCTGAACTCTGGGATGGCGTCAAAGCCGAACTGGCCTCACTTTCTCCTATTTCAGTATAAACTTAGTCGGAGTACAATTTCACTCCTTTAAAATGGTTTTTGACTTTCAGTGAGTCATCGCTTGAACACTGCACCATCTTCTGGCCCAATGCTGAACTGCACGTTCTTACTTAAAGTGAGTTTTCTTGAGAATGACAAATATGTTACTGTATTTTGATAACAGGGTATAATAGCTGCATAAGAAACCTGGGGTATTATCTTTCTGATTAATTAGAATGTGTTGGGAGAGTGTTTTATGGATTTTTGCCTCACTCACAGTCTCAATTTAATTTTTAATCTCATAAATATTTGTTGAAAGCCACATAGGTTTGGCAGCTGGAACAGAGACTCAAAAAGCATGGAATGGGCTGGAGAGATGGCTCAGAGGTTAAGAGCACTAGCTACTCTTACAGAAGACCCAGGTTCGGTTCCTAGCACCCACTTGCTGGCTAACAACCATCTTTAATTCCAGTTCCAGGGGACCCAAAACCCTCTTCTGACCTCCATGGGCACTGTATGACATGGGCATACTTACATACATGCAATACTCACGTACACATAAAATAAAAGTAATAAGATATTTTTAAAGTGTGGAATAAGGTCTGTCCTTCTTAGAGCTACCATAATATCATAAAATGTGAAATGAGTGAACTCCGAATGATCAAGAAGTACAAAAGGAATTTGGAGAAGAGAGCTGATCTTATGGAAAAACATGTCTTCCTCAGTAGATTTTGATTAATAATGAACAATGAATGATAGCAGAATAGGAAGGATGCTTAAGGTATGTCAAGCTGAGCCCCATGCAAATATTGCCTTAATTCTACATCACAAGAAACAGTGCCAGACAGGAGAAATCTTGCTTTGAGTTGTTGACCAGGGTGGTCCAAGAGACTCCCAAAATTACATAGGCTATTGCCATAGACCTTGATTGCCTCCAAGAACTTAAAGATAAAACCTTACTGTTGAAGACAGAATACACTTCAGACACAGGATTTGGAGCAAAGGAGCTGGAACTGGTATGGAAGGCACTTCCCCTGAAAGCTAGCTATCAGCTTTGGAGAGCACTATGCAAGGTGCTAAGGGAAAACATCAACCGATGATCGAACACCAGCTTCAAGACCAAACAACCACATCAGTGGCCTGCACAACATACAACATTGGTGCAGTAGTGGCACTTTTATCTTGGGGGCAATCTATAGCTACCTAATTAGACTAAAAGCCCACTCAATGGGAGGAAACTCATGTGTGGATAGTCAAATATACATGGCTGGCGAGGTCACAGATCCTAGAAAAAACCCTAAAACTGTCACATTCCTAGACGAATGTAATTTCTTACTGTGTGCAAAATAAGTATACTTATATTTACAGACAAATATCCCAGTCACCACTAATCAATGAAGCTTCTTTCACACCAGACAGAGACTATTACAGAGCACCACAACTCGTCCCACACAGATATTGTTTGTGAATTCCCCAAGTCTAAGTGGCACATCTACAAAGCAATCTCTACACCCAAGGCTCACAGACCATAGAACAAGGGGTAAAGAAGACAAATAATGAATATCTCAGTTCTCATTGATGAAGCTCCCTCATGCAACAGAGGGCCAGGAACACAAAAGATCATGAATGGCCAAAGTGTAGAGACTAAGAGCCTGCAGAAGGCAGGTCCTTAGACAGGATTTCTGTATTAAACTACACCCACCCAAGGCTCAGGGACCATTACAAAAGCTGGGGCAGGGGAGATTGTAAGAGCCAGGGAGGAGGTGCAGGACCATAAGGAAATAGAGTCCTACAAGCTGCTGGGACCCTGCTCATATGAATCTACAGCAATGGTGTCAGCATGCACAGGACCCATGCAAACTCAAGCAGACAAAAAAAAAATAGCATAGAACTGGGGAAATGGACAGCTGACCCCAATCTTAGCTGAATAAATATTGGCAACTGTTTACTTCTCAGTGAAGAAGAGCAGGTCTTCCTAAAGCAAGAGACTCTAGATAAGCTGACTAGACCTCAGTAGATGAACTTGCACTGAGGGATGTCTAGGGACACTAACTTGACAAAATAAGCCTTAACACAAATGACAGAATGTATGAATTCCAGTTGGGGTGGGACTATGGGAGGTGCCAGTGGGGAAGGGGGTATAAGGATGATTAGGATTGATTGGGACGTTCTGTATGAAATAAACAAAAATTCAATAAAAAATAAATATTGCTTTAATTAACCCTCAAAACAACCATGTGTTCCTGATGCAAGTGCTACAAGGGAGATGTAGAGACCAACACGCAAACTCAGGTTGTGTTCTGAACCACCTCTGCACTGTCCCCATGACAGGAATCAGATTCATAAACAAGATGACTGGTTTGAAACGGAATCTGCAAAATGATGGATGCAAGGTTGTGCCATGACAATCTAGACTTTCCACATAAGAGGGATGTGGTGGGAAAATCTTTTGGAAGGAAGGATGCTTGCTATCCTTCCAAGCTATGGTTTGGATGTGGCTGAAAGCTTGTTTCCCCAATGTGGTGATGTTGAGAAGTGCTCAGCTCTTTAACAACTTCAGTTCCAGGGGATCCAATGCCTTTTTTTTGACCTCCACATTCATGACATGGGTGTACTTATATAATACAGGCAATACACTTATAAAATAAAAATAATAAAGTATTTAAAAAATATAGCCTCAGTTACTTCGTTACAGCAGCACAAAATTGACTAATACAGTCCTAAATGAAGTATCTATAGCTGTGATTGTGAAGGAAGCCTACAGATCATGCCTAGATAAAGGAAGACCATTGCTGATGGGGATGATGAGAAGGGCTAACATCCTGAGTCATGGCTGTTCCCACTGGGGCTATGTACTGCACATTCATGGGAGATTAAGGAGACCAGTAGAAGTCAATGTCTTCTGGGTTCAAATGCAATCACAGGAAACCGAATTTGAAAGCAGGTTGGAAAAATTTTCCCAAAGTTGCCTGTTACTAGAAAGACACAATTTGTGCAGAATAATGATCCTATTCAGATGTTGTACAAAAGTTCATCTGTTCTCAAGGCACAAGAAGGAGAAGAAAGGTGGGAGGCAGAGAGATAAAAGGCTCCAGCATTAATGAAGACATTTGTCAGGGGGAAAGAGAGAACAGGACAAATGTGAGAAGCACTACGAGGAAAGTCAGTAGGGCCTGAGGCTGAGCCTGAGAGTTCCCCATAAGAGTCCTTACAGAAGGCAGGGGACAAAGAACTTTGCCAGGTTTGTAGTAAAAATCAGATTCAAGGATAGAAATCTGGAAACGAGGAAATGAAAATGAATTTTTCAAGAATAAGAGCCAATATAGAGAGATGCTATTTTCTGGAAGTCGTGGCTATCCGAAACAGAATATCCAACTTGCGACTGGAGCGGACACTCACAGCCTGCTTTGGACTGTGGTTACGCTTCACAGTACAGATGTGGAAGTCGTTCGCATCCTAGCCAGAAATGGAAGCATAAGAATTATTAGGAAGAAGTGAGGGGAGACACCTGGGGCTGGCACAGAAAGAAGACATTAGAGATGGAAGGAAAATCAACTTCCAAAAAGCAGCATGCACAGGTCACTAGGAAGATATGTCAGTGTTTTCCCGTCAGATGCTGCTTCCTATCTACTGTGTGCCCAGCACAGTTTAAGGCACTACAGAGAGAACAGAAAACAAACCTGACTCTATGTCCTCACTGAGCTTGTGTTTGAAGAAGAAACACAAGAAAGAAAATAAGACAATAGAGAAAATGGTACATTGACTGGGCATGTAGAATGTGGTGACACAGCGGGACGTGGAGACAAGAGGATTCTTGGGGCTCACTGGCTAGCCAGTCTAACCTAATTGATGAGCTACAAGCCAATGAGAGACCTTGTATCAAAGAAGGTGGGTAGTGTTCCTGAGGATGACACAAGGTTGTTCTCCAGCCTTCAAACATGCATAAATGCACATACACTTGGAGACAAGACTTGTAACAGATGCAAGGCCAGCCTAGGCCGGGCATTGCAACTCTAACCTCAGGTAGGTAAAGAAATGGGCCTGATGAAATGTAGGAAGAAGCCACCCCTGGAGTCTGGTTAGGGGGCACATGCCTTGTCTACAAGGGGGCAACTGGGCCTCAATTCAGATGGTGACATGCAGAAACGGAAACCCAGCTTGCCGGATGCTCTGGTATGGCAAGACAAGCTAAAAGCAGGGCTCCTCCAGGCCGTCTCTCAGTACATATGCTGTTAGAAATGGAAAAGAATTTTAACACACACTGCAGGCCAAGTAAAACACATCTGCAGTCCAGATGGGGCCTACATGGTGCCAGTTTGGGACCTCTAGCTTAGAAAGATGTTGGCTGGTGTGGCCTCGACACTTGGTCATAGCTCTATGCTACTGACTCCTGGTCACATTTGTCTTCTTGGAAGCCCCAACTGGAGGTCCCGTCACAACACACCTAACCCAATGCCTTTTCTCTCACCAGAGAGCCCTCTTCTGACCATGCCTGATCCTCAAGAGTGCTGGGTTTGCAGCTCAAGTTCTTATCCCTTCATCCTACAACCATAGCCTCCGTAGGGTCTTCAAACACCTTCTATCCTTTTCACTGGCTGGTCTCTAGGTTCAACTCTCATGGCTATCAGTCTAAACTACAGAGACCAGTGACCTGCTCTAGCCATTCTCATGGGTTCCCGGACTCCACTTCCCACACTATAGTTCTTTTTACCCAGTTCATCCCCAAGCCAGAAACTTGAAACAACTGTTTTGCTGCTTACCAAGTCCAGACAACTTCAGCTGACCTGAATTTATAAGCCTATCCAATGGGATCATCCTGTTCCAGTACTTCTCTAGGGGCTGAGTCTCCCATCCAGGTCTGTATACATCCTAAACTTTGCTGTGTGAACTGCCCAAGGTACCAAACTCAGCCCTCACTTTTTTTTTTTCTGTCTACCTCAGGCTTCCCTAAACCTTTCTTGTGGATTTTATGGGGACAGCTAACTGATGTCATCTGCAGAGGAGAACTCTGCCCACTGTGTGCCACCAATATCTTCCTCCAAGTTGTGACACTAAGCAGGAAATGATGGCAAGAATTGAGTCCTCATAATATTTTCCCCAGAAAAGCCTGAAATTAATTTGAACTCTAGAGAGCCATAAGTGATAGAGGGATTTGCTGAGAAACAGGTGCATTAGAAAAAGAAGATTAAAAGCTATTGCAGGATTGAGGAGGTGGTTCAGTTCCTAAAGTGCTCACCATGTAAGCATGAGGACTGGAGTTCAATCCCCAGAACCCAAGTGAAAAGGTCAGGCATGGTGGTACACAATTATAACCCCAGTGTTAGAGAAAGAGAGACCAGTAGTTTCCTGGGGTTAGTTGTCCAGCCAATATAACCTAATGGGTTACTTCCAAACAATGAGAGACCCTTCCTCAAAAAATCAAGTTGCTGGCTTCTGCAAAACCACCCCTGAATTTAACCTCTGTCCTCTACAGGCTCACATGTGCACACACATCCACAAATAAAAATAAAAGTTATTGTGATTAAAAGTTGCTGTGTATGAGTTATAGAGCCAATAACCATGGTTCACATATCTCTTGACTTAAAGAGACTTCTTGGTGCTGTAGAGACGGCTCAGTAGTTAAGAGCACTGGTTGCTCTTGCAGAGGACCCACGTTCGACTCCCAGCACCTACATGGTGGCTAACAACCATCCGTAACCTCAGCTCCAGGGGAATCTGACAACTTCTTTTGCCCTTCACAGGCATTTCATGACATGGGTGCACTTACATGCAGGCAATACACACATACACATAAAATAAAAATAATAAAATATTGAAAAAAAGAACACTTCTTTGAGGCATTTTGCCTCCTTGACATCCAGGCTAGGGCGAGTTCCCCTGCTCTGAGCTCTCGCACTATGGAATTTACAGTAAGGCTAAACTGTTGGTTTCTTCTTCAGGCCACGCTCCATGGTGATTCAGAGTGTGGCACCTTATTACAAGTATAGCCCCAGCTCCCAGCACAGTGCCTGGCATTAGGAGGACCTCAATATCATGGCAATGTGTAATAAGTGAGTTTTTCAACATCAAATTATCAGTGAACAGCATTTCTCTCCTTCATTTCATCTATAACCCAAGAGCAGCAATCTCCATGAAGACATTCCCAGCTTACAGTCCCACCTGGCAATCACCTTCCCTTTCTACAGATCCCTACAGCGCTCTGCAAGTCCTTTCTACTTACAAGTTCCCATACATCAGCTCTCTTAACAATAATCCTACATATTTATAGCATAAAGAATGCATATTTCTCCATTTCATTCATCCTTGCAACTCTGATGGTTTATGTTATGGGTCAACTAGACTGGGCTCAAGAACACCTTAGTAGCTGGTAACATATTACTTCTGCATATGTCTGTGAAGGTGTTTCCAGAAGAGGTATTATTTGAATCAGTAAGTCTATATAAGGAAGAATATCCTCAGCAACATGAGTGGTCATCATCTGTGTTAGTTACTATTCTCATTGCTAAAACCTGACAAGAAGCATATGCAAGGCCATGAGTTTGATACCCAGGACAGCATAGACAAGGCATGGTGGCACAAGCTTGTAATCTCAACATCTGCAAGGTGGGGGCAAGGGGATGCAAAGTTCAAACTCATCCTTGACTACATAGAAAGTTTGAGGTGAGCCTGGGCTACATTGGCAATTTCATATGGCTCTGTTGTATGTACTCTATTCTCTATTCTTTTCTCATTAAAACATAAGCTCAGTGGTGACAAAGACTCAGGTTTGCTCTGCATTCTATCTAACTGTGTCAGGTGCACAAGGCTCATGTATATGAACACTTGGCTCCAAGCTGGTTGGCACTGTGTTTTTGAGATTATAGAAACTTTAAGAGATGAAGTCTGGCTGGCAGTAAGTCCCTGGAGCAGTCTTATGCATTATAACCACTGTACATCCTTCACCAGGAAACAGTGAGCTAAAATAAACTTCTCTTCTGCTAAGGTGCTATAGGAGATGTTCCACATTCAAACCCCAACATTACTGAATCTACTGAGGCCTTGGACACAAAGGCAGAAGAAGGGAAGATTTATTTTCTTTTCTTGAGCTGGGACTCTAGACTATTCCAATGCTTCTAGCTCTCTGGTCTTTGGATTCAGATTAGGATTCACATTTCCAGTACCTCCTGGTTCTCAGCTCTTGGGGTTTGAACTGAAACAGCAATAGTTTTTCCAGACCTCTGGCTTACAGAGGGTCCATTCTAACCTGTCAGGCTCCATAAGTCTGTGAGTCAGTTCTTCACAACAAATCCTTTTCTGCATATTTTTATTCATCTGTACCTGTATCCATATCTCTCCATGTACTCCCAACTGGTTCTATTTTTCTGGATAACCCCGACTTACATAGTAGCCAAGTTCAGAATTTATGATCACTGATCACTCTCTAAAATGCTTACTTAATGTTTCCTTCCTATATTTTAAAACTAAATTTCTATTGATTCAATTTCAAATGCTATTTATTTTATAAGCAGCATGCCTCTTAAGCAAATAATATATAGATAAACCTTTTAGCCAGTGCATATTTTTATTATTCTACAAATTTTTGGCCTGGGAAAATAACTTTCTTGTCAGAAAAGTTGCAGAATCGACTTGGCTCAGCCTTATAAACTAACTCCCTGTGAAATCATGCAATTTCACTAAGCTTCCTGGTCTCCCAAATTTATAAGATAGGTACAAATCTATCTGCTTGCTGGAAAGATAAACGATAGTTTCTACAGAGTCAGGGTTTGAAATCCTAGAGACTATATTCAAACCCATACTCCATTTCATGATACCTATGGGTCCTCGGTCATTTTAATCACTGTGTAATCTTGCTGCCTAATGTCTTGCAGAGCCTTCTTACCTGAAGCTTCCACAATAGTGTATGCAGTCACTGGCAAGTGGCTAGTGCTTAGTGCATGTTGGCCCACTCCACAGAGAAACAAATGAAACTGTAATTATGACATGGACAAAACTTGTTTTTTAGAGAGTTACAGAGATGGCTCAATGGTTACAAGCACTTGCTCTTGCAGAGGACCTGAGTTTGGGTCCCGGCACCTACATCTGGTAGCTCACAACCAGATGTGACTCCTTTTCTAGGGGGATACACCATCCTCTTCTGGCCTCCATGGATACCACATGCACATGGTGCACATATAGACAAACAGGCAAACGCACATACACATAAGTAAAACTAATTTTATAATTAAAAAATTGTTTCTTGAGATGATCCATGTCACAATTATAACTTTTGGAAAGTTGGCTGAGAACAGTAGCAACTGCCAAGTATCCATTTAAATAACATTCTTACCTCCCTCCAGATTCAAGGTTGCTATGTCATCACAGGGTTTTTTATGGACTGAAACTAGGATTGGGCCCAGGACATTCATTATTATATTTCAAAGGGTATAAGCCTAGAATTTTCCCCACAGCTTCATGAAAATCTTTGGATATTTTAGGAGCCCTTTCTATTAAATCTAGACATTTTGTCAGGAATATTCCAATCTGTTCCAAATCAGTTGCGACTTTTATTGCACCAAAGTGAAGACTGAATTGGAACTGCAAGTTCAACAGGAAGGCAAAACAGAAAAGCGTCTGTGACAGCTGAGGGACTGTGGTGGACAGCAACATGCTTAGTCAACATGGTGAGATGCCTTAGAGTTCAGCAAGTGGGGGTTGGGAAAACGGAGCTGCTCACATTGGCCATCCTTGCCACCCCTGCACAGCCTGAATTCAACTGCTCCCACACTGGATACATCTCCAACTCCTTCCTTGAGGCTTGAATGAGACTCAATCAAATTCACAGTTTAGAGGGTATTCTCAAACTAGGGTGGGTGTGGGAGACGAAGAGATATTTTGACTATTTCAAATTCAATATCTTTTTCAAAATATTCATATTTTATTCACTCAACAAATACTTATCTTCAGCTGCAATACTAAATCAATGTCTGGGATTTTTCCTTTGACTTTGGCTCTGAAGACCTGGTATTTTATTTGACCTTGAACAAGATGTTACTCTTAAATCTCCCATCCATAAACCAAGATAATGACAGTATTTGCCATTGCGTGGGGAAACTGTAAAACTTAATTAATTGAAATCTTGGATGAAACGTAGTAGCAACACACTAGTATTCTGCATTACATCCTGACCTCGGTATGAATGAGTATTGATTTAAAATGGCAAGTTCTCCAATGTATTGAATACTGCCGTTTTACAACACACATACAAACGCACACATGCACACACTCCCCTCCATATACATATGTATATGCATATGTATGGCTTGGCATTTATACGAATGTGTGATTTCAGCAGCAAATCAGCCAGTGGAAAAATTAGCTGCAGCTTTTTTTCTCCAAGGGAAATAATTTTCTATTCATGTTCTGTTATTTCCAAAAGACGCTAATGCTGTTATTTCAAAACTAAATGCCCTCAAACACAGCAAAGACAATGTTTCATTGAATTATGCTTGCAGGTGTCAAATTTTCAGTGTTGTGAAAAATTGAGAATAATCCAAATGAGAATAATCCAAAAATGTTTTAAGTCGATACGAGAACATTCTTTTTAAATAAAAAAAATCCTCCACCCTTTTAGGATTAAATAACTTTAAAAAGAAGATAATCACTCAAAAAGAGAGAAGGATGGGATGAAAATAGAAATCGGTGCATTTAAAAACTTATGGCCTTTATTTCCTCTGTCCAGTGTGTGTGTGTGTGTGTGTGTGTGTGAGAGAGAGAGAGAGAGAGAGAGAGAGA